>NC_087203.1:86200499-86232999 GCF_015104395.2 Macrobrachium nipponense | reverse complement strand
AATTGATATATTCATTACAACAAATGGAATGCTAGTTTACTCATTCATATTTTTAACACTGCTTTAGCATAATTGGATATAGGCATCGCCTGATAAAGAGAGAGAGAGAGAGAGAGAGAGAGAGAGAGAGAGAGAGAGAGAGAGAGAGAGAGAGTTATCACGTAATAGTTCCTAGTAATTGTTTACAAAAGCGCCGAAGTTTCTTCGGCGCAACAGAGTTTTCTATATACCTCGTATAATCAAGGCCACCTAAAATAGATCTATGTACCCTTCGGTGGACTGGGTATAATGCTGTATGAAGAGCGGCCAATGAAACTTTAACTACCGCCCGGTGGTGGCCTGGCTTGGACTAGCCTATATCGTTGCCAGACGCACGGTTAAGACTAACTTTAACGTTAAATAAAATAACCACTACTGATGTTTGAGGGCTGCAATTTGGTATATTTGATGATTGGAAGGCGAATGATCAACATACCTATTTGCAGCCCTCTAGCCTCAGTAGTTCTGTAGTGCGGACGATGCGGACGGACAGACAAAGCCATCTCAACCAGAAAACTAAAATCTACGATTCCTTTGTGATCAAGAAATAAACTCTTTATATCAACCAGGAAATTAACCTTCTTATTACATATAAACATGCATATACATACATGCATAATATATATAATATATACATATATATTATATATATAATATAATATAGACAGATAGATAGACACACAGCTAGCTATATAAGATCTCTGGCATCCTATTTAGGTTCGACTCCTGCGTGGGAGTGGAAGGACCTATCAAATATAATTCTCATGAATGTAAATTATTGCAATGTAAGTGGCTTAATATTTGAAAGTATGGCAATATCACGTGTAAAACTAACAAACTATATACATATATATGTGTGTGTATGTATATATATATATATATATATATATATATATATATATATATATATGTGTGTGTGTGTGTGTGTGTGTGTGTGTGTGTGTGTGTATTTATATATGTAATGTATGAGTGCGAGTGTGTTTGTGACCGACATTAATTTTTTTATCAAGAGCTATATCGTGAC
Source organism: Macrobrachium nipponense (assembly GCF_015104395.2). NCBI lineage: Eukaryota > Metazoa > Arthropoda > Malacostraca > Decapoda > Palaemonidae > Macrobrachium > Macrobrachium nipponense. The sequence continues at coordinate 86,231,936 of NC_087203.1, read as the reverse complement.
ACAACCATTACTGAATTTTTGTAAGATGTTAAATTCCTTATAAAAAAGTAAAATCTTGCTATGAAGTGTATAATTTCCCTAATGGAACCGGGTTCAAAAGCAGTGTCCTAAAATCTCTTTAAAAAGTAAATTTTGTTTGGTACACATTTTTACCCTTTTACGATATCATGCACTGAAAATATTCAAGCGAGAATTGGATCATCTTTTCATCATGAACGAAAAAACGTTAGATTCAGTTATGGAAGGCTTCGAATGCACACTAATTACGTTATCATGAAAACAAAATCCCAGGATACACATAATGTGAAGATTTTAAAAATATAATGTTCTCAAAATATGCACGAAACGCGAATTTTAGCAGTACAGATCACTCAGAATCAAAAACAATTATTTACAACTGAATATATAATCATTAAAAATAGAACAATCATCCATGAAATGATGGATAGGCTCATTTATTTAATGGAAGGGATCAAAAGGCCAGCAAAAATATTTTACAATAATTACTAATATATAAATTATATTTAAAGCTCAAATCTCTGAAGCTTCCAAAAGGAGAAGTTGAACGTAACGACTGCAGTTCATATTTGACACACCCACACGTTGGAGAATGCTCACGGTCATTCAAAACTGATAATGACTGACTTGTAGCGTTCTCTTATGAAGGACAAAAAATGTATTCTGGAATTAATCGTAATAAAATAATATATGGCATGGTACATTCGCGACTATTTTGAATATTCAGGGACATATAACATGAGATCAAAACCTGGTAAAAATATTCACAAAACGTATAAAATACAGGTTGAACATTAGTATTCAAAACTGAATTATTCGTAATAAAATAATATACAGCACGGAACATTCGCGACTATTTTGAATATTCGGGGACATATAGCACGAAATATCAAAGCCTGGTTAATTAAAATATACACAAAACGTATAAAATACAGGTTGAACATTAGTATTCAAAACTGAAACCAATATGGCATAAGACTTGCATAATCTATAACAAATTAAAATAATTATAAAATACTGATTGAACATCAATATTTCAACTGATCAATATTTTGGCACAAGAACTGATAATCTACAACATAAAATATGATGGAAAATACGATTGAAACATCAATATTTCAAACTGAAATCAATATGGCACAAGACTTGCATAATCTATGACAAAAATAAAAATAATATCTTGAAGGAAAAAAACAGTCTTCAAAGGAGAGGAATGTTCTTGAGTCCGATATTCACAGCACATGAACCGACACACCCCAAGTGAAATAATGTACCACAGGTAACCACCCCTTGCCTAAAGTGCTTAAAATATCTCCGAGCTTTTATGGGCAATCACTACAGGTATTTGCAACTTTCATATTTTTATTAAGGAAATTCTGTAGTATGGTGTCAAAGTTATTTTTACCTGTACTTAATTCGTGATAGAAAAGGTTTTTTTATTTATAAATCAAGGTATAAAATGAGTTTAAGTTATTGTTCTCACCACTTTTCTTTTAATCATCATATCACTAGTTCAACAATGAGGATATCTACTGTTGAAATTTTCTTCTCTTCTTCTTCTTATAATTATTATTATTATGTAGTAGTAGTAGTAGTAGTAGTAGTAGTAGTAGTATACGTAGGTGTTAACCTGGTATTTTGAACGTTATCATCGTTTATACAGCTGCTATTTGCCATCGCACGAGTCCAGTGCATGCAACCCATACAACAACCGCCCGACATTTAGAACACTTCTGCAAAACAGTTTAGATTCCTGACAATAAAGTCGCATAGACACACGCACGCAAAAACGTCATGGCAAGAAAAAAAACGCACACACAAACAAACAGCAGTCATGCCGCGTTCTTTGTACCGATCAATTGTGAAGCGTGTTATCGCAGTAACGGAGAGAATGAGAGATATCTAAGAGTCCAGCGCTGAAGAGGAAGGTAAATAATAGACTGGGCGATTAATGCAGCATCGTAATCTGCCTTCAGCACTACTTAACAACAATTGTCGTCGAATGAAGTACTAAAACATTCCGTCAAATAAGCCTTCGGCCCGACATGAAACAAATCTGACTGAAACTTTTATCATGCAACAAAATGCCTGTGAATACTAACACATGAATTACGCTACAATAACCATGCGATTCAAACATTCTAATAAATAGCCGAGTGAAAACAATAGTCGCTTCGGCGTTGAAAGGGAATTGTTATTACCGTGTACACTTTGGCAATGGAGGAGGAGGAGAGGAGAGAGAGGAGAGAGAGAGAGAGAGCGTGGGGGGTGAAGAGAGGAGAGAGAACAGTTGTTCAGAAAAGGAGAACTGCTAGTTGTCCGTGCATACTTCACTGAGAGAGAGAGAGAGAGAGAGAGAGAGAGAAACAGTGTTCAAAAGAGAACTGCTATTGTCGTGCATACTTCACTGAGAGAGAGAGAGAGAGAGAGAGAGAGAGAGAAAGTAATGTCATCAACTTATGATATAATTCCATTAAAAGTGAGGCACAAACGCGCATGTATATACAAGAAAAATATGGTAGCGTGAAAGCGATAGCACTACGACTTTACAGAGAACTCGGTCCTGTACGCAGATTTCTGGCATAAAATTTGAAGTCAAAGGGTATAGCGGTTATTGAGTTAGAGCCATTTAAAGGACTGTGCTGCAATCCAGTACTGAAATGACACGGAGGAACTAAACATATCAAATGTACGTAATAATGACACGTCAGCACCATCGTTCATTTTCCACTAACACTTCGTTTAAATCTGTCAGTGCCTTCGTGAGTTATAAATATTCGTAGCTTCACAAATAAACGATGTGTTAGACCTCTTAAAAATACTCTAGTGAAAAACGCTCGGTATCAAACATGTAAAGAAAATACAGGTGTCACGAACGCAGCCTAGATTTGTTGAATTGAATTGAATTGAATTAATTGAATATAGAATTTAGGACCAATGAGGTCATTCAGCTCTGAAAGGGAAATAAACAGTAGAAGTCTTCAAAGATATAATAGGAGGAATACCCAGCAGTTGCACTATGAATCAGTTGCTAGGCGAGGTCGGAAAGTAATATGGACGAAAGAGAATATAAGAGGAGGTACAGTGAAGGAACGAAAGGGGTTGCAGCTAAAGGACGAGGGGACGCTGAAAAGAACCTTATGTAATAACCATACTACCGGCACTAACAGCAACCGGCCCCCTTAACAGAGAGCCTAGATTTGTCTTCCCCACACACACCCCTCCCGCCCCCACCCCTAATGGGAGGCTAGATTTGCTTTTTCCAAGACATCTAACCTCAAGTAGCATCGATTCCCGCAGGTGTTTAGGAAAACAGACTTGAGGTTCATTTGTGAAACTCACTGGGAACTGTCAACACCACAATCAAAATATCTCTCGTGATATCTAAACTGTAAAAAGCACTCAGTATTAAAACTAAACGATTGCGCTTTTGAATATCAAAAGTAGACCTCTATTTGCATGTTACTCATAAATGAATAGGCACCTAGATAGGAGAACAGTAAGATACCCTGGAACACGTCTTTTCTGGGATAAATTCAGCTACCAACGGACTATTTACATACGAAGCTAGGGCTACACTCAAACACTTTTGCTCACAGCATACGACCAAATACTAATAAAAAAGAATAATCCTCTCAAGGAGAATTTCATTGAATAAAAATCAAATTTATGGCCTTGCTAATCCTGCCTCACTCGTGTGAACTTGAAATTTAAAAAATCAAACTGACGATAACATTAACGTCTATAATAAACCCATCCTTTGAAGTTATTAGCTTCTACGCTCTTCCTAAGCAAAGATAAACAACCTTATTAATAGAAAAAAATTAATATTGCATTGCTGAGTAAAGCCCACAGCTAGGCCCTGATCGTCTGAAAGCGTAATGTGACATCAGAACACAGAAATCTTGAATATCACTCATTTTAAAGCTGGTCTTTCGTGTAATCAGTGTTTTGTCGTCATGATATGTTTCTTTATTATTTCCCAAGTCTCTTTCTAAAGGTCAAGAACAAAAGTCTGTTAAAAATTACATAACACCCAAGAGGTCCATAAAAAAGATTTCTGGGAGTCAGTTGGAAACCATTACCTGTAATTACTTTTTTGTCGAATATATTAAGAGTGAAGCCAAAGAGTATTTTGTAGCATTAGTTTTAGTCTTCATGAAAACTACACTGCACAATAAAAATGCCCTACCATGCCCACTATCACTACATACTAAAAATGCCCTTCCTTGGCATGTCTTACTTTTCTATAAAGATATACCGTGATTCTATAGAAAATATGAACACAGGAAAACTAACTCAAAGTTTTACTGAAAAAATTGCACAGTAAACAACATTTAGCTTAAAATGTCCTATAAAAAAGAGAACACATTTTCATTACTAAATAGGTGACCTTCGAATCAAGCTAGTTTTATTTTGAAGACGTCCAATGTTGCTACACTTTTTAACAATAACTTTGCGTATTTGTTCATTTACCTTTCTTGCTGTGAATTATCGTTATGAGCAAACACTGAACTTATGTTACATATATTGCGGCATTATCATCGTTCATAAACGTTAATTCTATATTACGGGAACAGCGAACACATCATAAACAGCCGAATGAACTTTACGGAACGAATGATGATAGAATTTATAAAAAAAATTAAATGAAGGGTAAAGGGAAAGTGGAATTTAGGAAGTGGAATATAAAATTTAGGCCAAAGGCAAAACGCTGGAATCTATGAAGTCGTTCTTCAGCGGTGAAAATAATACTGAAACAATTGTTAGGAAAGGGTGCAAAGTAAGATAGAAGAACGAGAATATGAACGGCGGTAGAGTAAAAGGAATGAAAGGGGTCGCAACTTGGGGGCTGAAGGAACGTTGCAAAGAACCTTATGTAAAATTACGTTAAGAAAAATAATAAACTGATAACAAAAGTAAGCAAATGCAACTGGTAACACGATAGAGGCAATAAATCACGGTTATTAAAATACTTATTCCCTTCCGAGACACCTTTCAGTAGTCTCCATCTAGGGATATTTATCCCTACCCCGCCCCCAGAACCTGACCTGAATTTTCTACATTCAGTTTTCCTGTCGAAATCTCCTCCACAAACGCCCCCCCGCCCCTCCACCGCTCCCGAGCCCCCCAGGGTCCAAGAATTCCCATTAACCGGAGAATGTCTCCCCCTCTCCACTTTTTACTGGTGACTGACTTAGTCACTTGGGCTAAAATCAAAAATTGTATATTCCTTGTGGGAGCGGTAACAAAAATTCCAAGTTCTCTTTAGCTGTGAGTGAAGATCCATAAGAAAGTTATTATTTGAATACCTTCAACAACTAGAAAATAAACATGTACTTTATAAAAGGAGCTCATGAAACTCCAAAATATAGAAAGTAAGTACTATATTTCAGAGGCTGCTGTCTCTCTCTCTTCAGGTAGGTAATGAATGAGAAAAATTACAGAAAAGGAGGTATTTATACCAAGTGATCCATCCATTTTACTAGGTCACACGCGCTGATAATTTCTCTCTAATCGTCAGCGGGGTTGACCTAGTAAAACGGCTACCTGTGGATGGATCTCTTAGTATAAATACCGCCTTTTCTGTTACTCTTCTCATTCATTAACTACCTGAAGAGAGAGGCAGCAGTCTTTGAAATATAGTACTTACTTTCTATGTTTTGGCGTTTTTATGGCGTCCTTTTATTAGATGGAATTTTGTTGTAACAACAATTTTACCAGGCACACACACACACACATATATGTATAAAATATATATGTAATATATAGTATATATATATATATATAATATATATATAATATATGTATATATATATATATATATATATACACCAATAAATATATATATCTGCATCTTCTTCCCAGCTTGTTCCCATTTTTATATGCGGTCGCCGTTTCGGATGAGCCTTTTCCATCTATTTCTATCTGCGCTTCTGGCTCATCAATTCCCTTCTCATGTGAGTCTCCTCTCACACATTCCTTCCACCTCTTTCTTGGTCTCCCTCTTCTTCTTCTTCCTTGAACCTCCATCCCCATAGTATGTCTCCCAGCGTGGTCCTCATCTCTCTTCAACAGGTGCCCATACCATCTCAGCCTCCCCTCCTGCACTTTCTTTGATACTTCCACCACCTTAGTCGACCCCCTTATGTAGTCATTTCTGATCCTATCCTCTCTTGTCACCCCAGACATCCACCTAAGCATTCTCATTTCTGCCACATCCATCTTCTTCTGCTCTGTTTTTCTCATGCTTGCTGTTTCCGTACCATACAGCACTGCTGTTCTTACCACCGTCTTGTGAAATTTTCCTTTTAACCTAAGCGGTATTCTTTTGTCACAAAGAACTCCAGAGGCCGCTCTTCAGTTGTTCCAGCCTGCCTGTACCCGATGTTTTACTTCTTCTTCCATGCTTCCTCCAGCGTTAACAAAAGATCCCAAATACTTAAACTTATCAACTCTCTTTACTCTCAGTCCACCAAGCTGAATACTTTCTCTATCATCCCCCTCATTGGTGGTACACATATATTCTGTCTTAGATCTACTTATTCTCATTCCTCTGTCCTCCAGTACTTGTCGCCACCTTTCCAATTTAACTTCCAGATCTTCCCTGCTCTCTGAGCACAGAAAAATATCATCCGCATACAATATATTCCATGGTACTGTCTCCCTTACTTCCTCTATCATAACATCCATCACTATGTTAAAGATAAATGGGCTCAGAGCCGACCCCTGGTGTAATCCTACTCTCACCTCAAAACCCTCTGTCTCCCCAACACTGCTCCTCACTCTGGTAAATACATTCCGGTACATCTCTTGTATCGCACGTACTTCTCTGGCACCATCTTCTCCCTCAGACTCCTCCATACCTCTTGTCTCGGGACTCTCGGTCATAAGCCCTCTCAAGGTCAATGAATACCATATGTAGGTCCCTTTGCCTTTCCCCGAATTTCTCCATTAGTTGCCTCAGACAAAATATACCATCTGTTGTTCCCCTTCCCTTCATAAATCCCATCTGCTCTTTACCTATTTGTACTTCTTCTCTCAGTCAAGCATCTATCATCCTTTCCAGTATCTTCAAAGTGTGGGACATCAATTTAATGCCCCTATAATTACTACACTCTTGGACATCGCCTTTCCCTTTAAAAATTGGGATCAATATACTCCCACGCCACTCATTTGGTATCTTTTCCTGTTCAAGGATCTTTATCATAAGATCGTACAGTATATCCACTCCTTCATCTCCTAATGCTTTCCATGCCTCCACTGGAATCATGTCTGGTCCGGTTGCCTTCCCATTCTTCATCTTCTTCAGTGCATTTAGTACCTCTTGCCTAGAAAACCTCATTAACATGCCAATGTTCACTTGCCCATCCTCTCTTATTAGTCTATTTTTTTCTTCATTTAACAACTGTTCGAAATATTCTTTCCATCTCTTCACAATGTCTTCCTCCTTTCTAAGTACTACACCATCTTGATCTTTTATTTGTTTGATATGTGTAATATCGTTGGTGCTCTTATTTCTAGCCTTTGATAGGTTGATCATCTTTAATCCTTCCTTTGTCCCCAGCTCATTATACACATCATCATACGACTTTGCTTTAGCTTGGGCTACCACCTTTTTCACCACCTTGTTTTTCTTTCTAAACCTATCTCTGTCTTCCACTGACTGTGATTCTTCCCATCTTTTCTTTGCCTCCTTCTTATCTTTTTTACTACTTTCTCAATGTCTTCATCCCACCACCAGCTCTCCTTTTCTTCCCATATGATACCAGATGTCTCTCCTAACAGTTCCTTTCCATGCCTTCTTATTACTGCTGCATTTCGTGCCCACCATTCTTGAACATCTTCATTCCCTATATCAATATCCTCCAAAACCCTCCTTTTAAACTCTCTCTTCTTATCCCCTTCCTTCTCTAATTTGTACCATTTCATTTTCCTTATCCCTTTAGCTTTGGTTTTTCTTTCCCTTTTTAACTTCAAATCCATACATAGCAGTCTGTGTTGGGGGCTATATAGGTAAGTGTTTACATAATAAAAATATGGAATGTTAGTCCATATATATAAAAGATTGCTTGCAGGAATGTGATCAGACTAGAGACGCTAAAGATGACGTATACAAGAATATGTAGGCTAAGATAACATGCCGTCACCTGTAGTCATTCAATTGTTTATAAACATTAGTCCAAGCTCCCTGCTTGAGACAACTACCCCGACCTATTATTCAAACGGCCTACGTGATCTGTAGCGGTCTCATTCGATTGTGTGTTCGTATGAAACTATGTCACTGTATGTATGTTCATATGTTCGAACTACTGTCTGTTCCTTCATAACTTGTAACAGAGATGGTAGACAGCAGAACAGAGTGAGCTATCGTCAATAGAAGACCTGTACCTCTTTACCTAAGCTTTATCATGTAGAGGAATAGGATTAGCCATCATCATTGGCAGAAGCGATCAAGCTATCGTCATAGAAGACTTGTACGATCATACCTGATCTTCATCATGTAAAACTTCAGAAGAATATACTATTTTTATACCTTGTGTTTTCTACAAGAACCTCACCGAACCATGAGTTTAACACATCGTCGTAAAGATAATACCGACTTCGTAAGTGATCTACAAAAACCCCAGACACTCCATTGAAGATGGAAGTGCAATACCAACCGACTTAGCGTATAGATTATCGCTAGTCTAACATTACCTCATAGGGCGCCTTATCATACAAGGCACAAGCCCTAATATTGGTGGCCAGCGGACCAGAAGAACTCTACAACGTCCTACGAAGAAAAAAAACAGAATAATAAATCATGAAGTCAACGACGACGAAAGCAGCAGATTCTTCAAGCAACCTAGTATCATCATTAGTGAGCGACTTCAGAAAACAACAAGATTCGTCAAGCAACTTAGTATCATCGTTAGTGAATAACTTCAAGAACAAAAACCGACGTGTCCTTTTTCCTACGACAACGCAAGCTTCGTCTCTCATTAGAATCATTCAAGAAACATCGTTAGTGAGCGTTTCCGGAACTTCAAGAAACAAACCGAACGCGTCTGCAGCATCGGATCTTTCAAGGGCTCGAATTATCGAAACAACGCGCACGGGGGAAACTGAAGCCAAACCAGGTCATCCGCTAAATAGAGAAGGAGGACCAAGGCCATGTGTCGTTATCGGAACACCGTGACTTCCCACAAAAGCAAGCTAAGTACAATTTTTTATTCATTTGGAGTCTACTTTGAGTGTTTCCTTTACAGGTCGAATTTCGTTATTCCTGTGGCTGAAGTTACGAGACATTCTTAATCTTACTTTTTACAGAAATTATCTACATCATTGAGATTTCGCTACTGCGAGTTTTTTTTTTATCTTTGAGTGTCTGTTTCCAGAAGTTCTACTGAAATATCATAATCATATACTATGTTTAATTTTATCATTTTGGGTGATTATTAATCCCTTACGTGACAAATCATATTAAACAGTGAATATGCGTTACGCAGTGGACGTCTGTATTTATACAGATGCATGGATAGGTCGTTAAGCACCGTAGTGATTAGAAAACACACAAAAAACAAGTGGAACACCCGTACAAATCTAGATAAATTAGAGGTAACACTATTTCGGGTCATGACAATAAATGCTCCTTTGCAAGTCCCGATCGCAGTTTTAGCCTTGAGTTTTTTGAGTTATATAAAATATCGAACCTCAATGACTCAACTCAACTTTAAAAAATATGGCTGGATTGCAAGGAATAACATGTCTGTAAAAAACTTTCAATCAGGCCAAATGCGCTGACCAGGATCTCTCACTGTTTCAAATTTTAGCAAAGAATGATTACAAACAGTTAATATTGCATACAGTAGAGATAACTTGTCTTATTAGTAATCGCTCAGTTTCCTAATAGTTAGTCATTTCATTGCTTTATACGTAACCAGCAACGTAATGCTAAAAACACAACAATATGTTGCAGATGGTAATAAAGAGAAGGATCCGAAATTATTACAAAAAGAAATAGAAAACAGTAGCCCGTTCAGAATCTAACAAGCAAAACACCCGGTGACTGTGTCACCTAGTCAAGCGGTCAAGGTTAGTCAGATCTGCCGTAGTGTTCAAAGCAAAGCACAAATTCCACACAATAAGCGACTCTAGCAGAGTGGGGAAAAAGCGATGTTGGTTCATACAATATCTTTTTGAATTAAAAAGGATTTTTTCCTATGAAACACACGACCGTATAAGTAATCAGAGCAGGTTTTCGTTTTTAATGTTTTTATACATTAAGTTATAGAATAAATACTGGTGGGATTAAGCCCAAACTGTACGCGCCGTTAAAAAATTAGAATATCTTGTTTTATTTCTTTAGTACACGCAATATCTTGTATTTACGGACTCACCGTCTGTTGTTCGAACTTCCCTAATGAGAAGTCGGGATAAGCGAGCGCTTACAGATACCTCTATAGTATAAAAAACATTGATCTGTATCTAGTGTAATTGTAAGATCCATCTAGGGGTATACAAAAACATTATCTTACATCCTGCAAAATAAGGCGTGTTTATCAAAGGAAAATCCTATAAACCTTCAAACATATTAAAAATCCGTTTGAACAAAAATGAGACAGTTAATCAAATAATAACTTTATATAAAGGAACTATACATTGTCTCATAATCGTAACATTGTTCAAATGACCCAACAGAATTCTCCCACAACCGCAGTCGTACTTTGCAACGCAAAAAATCTCGAGAAGCATGCACCCTCGAATGTCTTAGTGCGTGTAAACAAAAGACGTTGCTGGGAAATGAAATTTTTATCCTTCCCGACACTCTGAAATATAACGATTTCCGCGAACAAAGCCCTAAAAGTATACATATCGTGGACGGAAGTTATAAATATCGCATTTTTGTTTTTATTGTTGCTAATTTTTTAATCACGCCCAACCAGTCGTGGATGAATCTCTCTTATATTCTATCTAAAGTAATATCAATAAAGTCATTCAAGCAGAGGTGAATTCAGCAGATTTTTTTTTTTATCTTCTACCTGAATACCAGGAAGTTTCTCCACTAGCGAGTGATCTCTGGAGAAAAACGGATGTCATTGAAAAACAAAATACGGTTCTAAGGGACAAACATAAAGCTATATACGTACCTTCGTGTAGAACCCCAATGAAATTTCAAAATAGAATAAAATGGACGAAGTTGAAAAATGTTAGTAATAGGAGTCATTAGGAAATCAAATACCCACCCATATAATTTTTCCCTCAACGTCAGTCATAAAAGATCGGACTTGGCGTATCTGCGTAGATTTCTGTCGCTTAAACAAGGAAACGACTTCCGATAGTTTCCAGTGCGATGTACCGACGACATCTTATCTCTGTTAGGTTAGAATAATTTTTTCACCAACTTGGACTTACTTTAAAAGCTTTTACCAGATACCATACCTAAGTGATTGTACCTCATACTCCGTTTTCAGCACACTTCAGGGGACATTATCAATTTTTTACGTCATGCCTCCGGCTTACGTTGCGCCCCAATTACAATAATTAGTGTTTGGAGACTTTTAGGGGATAACCTACATGCCTATATGGATGATCTTCGTAATCTTTTATCTAATACCTTAGAAGTACATTCACATAAAGTAGAGCTAGTGGCTACAGAGACAAAGACAAATACTCTCAGAGTAAAATATCTAAATGCGAGTTTTTTAAAACCGAACATGTTTTATCTAGGTTTATTTGTGGTGGGGGGGGGCTGGTCAAGGTCTTAAAAGTAGTCCATGGTAAGGTGTCGGCTATTCATAACTTTCGGTACTTATTAACGTAAAAGGGGGATACAGCACTTTTTTTGCGCTGTAGTGGGTATTACAATCGTATGTAAATATGTAAACTCTTCAATGATGACAGCTCCTTTAACAGATCTTACGAAGAAGAGCGTAGATTGATTATGGTCTAAAAAGCATCAACAGGCGTTCGATATCTTAAAAGCGGAATAATGCAGCTTACCTAACTTAAAAATCCCTGATTTAAATAAGGAATTTTTTTTATTGCAACAGACGCCTCAGACCAAGGGGTAAGAGGGTACTACTTCAGTAATATGATAAACAGTCTTTCCCTATAGCTTTTATTCACGTAAACTAAAGCCCTTTGAAAGTAAATATGCAATAATAGGCAAGGAAGGGCTAGGTATCTTTAACACTAGTACATTTTTAAGTTCATAATCTATGGCTATCCTAGGAAAGTCCTTACTGAACATGAGATCCTTTACCGGAGTTTTTCAAAGGCTTTAATCACAGTCCAAAAGGAACTAGGTGACAAATGATCATTCAGGTCTTGGAGCCAAGATAAGATATCTACCTGGGAAAGCAATTATCATAGCTGACGCATTATCCCGCAATCCCGCACCATACTGCAAAGAACCATTAATTAGACTAAAAGATATAGAAACATCCGTACCTATTGTTAAAACCGTATCTAACAAGAAAATTCCATTTAACCCAAGGAGATCGCGAGCATTGAATATCTGGGTCGGAGCACAGAAAACTGTTACAAACTGAACAAAGCAAGAGTCAACAGACATAACCAAAACAATAAACACTTTGGACGGAAACAGAGTCAGCGCAATAAACACCAAACAATAAACACTTCGAAAACGGAAACAGGGTCAGTGGCTAAGCAAAAACAATAAACGCTTTCGAGCAGAAACCCTAAAGCAAAAGTACATTTAAAGTATGCGTATCAGAATAATTAAATCAAATGTAAGAATATATGTAGGTCTGTGACGAGGAAAAAACCCGAAGAAAACACAGCAGATGACTAACGACCAGGTAGTAATAATAATCTCTTTCATACCAATCGTTCATAAACTGGTTGCATTCCGTCATCCAGGGTTCCATAGTATGTCACAGAAAAGCCAATCACTATTTTACTGGCCTACAATGCTTACAGATATAAAAAAGCACATAACTAATTGTAACATGTGTCATGAAAAACAAGGCATACACTAAGGACACCTGTCAGTTTAGGGGCCTATCCTGTGGCCAAATCAATCCTTGAAAGAATATACGTAGAATTATTAACAGGAAATTACGAGTCTGACGGAGGGAATAAAACACTTCTTAGTGTTAATAGTTCCTTGAGCACGTTATATAGAATTAATAGCACTAAAAACAAACACGCAATTGAGTGCGTTAGGAATATTTATGAGTGCTAAATCAGTAAATATGGAATTCAACACATAATAATCTGTGACTACGGGTGGTGTAAATCAATAATAATCTCCTTAAAAACACGTTGTGTGAATTCCTTTCCATTCTAAGAAAATCAATAATATATTTGATCACCAGAGTCAATCGGTTTGGTAGAATAACGGATAATTAAATAGGAAGTGTCAATGTCTTACGAGTTACAACTCGTGATATTGGATCCGACCGGATTATAGCGGTTCTCGCGGTTTTAAATTACGTTTATCATTTATATCTTGTATTCTATAGAATTGATGCCGCAAGTAGCCTTATACGGTACGCCGCTAGAACACTTTTCCACATATTCAAGCCCCAACCATTAATTTATCAAATACTATTATAAAAAAAAAAATTATTATATATATAAAAAAATAAATATAAAAAAAATAAAAAATACAAATATGGATACAAGTGGGAGTTCAATTAATACACTCCGTAAGAAGTCGGAAGGGTTACAAAATTATAATAAAAAAGGAATCACGATAAAATAAATAAGCAAAACGTAACCATTAAATATCCAAATATATATGCGTAAAGATTTGAACTACTAACTTAACGCTTTAGTAATGACAAATAAGCTAAAAGTTCAAACACATATCAAAAACCTACTGACATATGTCTGTCCGGTGATTATATTCGTAGTCAATGAGTCAATCAATTAAATAAATAAATAAATAAACAAATAACTAATAAATAAAATAAATAAAAAAATAAAATAAAAGAGATTTAAAGTCAGGAAGTCTAGAAGTGAAAATGTTATCTATGGAATAATCCTATATGAATCCTATAGGGCAGGGCTAATAATATATATGAGAATTTGTATGGAAACCTTTTTCATATAGTTTGAATATGGAATATTTAATTTACATAATTACAATTATGCAGATTTTCCAACATGAAACTAATATATGTTCAATTTTGGTACTGTTTTTTTGTTTTTTTTTTTCAGACATTATTCTCATGCGGGTGGAGAATTAAAACACATAAAATATCATTTGAAAAATACTAAAGTCTTAATCTCTTACAGCAAGTAACGTAACTCTTAGCTGGCTGAGAGCAATCTCCTGCCAAGTGACGACGTCATTCATTGCCGTATCAGCATTTGTTCCTTTTAACCTCAATAATCTGCTTACACAGGCTTCATCTGTGTGTCGTCTCTGCTTGCAAAAGCAGATTGACTGGAGAAAGGAATTGCTTAGTTCAATGAACTTCACATGTGGTTCATAGGTCACCATGACAGGCCACATAACATATTCTTATCCGTGTGTGTAATGCAATTAGTTAAGGACTTGCAATCATTTTAAAATTAATAAACGAAATAAGGAAATAGAATTTCTATAACATCAAAATGAATTAATTTTTTCTGAACCTCATAGACATTTAGAAGTATCAAGATATGTATAAGAAATATTTACTTGCAACATTAGCCTATTACAATTCAAGTAAAACATTCATGGGAAAATGTCACATTTTCTTGAAAAACCCAAAGTTTATTTAGAAACTAGTTTACATAGTGGGTTTTTTTTTTTTCGTTGCATCTCCTACCTATTAATAAAGTTTTTAAAAAAATTAACCAATCAGAGGATGCGCACGAGAAAATTGAATATGAAAACTTTTGTTAGGGCCACATAGAATCATGATTCATATTCTCTTTGACTCTTATGCTGCCTGGCAATCTTACAAATAGCTCCATTTTTCACTTCTTTGTCTAGTAACTTACTACCAGTAATATCGAATTTTCTTGAGATTTGTATTGATACTCTGTGGATTTGTTAATATGGATATTTTTACAAGTCATCATAGACCTGGATAGGTTCACTCATTGTTAATGCCATGGATAAAAAAGTTTGTACAGCGGACTCTTTTGAATTCCAAAATATCAGCGAATTCATGTGGGTTAAGTCTGGTCTAAATGACTCTCTCCCCTCCCCTGTATTTGGATGTCGTCTGAATTTATTTTGCCCTTGTGACAAGTATAATTTCACTTGCAGGCTGATTAATGGAACCTGGTTACAGTATCCTGCAGTACGAGAGTTTCACATCGCAACTTCAAAAAATCGTTCGTCGCAGCGGACGACTACAGTCAAGTACAACCGCCTACAATGTGAAAGGAATTTCATGGACTTCTTCGACCGACACCGTATCTCGTCGTTAATCTCGTTTTCATGCGGAACGCTCCAGCGGCTGTCGGAATTCGACTACAAAACGGGACATACTCCGACAATTACGACCCGAAGGATATTCAACTCTACTTTGCTGGCGAAGGACTCGTGCTGGGATGTTTTTTTTATTCATCGCGAACGTAATCGTGTTGCTTAGGATGCAGAGAATAAGTATGAGCGCAAAAATAGAACGTTGGGACCCGCCCAAGCAAATTTCCCCCCCTTGTTTAACCATTGAAAAGGCCGTTTCAGTGGCTATAGGTGGTTGTCTGGAACTGTGTAATGGACGAAAAGTGGTTCGAAAGCTAGTTAAATGTGAAGTAGTATAACCTCGGTCATGTATCCTATATATATGAAATATCATAAAATAACAGAATCGAAATATATTTTTTGCGTGTACGCACTAGGAATCTATATATAAATGATCATAAATAACAGAATCGACATATATTTTTTGCGTGTACGCAATAGGAATCTATTATATAAATGATCATACATAACAGAATCTAAATATATCTTTGCGTGTACGCAATAGGAATCTATTTAAAGTGCACATATATTAATCATGATTATATGAATCCATATACATATGTATTACATCAGGTAGCCTATAATCAATCTGTTACCTTTTTCTTACCAATATCTGCAGTTATATATGAGTTAGTATATGAATTAATGAATCAGATATATAACATTTAGCATAAAAATCAACGAATCAATCAGCATAAACATTAATAATTTTATCAATTCATATATGAAATTTTTTATCAGTTAAAATATGATTTTTATCATGTTAATCTTCATTCTATGCAATTATCAGAGTACATTAGTATTTTTTTCTGTAGCAGTATGTATCTTAATGAGATGAAGTGAAAAAACTGGTATCATCATATATATCATGTGATCACTATTATTTACCAATATCATAAATAGTTTTAATTTCAGCGTCAATAAACTGCGGGCTACAGACACGTAAAGCCCTTAGGAACATCCCAGAAAAAAACAGAGAATTTAACTGTAGCCCGCAGTTTTATTGACGCTGAAATTAAAACTATTTATGATATTGCATTGAAACTTAAATACCCAAGGACTTTTGTAGATGTGGCATGGAAAAGAGCTAGAAAAACATTTTATTCAACTAACGACAAACTTGATTTAGTAAGCATAACATTCTAAATTACCTTATGATGAAAGGTTTTTAGATATTCCTAATTTTAAAGCTTTTTAACATAAATGTTGTTTTCAGTAATATTATGTCAAGAGTTTAGTAATCAAAAATTCTCCTAAAGATCTTCCAGGCTGCATATAGAAATTCCTTTGCAAAAAGTGTGATAAAATCTTTTACGGACAGACTGGCAAATCTCTTCACAGCGTCTTAAGCAACATCAATATTCTGTGAGAAACTGGGCAAATATCGAATGCATTATTTGTACATATGAGAGATTTAGACCATCCTATTAACTGGAGTCAAGCGAGAGCCTAGTCCCATGTAATGACACAGTTAAAGGAATATCATTGAATCTTGTTTTATCAAGTCAAATAATAGAAATGTTCTAATTTAAGTCTTGGTTTATTTTAAACTTGATGCTTTCATAATGAAAAAAGTTGTAGATAAATATAGCAACAAAATTAATATATTCAGTTTTTTACATGTTTTGGACTGTAAAGATACTTTGTAATTTCGGTTAGGGTCAGAATCTGTTTAAGTTTGTGACCGTGTGATATCCGATAATCCTGGATTATCCCTTTTAATTTTTACCCTTTTGATAATTAACCATCTGGTATTCTGATCTTGTTTGTACCTGAGGCCTTCCTCTCCGATTGTACTTTAGTAGCTCCTTGACGATGTCTGAATAAGACGAAAGCGCTTGGATTCCTGACTATCATTTCCCGTGGTATTCGCTTATTTTATGAAGTCACGTGCATCTACTGTGATTTTTTAAGCATATATATATATATATATATATATATATATATATATATATATATATATATATATATATATATATAGATACATATATATATATATATATATATATATCTATATATATATATATATATATATATATATATATATATATATAAGCTTCATGCATAAAGGAATGTTCAGTTTCTATTCAATAAAGTTGCCCGTTACGCAAGGGTCAGAACAAATGCCATGGCATCAAACGCTTCACAAAGATCAATTAAAACGAAGAGGCCCTGAGAGGTCGTTTGAGGGTCGCGTGTTGCCCCCAAAAAAAAAAATAATAAAGAGAAAACTACTTTTAACCACGGACGAAGAGAGGGACTTTTTTTTCGAACCGATCCGACAACTGTGAATCGGACAGTGAAAGGCTGGTGTTGACGTAAAAGTTTGCAAAAAAAAAAAAAAAAAAAAAAAAAAAAAAAAAAAATTCGCGGAAACGCGGGTTTTTCTATGAGAGAGAGAGAGAGAGAGAGAGAGAGAGAGACGGGGGTGGGGATTTTTCCATAAAACTTAAGGTAAACCACAAGCGTATATACTGAAGTAGTATATACATGGACCTACAAAATTCTGATGAAAGAACTGACAGGGAGGCGATGTGTAAGGCAGTGGGAATGCATACGATAGAAAATATGCTGAAAGCAATTAAAAGTTTCTACAATGGAAGCGAAGCGTGATGGAACATTTAGACGAAAGTAACGTATCTGGAGTAAAAGTGGGTCTGAAAAAAAATGTTTAGTATCTCTATGAACTGGGTGTTGCTAGAAGCAAGACAAAAGAGTGTAGTCGCATGAACGGGAGCAGGGAACGGATAACATTTTTGCAAGAAGGCAGGTAAAAAAGATGTGAATCGTGAACGGAGTGTGGAATGTGTTCAATGTTCGTTCTCTTTCCAGACAACACTGACGACTGCGGAAAGTGAGGAGAAACTGCAGAAAGTGGTGACAGGGGAATGGAAAAGTTAGTTCGTATCAGAAGTGCTCAGGAATTACTGTAAAGCATGATGGTACAGTTAAAAAAAATAAGCAAGTCACAGAATAGTTGAAGTAAGATGGGTACCATTGTTCATGCAAAAGATAGGGATGAAACTTCAACTGGTGACGCCAATGCAAAAATATATGAAAATATTTTGAGCTAGGTCTCCTGGAAGTGAAGTGCACGTGTTGAAAGCAAACGAACGAAAAAAAAAAATTCAAGATGCTGAGATGAACTTTGAGCCGTATATGCAGCGTACGAAAAAGTGATAATATATATGGTGTTTTTACTTTGCACGGAACCAGTAGTTATTCAGCAACGGGACCAACGGCTTTACGTGACTTCCGGACCACGTCGAGAGTGAAGTGATAATATGAGAAATGTTAAACAAGCTATATATAGTATGGGTGACAAAATAGATGAGGATACTTTGTGCTAGTCAGTTGAAAAGAATGGATGGTCATACTTTAATGTATAATTCAGAAGTGTTGAAGGAAGGAAGAGTAGAAAATCTAAATATGGTTGGATAAATGAAGTGCAAAAGGTAAGGAAAAAGAAGGGGTTTAATATCCAAGAAGCGCGTACGTGCGTATTACAATGGGGTGAATGGTATAGTGTGAATGTAAGGGAACTAAATGCTGCTGATAAGCCTTTTCTGTATGAAGTAGCCACTGCTATAGAAGTTTAACTGCACAGAGGGTTCATCCATTATTCAACAGAGACTGTATGAATGTGACAGTGGCAGTTATAGTGTTTTTTCTATATCGCCAACCGCTGTTAAAGGAAATTAATAAATGTAGAAAATACATGCATACATACATATATACATACATACATACATACATACAAATAGATTATATCAAAATTGATTTCATACTCTACAAAATATCTTTGACAATATTAAAGTTATACAAATATTATATATATATATATATGTATATAATACACACACAGGTACACGAACACACACACGAACACATACATATATAAATACATATATATATATATATATATATATATATATATATATATATATATATATGTGTGTGTGTGTGTGTGTGTGTGTTGTGTGTGTGTGAGTAGAGAGAGAGAGAGAGAGAGAGAGAGAGAGAGAGAGAGAGAGCAATAATTCCATCGCTTTAATAAATTGTAATTATCGAAGATTTGTTAGCCTTTGTATTGCCACAATAGAAAAAGAATACAATGGGTTATAACAGTCACAAGTAAAATCAATTATTAAAACACCACATCATACATAACCTTCCGTCAAATTATAAATTTGTAGCTCGCAGAAAATTATATCAAGCGAATAGACACGAGAGAGTATCCAAATGTATAATGAGGAAAGTTGTATTTTTCAAAATGCAAAATAATTATTAAAAATGTGATCTTTCGACCGTTTTCTGAAGAGAACGGTCGAAAGCCCCAACTTTTAATTTGTGTATATTGAATAATAAGCTTCGCTCTTATACATAATTTTCGATTTTTAATTATCATCTCCGGTCATTGTATAGTGATGCACCGTAGATGTGTATACATACATACAACATGGTATATATATAGATATATATATATACACAGATATATATATATTATATATATATATATATATATATATATACGTATATATACTATACTACGTATATTCTATAATAATATATGTGAAAAAAATATATATAATAATATATATATATATATATATATATATATATATGTGTGTGTGTGTGTGTGTGTGTGTGTGTGTGTCTGAGTGCTCGTTCATATTTGTTGTTCTGTAATAATCACAAAATGAATAACAAAATGGGCTATGTATGATATCAATTAAAAATAATCGCAAAAAAAAAGATACAATCCTTCAAAAACAATTGTAAAGGCATCCTTGGCTCTGTTAATGCGCTGCAGTACATCTAAATATTAACTTCCCCAGTTAATACACTAAATATGTCCAATAAATACACACTACCTTTCCAGACCCCTATGTGGGCTGCCTCAGACCTGCTCCGTACCATCTGGTACCCATTTTGGGGGGTTAATGGCCGAACGCAACACCATTCGAGCCTAAACTTAATTCAAGTTTCTGAAAACTTTTCGCTCGGGAAAAATAGAACATAAAAGGATAAACACCCTTCTATGGATGGGCGCCACAGAGTTCGGTCTCCCCTGCAAAACATTTTGTGAATACTTTTGCGAGAAGCCTGCGTTAATTAAGGCCTGTCCTAATGGGAAACATCCAAGATGATTTGAATTTATACTTCTACAATATAATTCTAATGGTTCCTTTATCGTAACAGGAGTGTTCCGAGGAATGTCTTTGCGAGAAGACCGATCGAGTTCCAGATGAAAAGCGCGTATAGATACAAATTACTACAAGACTTATTCCCGTAAGAGGGGTAATGCCGCCATGGTACTTCACGTGGTGCAATGTAAGCATTGATAAAATTGTTTGCAGCGTCACTTGCCTTTTACTTTACCTCCACTACAGCTGCCTTTCCTCTACCTTGCTATCCAACCACTCCCCCTACTTTGCTATCCAACCACTCACTCTACTTTGCTATCCAACCACTCCCTCTCCCTCTACTTTGCTATCCAACCACTCCCTCTCCCTCTACTTTGCTATCCAACCACTCCCTCTCCCTCTACCTTGCTATCCAACCACTCCCTCTACCTCTACCTTGCTATCCAACCACTCCCTCTCCCTCTATTTTGCTATCCAACCACTCCCTCTCCCTCTCCCTTGCTATCCAACCACTCCCTCTCCCTCAACTTTGCTATTCAACCACTGCCTCTCCCTCTACCTTGCTATCCAACTACTCCATCTCCCTCTATTTTGCTATCCAACCACTCCCTCTCCCTCTATTTTGCTATCCAACCACTCCCTCTCCCTCTACCTTGCTATCCAACCACTCCCTCTCCCTCAACTTTGCTATCCAACCACTCCCTCTCCCTCAACTTTGCTATCCAACCACTCCCTCTCCCTCTATTTTGATATCCAACCACTCCCTCTCCCTCTACCTTGCTATCCAACCACTCCCTCTCCCTTGCTATCCAACCACTCCCTCTCCCTCAACATTGCTATTCAACCACTCCCTCTCCCTCTACTTGCCCTATCCTCATCCCTCTCCCTCCTATTTTGCACCACCTCCCTCTCCCTCTATTTTGTCCAACCACTCCATTCCCTCTATTTTGCTATACAACCACTCCCTCTCCCTCTATTTTGCTATCCAAAACCAACCTATCCCCTCCTACTTTCTATCCAAAACACTCCCTCAACCCTCTATCCAAACACTCTGCTCTACTCCTACCACTCATCTCACCCTACTATTTTGCTACTCCCTCTACTTTGCAATCCACCATCATCTCATCCCTCTATTTTGTCTATCTAAGCCACTCCCTATCCCTCTACTTTGCTATCCAAACCCTCCCTCAACCTACTATCCAAACCATCCTTGCTCCCTCTACTTTTCCTAACCCACCCTCACTCACCTTGCTCTCCAACCCCTCCCCCTACTGTGCTATCCAACCATACCCTCTACTTTGCTATCTAACCACCCTTCTCCCTCTACCTTGCTATCCAATCACTCCCTCTCCCTCTATTTTGCTATCCAACCACTCCCTCTACTTTGCTATCCAACCACTCCCTCTCCCTCTACTTTGCTATCCAACCACTCCCTCTACCTTGCTATCCACTCCAGCTCCCTCTATTTTGCTATCCAACCACTCCCTCTACCTTGCTATCCAACCACTACTTCTCCCTCTACTTTGCTATCCAACCACTCCCTCTCCCTCAACTTGGGCTATCCAAACCACCCTCCTCTCCCTCTACTTGCTCCATCCAACCACTCCTCACCCTCTATTTTGCTATTATCCAACCACTCCCCTCTCCCTCTACCTTTGCTATCCACCACTCCCTCTCCCTCATCTTTGCTATCCTACCACTCCCTCTCCTCTTTATGCTATCCAACCCAATCCCTCTCCCTCTATTTTGCTATCCAACCACTCCCTCTCCCTCTATTTTGCTAGCCAACCACTCCATCCGCTCTACTTGCTATCCAACCACTCCCTCTCCCCTCTATTTTGCTATCCAACCACTCCCTCTCCTATATTTTGCTATCAACACTCCCTCTACCTCTTACTTGCTATCCACCACTCCCTCTACTTACTATCCAACCACTCCTCTACTTTGCTATCCAACCACTCCCTCTACTTGCTATCCAACACTCCCTCTACTGCTTATCCAAACTACTCCCTCTACGTTGCTATCCAACCACTCCATCTCCCTCACTTTGCTATCCAACCCACTCCCTCTCCCTCTACCTTGCTATCCAACACTCCCTCTCCCTCAATTTGCTATCCAACCACTCCCTCTCCCTCTACCCTTGCTATCCCAATCCACTCCCTCTCCTCAATTTTGCTATCCAACCACTTCCCTCTCTTACCTCTATTTTTGCTATTCTACCACTCCCTCTCCCCTCTACTTTGCTATCCAACCACTCCCTCTCCCTCAACTTTGCTATCCAATCCACACCCTCTCCCTCTACTTGGTGCCATCCATTCCCTCTCCCTCTATTTTTGCTATCCAACACTCCATTTCCCTCTATTTTGCTATGCCCAAAAACCACTCCCTTCCTCCCTCCAACCACTACCTTGCTTTTATCCAACTCCCTCTACCCTCAATTTTGCTATCCAAACCACTCCACCTTCTCCCTCCCTTAACTATTATTTGCTATCCAACCACTCCCCTCTCCCTCTATTTTTTGTATCCAAAACCAACTCCCTCACCTGCTATTTTACTATCCAAACCCAATCTCTCCCGCTATTTTTGCTATCCAACCACTCCCTCTCCCTCTTTTTGCTAACAACCACCTCCTCTACCCTCTACCTTTTTTGCTAGTCCAAAACCACTCCCTCTCCTCTCCCACCTTGCTATCCAACCACTCCCTCTAACTGCTATCCACCCCTCCTTTTTTCTACCCTCTATTTTTGCTTAACAACCCCCCTCTACCTTGCTAATCGCCAACCACTACTTCTCCTCTACCTTTGCTACCAACCACTCCCTCTACTTTGTTATCCAACCACTCCCTCTCCACCTCACTTGCTATCCAACCACTCCCCTCCCCTCCCTCTTTTGCTACTACTATCCCACTCCCTCTCCCTCTATTTTGCTTTGATCCAACCACTCCCTCCCCTCATTTTGCTATCCAACACTCCCTCCCTCCTCTACTTTTGCTATCCAACAACTCCCTCTCCCTCAACTTTGCTATCCAACCACTCCATCTCCCTCTATTTTGCTATTCCAACGCGCCTCCACTCTCTCCCTATTTTGCTATTCAACCACTTCCCTCTACCTCTACCTTTTGCTATTTTTCCAACCACTCCCCTCCCCTCTTAACTACCCTTTCACCTCTCCCTCCCTCTATTTTGCTTATCCAACACTCCCTCTACTTTTGGTATCCAACCACTCCCTCTACGTTCTAAACCACTCATCTCTACTTTGCTATCCAACCACTCCCTCTCTCCCTCTATCCAACCACTCCCTCTCCCTCAATTTTTTGCTATCCAACCCACTCCAATCTCCCCTCCTACCTTGCTATCCAACACTCCCTCTCCCTCTATTTTGCTATCCAACCACTGCCCTCTCCCTCTTATGACTAAAAATCCAACCCACTCCCTCTCCTCTACCCTTTTGCTATACAACCACTCCTTCTCTCCACTTTGCTAATCCAACCACTCCTCTCCCGGCTATTTGCATCCAATTCCTCCCTCCCCTCCTTATTGTGCATCCAAACCAACTCTCCTTCTATTTTGCTATTCAACCACTCCCTCTCCCTCTACCTTTTGCTATCCAAAACCAATCCCTCTCCCCTCCATTTTTCTATCCAAACCACCTCCATCTCCCTCTTTATTTTGCTATCCAACCACTACTCCTCCCTATCTAATTGCTATCCCCCCAAACCACTCCCTTCTCCTCCTATTTTTGCTATCCCAACCACTCCCTCTCCCTACTATTTGCTATTTGCCAACCACTCCCTCTACTACCTTGCTATCCAACCACGTCCCCTTTGTATACTTCCCTCTATTTTGTTCTATCCACCACTCTCTTTACTTTGTTAATTCCAACCACTCCCTCCCTCCCTCCCTAACTTTGCTATCCAACCACCCCTCTCCCTCTACCTTGCTATCCAACCACCCCTCCCTTTACTTTGCTATTCCAACCACTCTCCCTCTACCTTGTTATCCAACCAACCCCCCTTCCCTTCCTGCCTATCCAACACTCCACTCTCTTGCTATCCAACCAACCTATTTCTCTCTCCCCTCCACTTGTTTTGCTTATCCAACCAATCCCTCTTCCCTCCTATTTTGCTATCCAACCACTCTCTCCCTCTATTTTGCTATCCCCCAACCATTTTCTATCCTCTCTACTTATTTTTGCTATCCAACCACTCCTCTCCCTCTATTTTGCTATCCAACCACTCCCTCTCCCTCTATTTTGCTATCCAACCACTCCCTCTATCTTGCTATCCAACCACTCCCTCTCCCTCTACTTTGCTATTCAACCACCACTCCCTTTACTTTGCTATCCAACCACTCCCTCTACCTTGCTATCCAACCACTCCCTCTACTTTGCTATCCAACCACTCCCTCTACCTTGCTATCCAACCACTCCCTCTACTTTGCTATCCAACCACTCCCTCTACCTTGTTATCCACCACTCCCCCTCTACTTTGCTATCCAACCACTCTCCCTTCTACCTCCCTCTACTGCTATTCATCCACTCCCTCAACTTTGCTATTCAACCACTCCCTCTCCGCTACCTTGCTATCCAACCACTCCATCAACCACCCTCAACTTTGCTATCCAACCACTCCCCTCTCCCTCTATTTTGCTATTCAACCACCTTTCCCTCTCTCCCTCTATTTTGCTATCAAACACCACTCCCTCTCCCTCTATTTTGCTATCCAACCACTCCCTCTCCCTCTATTTTGCTTATCCAGGAAACCAACCACTCCCTCTCCCTCTATTTTGCTATACAATCACTCCCTCTCCCTCTATTTTGCTCTCCAACCACTCCCTCTCCCTCTATTTTGCTATCCAACCACTCCCTCTCCCTCTACCTTGCTATCCAACCACTCCCTCTCCCTCAACTTTGCTATCCAACCACTCCCTCTCCCTCTATTTCGCTATTCAACCACTCCCTCTCCCTCTATTTTGCTATCCAACCACTCCCTCTCCCTCTATTTTGCTATCCAACCACTCCCTCTCCCTCTATTTTGCTATCCAACCACTCCCTCTCCCTCTATTTTGCTATCCAACCACTCCCTCTATCTTGCTATCTAAATACTCCCTCTACTTTGCTATCCAACCACTCTCTCTACCTTGCTATCCAACCACTTCCTCTACCTTGCTATCCAACCACTTTCTACCTTGCTATCCAACCACTCCCTCTACCTTGCTATCCAACCACTCTTTCTACCTTGCTATCCAACCACTCCCTCCACTTTGCTATCCAACCACTCTCTCTACCTTGCTATCCAACCACTCTCTCTACCTTGCTATCCAACCACTGCAACTTCCTTTCACTGTCTTAAGCACTGTACAGGTTAACTTGTAGAACATTAACACGACAGAGCAAAATAATTTTCCCTCAGTGAACTCTACTCCTTTAAATATATATCTACAATCCATCTTTTTCAATAAGTATTCTAAAAATTCTGACCAGAGGGCAACATGACAATGTCAGTTCCATCAGATTGGGGTATTTTTGACATTCGATCTGAACAAATTCCAAAACAATTCCACGTACTCGTCTAGAATTCAACAAAATTCCTTATAAAATAAGTTTTCTGTCAAATAGTCTTATTTGCTTATTCGCTTATCTTATTTGAAATTTGTCAGGAAATTGTTTCACTTGCACTCAGTCTCTGCTTAGCTCAGGGGAAAATGCATTTGTGCGAACGTGATAAGAAAATATCTCAGGAGCTACATAATGGAGATTCCGAAGAATTTGGGCTATTATACTGACCACGGGACCGTTCTAACGCTCCGTCGCTCTCGAAACCCTATCACTCATTAGTAATGAATGAATACGTGAATTTTCCATCCTTTACAAGCGATATCGGGAGACCAACACCCTACGTTCAGTATCAAAATTTATTAATGATTTCCTCCTCCAATGAAGTCTGAAGGAGGCTACTCCTTCCTTTACGTACATGAATTATTTCTTTCGGACCCAGATTCCTTACTGATACTGTTGGACAAGACGTACTCGTAGTAATGTTCACTTCTAAAAATGCGCACCGCCATTATGCTTTCAAGAACATTATATACATCCTATATACATACATACATGCATACATACATACATACATACATACATACACACACACACACACACACACACATATATATATATGTGTGTGTGGTGTGTGTGTGGTGTGTATATGTATGTATGAGAATATATATAAAGGTAATGCCACGGATGAAAATGAGCATTACCATTTATTTACATAGCATCACGTTTTATATATTTCGTGATCAATTTATTTATATATATATATATACATATATATATATATATATATGTGTGTGTGTGTGTGTGTGTGTGTGTGTGTGTATATATATATATATATATATATATATATATATATATATATATATATATATATATATATATATTTAGTCTGTGAAACAATTTGGAGAAGTCATCGGGCTTTGGATATTTCCGATGTACGCACGCTGTGAATGGACTAGTTAAGCAACATTGGGGCTGGTCAGTCGTTGGATGGGTGACCGCTCTCCTCGGCGTTGATTCCTTGGGAAAGGATATTTTACCATATTTTCCTCAGTCTACTCAGCTGTAAATGAGTACCTATACCCTGATGGTAGGGTCAGCTATGGGTTAAATAGCAAAACTCAGCAATGATGTTAAGAAATGAAGGAATAAACGACCAACGACGTAAATGGAACCTCTGGGTACAGAGGAGCTTCGTCCGGCAACCATGTATTCAACCCAATTGAAGGTGGGAAGACGGTCGCAACTGACCACCACAACGACAGTAACAACAGCCTGAGATTGGAGCTACAGAAGCAAACAAGAGAAAGAATGGACAAGAGAAGAAAATAAAGAAATATGGAGATGCTACATCAGAAGCAACCCGACGGAGAGAGGATATAGAGAAGGTTGGTCAACATCTGTATGAGAGGAATAACCCACCCCCCAAACAGAGCAGAGGCTGGCAGACCAAGTAATAAGGAACATAAGGAAAAAGAACTGGCTCTCCCCAACAGAAAGAGAAGAACTGGAAAGGGATGAAATGTCACACGACAAACCAATTACACGAGGACGAACTGAGAGACGATGCCATAGAAGAAGACAGGGATGATGAGGTACCAAACAACGACTCACGAAGAAACACCAACGAAGTAACGGAGAGGACGGAATGGGTAGAAAAGATTGGAGCCATATACAGAGAGAACAAAGATCCCCTCCATGAAAGCCTACAACACCAAGAAATTAAGGGAGAAGACAAGTGAGGTCAATGAATAATGGGCATAATACACACCACCAGTATCACAGAAACAAATACTTGGTATATGCAGGTAGCAAGATTAGTAGCAGAACTGATGGGGATTCGAACACCAACCACCACCAGCACAACCAACCCAACAGAAACAAAAACAGCAACCTCCTTGGAAAAGGCGCCTTGAAAAGCAAATCATGGTTATGAGATCTGACTTGAGTAAACTGAAAGAGATGGCAGAAAAAGGATGAAGAAGCAAGAAAACAAGGGAGGAACTCAACGAGAAATACAAAATACAAGAGAGGGGACTAAACAACACAATAGAAGATGTAAAACAGAGGCTTAAGGCCAAGCACATAAGATCCAACGGTACATGAACAGGAATAAGGGATACCAACAGACAAACTATTCGGAACCAACCAGAAAAAGACTATACAGCCAAACTAAGAAGGGAAGACAACCACCAAGAAATTCCTGAACCCGAACCAAGTAAGAGACTCTGGGAAAACATATGGAGCAATCCGGTATCACACAACAAACATGCAACATGGCTCCAGGAAGTCAAGGAAGAAGAAACCGGGAGAATAAAACAAATATTCACAGAGATCACGACAGACACAGTCAGACACCAACTAAAAAAAATGCCCAACTGGAAAGCCCCGGGTCCCCATGAAGTCCATGAATACTGGCTCAAAAACTTCAATGCCCTACACCCACGAATAGCAGAACAACTCCAGCATTGTATCTCAAATCACCATGCACCCAAATGGATGACCACAGGAAGAACATCCTTAGTACAAAAAGACAAGAGTAAGGGAAATATAGCCAGTAACTACAGGCCTATCCAACACCTGCCTAACCAATAATGTGGAAGTTACTAACTTCCACATTATTATGTGGAAGTGTAGGGGCACAAAAGACCAGTTCCTGATAGACAAAATGGTAATGAAGAACAGTAGGAGAAGAAGGAAAAACACTAGCATGATCCCAAGATCCCTGAAAAAGGAGTCTAGAAAATCTAGAGGCTGAAGTAGCTCCAGGACTCATGCAGAAGAGTGGTGATCTAGAAACGGCGCACATAGTAAGAAAAGTGATGGACTCCTAAGGAGGCAGGATGCAACCCCGGAACCCCACACTATAAATACCACCCAGTCGAATTGGAGGACAGTGATAGAGCAAAAAAAAAAAATAATAATAAAAATAAAAATAATAATAATAATAATAATAATAATAATAATAATAATAATAATAATAATAATAATAATAATAATAATAATAATAATAATAATAATAATAATAATATAATAATATGTGTAGGGGCACAAAAGACCAGATCCTGATAAACAAAATGGTAATGAAGAGCGCAGTAAGAAGAAGAAGAAAAACCAACCTAAGCATGGCATGGATAGACTATAAGAAAGCTTTCGACATGATACCACACACATGGCTAATAGAATGCCTGAAAATATATGGGGCAGAGGGAAAAACACCATCAGTTTCCTCAAAAATACAACGCGCAACTGGAATGCAATACGTACAAGCTCTGGAATAGGACTAGCAGAGGTTAATATCAGGAGAGGGATCTTCCAGGGCGACTCACTAGTAGCCATGATTCCCATGACAAAAGTGCTACAGAAGATGAATGCCGGGTACCAACTCAAGAAAAGAGGCAACAGAATCAACCATATGATGTTCATGGACGACATCAAGCTGTATGGTAAGAGCATCAAGGAAATATATACCCTAATCCAGACGGTACGGATTGTATCTGGGGACATAAGGATGGAGTTTGGAATAGAAAAATGCGCCTTAGTCAACATACAAAAAGGCAAAGTAACGAGAACTGAAGGGATAAAGCTATCAGATGGGACCAACATCAAACACATAGATGAGACTGGATATAAATACCTGGGAATAATGGAAGGAGGGGATATAAAACACCAAGAGATGAAGGACACGATCAGGAAAGAATATATGCAGAGGACTCAAGGCGATACTCAAGTCAAAACTCAACGCCAGAAATATGATAAAAGCTACAAACACGTGGAGGGGCAGTGCAGTTAATAATCAGATACAGCGCAGGAATAGTGGAATGGACGAAGGCAGAACTCCGCAGCATAGATCAGAAAACCAGGAAACATATGACAATACACAAAGCACTACACCCAAGAGCAAATACGGACAGACTATACATAACATGAAAGGAAGGAGGGAGAGGACTACTAAGTATAGAGGACTGCGTCAACATCGAGAACAGAGCACAGTGAATAAGAGTGGCTAAAGAGTGCATGGGAAGAAGGACTAATAAAAGTAGACGAAGACCCAGAAATTTACAGAGACAGGAGAATGACAAACAGAACAGATGACTGGCACAACAAACCAATGGCTAAAGAGGGGAGAGCTAAAGAAGGAAACTGAAGGAATGATAACAGCGGCACAAGATCATGCCCAAAGAACCAGATATTTTTCAAAGAACGATAGACGGAAATAACATCTCTCCCATATGTAGGAAGTGCAATACGAAAAATGAAACCATAAACCACATAGCAAGCGAATGCCCGGCACTTGCGCAGAACCAGTACAAAAAGAGGCATGATGAGCCTGTGCAAGAAACATCAGCTACCTTGCTTTAATAAGTGGTACGAGCACCAACCTGAGGGAGTGATAGAAAATGATCAGGCAAAGATCCTCTGGGACTATGGTATCAGAACAGATAGGGTGATACGTGCAAATAGACCAGACGTGACGTTGATTGACAGTGTCAAGAAGAAAGTATCACTCACTGATGTCCAAAGTCAAGAAGAAAGTATCACTCACTGATGTCGCAATACCAAGGGACACCAGAGTTGAAGAGAGAAAGAAAGGGAAAAAATGGATAAGTATCAAGATCTGAAAATAGAAGTAAGAAGGATATGATATGCCAGTGGAAATTGTACCCATAATCATAGGAGCACTAGGCACGATCCCAAGATCCCTGAAAAGGAATCTAGAAAAAACTAGAGGGGCCGAAGTAGCTCCAGACTCATGCAGAAGAGTGATCCTAGAAACGGCGCACATAGTAAGAAAAGTGATGGACTCCTAAGGAAGCAGTGTGCAACCCAGAACCCCACACTATAAATACCACCCAGTCGAATTGGAGGACTGTGATAGAGCAAAAAAAAAAAATAAAAATAAAATAATAATAATAATAAAAATAATAATAATAAAGGCCCCAATGGCAATGTCAATAACATGGGGTACTCCACTACCACAAGGCACAAATTCGAGTCTTCCCAAGCATGAGGGGGAAGTATAACCCCGGCCCTTCCATAGCCCCCCCACCCTCGATGGTCATGTCGCCGTAAGCCTACAACAAAAGATACGTTGAACTCGGTTAACGTCCTACTCTTGTGAAACAGGACATGAAGAGTCACAGTGAGACAACAGAGCCATCGAAGTGAGAGAATAGGAATAATAAATGTAAATAGTTTCTATCAGTCAGGCGAAACCCAACTCGCCTCTCCTATAAGCGGATGGAAGAGGGATTTGTCCTGGATGTTCACATACGGATTTAATCCAGATCAAAAGCACACGGC
>NC_087203.1:86195499-86197999 GCF_015104395.2 Macrobrachium nipponense | reverse complement strand
CCAATTGGTTACCTAGCAACGGGACCTACAGCTTAAAGTGGGATCCGAACCACATTATATCGAGAAATGCATTTCTATCACCAGAAATAAATTTCTATGGTCCCGCGTTGGCCGAGCCGACAATCGAACTTCGGACCACCGGATTGGTAGCCGAGCGCGAAATCCACTCGCCCAACGAGGAACATAAGGTATACCAGTACAGACGTATATTCTAAAAGGAACTTTGGCAACGCTTCAACTGTCCATCCGTTGCTCATGGAGATTTGGACCTAATAGCAATTTCTTTTTTAATGATGGAGAGAGAGAGAGAGAGCGTGCTTCGGCTAACAAATGGCACCCGTTATTGTAATAGTAATCAGCACTATATTCACTGATAATAATTACTAACATTTTCTACAGTATAATTACCTCTATTGTCCACTGTAAGCAGAAATCGGCGATGGATCCGCATTTGGAATTAATAAATATTTATCCTCACTTCGTGAGGTGCACTGTAGGCAATACTGAAAATCATTCCTTTTACTGTACCTCTGTTAATAGTCTCTTCCTTCCATCTTACTTTCCAAACTCTCCCAACATTTTTTTTTTTCATAGAGCAGTCGCGAGGTTTTCCTCCTGTTACTCCTTTCAAGCCTTTTTACTCTAAAAATCCCTTTCAGCTCTAAATGACCTCCAGGGTCACAGCGTTTGGCTTCTCCCCTAAATTCTATATTCCATTCCTTCTCATTAAACATTCATTGTTGCAGTTATTCATATTTCCAAGGGTGGAACTTGTACTTACGATGACTCACAGGTTTGAGACAAATTCACGATAAAATTCAAGCAACTAATTGCTCCCACATTTAATCCACCCCATGAGATGAAGACAATCAACCTTTTTAGACGCAATACGTTTCTGTTTTTAATCGACATTGCTACAAATGTCTCCGACTAGTACTACTTTTAACGATCATGCTTTTGGCGAAATACTAAACCTGTGCACAAACATCTTGATATTCCTTGAACTGCATAAATGTAAGAACTGTAACGTGACATGATCCTCATGTTCTCCACTGCATCAAAGATTTCGTGGAACCTGTTAAAAGTCTACGTCAAATAAAGCTGGTACGTGGCGCTGAAATCCACGTTACCAGCAGATTAAATTTCGCACTAACTATAGAGTGCTTTGAATCTTTAATTTTCTACCTCACTGAATTCATGCACACTCAAGCTCTGTACAATGCTAATTGTGATATGTATGCTGATTTCTGTAAAATGGAAACTAAACTTACTATAAACCATGAGATACCGTATATATATATATATATATATATATATATATATATATATATATATATATATATATATATATATATATATATATATATATATATATATATATATATATATATATATATATATATATACATACACATACATATACATACACATACATACATACATGTATGTATGTATGTATGTATGTATGTAGTATGTATGTATATGTATATATATACATATATATATATATATATATATATATATATATATATATATATACACATATATACGTGTGTGTGTCGACACAGAAACCCCTTGTTCACAAGCGGAGACATTCACAAGCCACTTCACCACGTGATTATACCAGGTTTAAAATTCGCGTCTTCAGTCGCTCCGCAAATAACCCAGCGTTAATGACCGCCTTGAAATTCAACCTAACCCCCCTACCTCCTCCCTCCAACCCCTTTTACTCGTATTGTTCAAATTCCCGGTCGAATTCCGGAGCCTCCCCGCCATGAAAGCGTTTCTTGCACGTTCCCCGACCAATTAACGCGTAACGACTGACACGGTCATAATTACAGATCTCTGCTCCGCGACGCAAGACCTCAATTTGATTTGGCTCCGTGTTAGTACGTAATCTCAAATGCCTTAAAAAAAAAAGGCGCCAGAAATTTCCGCCCTCTAAAAAAATGGATTACCTGGGTCAACTCATGAGTACTATTGTACATAGTACACATCAACCGTGCATCTGACGTCTAGGCCAGTCCCTTTCGACGCTCCTGATTGGCTGTTGAAAGACGTATCCCTCAGGAGAGGATGGAACATACACCCTGCCTCTGTGAACTCTGAGTTTCCAGCCCTGTGATTGGCTTATCAACAGCCAATCAGGAACGTCGTAAGGGACTGGCCTAGACATCAGATGCACGATTGATGTGAATCTTCTATAGTCGTTGATATTTGCAGAAATGAGGAACGCATTTTCTTTCATTAAAAATCCAAAAATGGTCAGATTTAAATACCCAGACTACTTTCAGCATATCCACGACCTCGAAGGTTCAATAGTCGTGTCCTGGCAAAATGCCGGTCAATAGTACGACTGAATTCTTCACGGCAGTTGCCATGGCCTGGTAATGCAACCTCAAGACTAGCTAGTTATAGATATGGAT
Organism: Macrobrachium nipponense; assembly: GCF_015104395.2. NCBI lineage: Eukaryota > Metazoa > Arthropoda > Malacostraca > Decapoda > Palaemonidae > Macrobrachium > Macrobrachium nipponense. The sequence goes on along the minus strand of NC_087203.1, from coordinate 86,195,573 downwards.
TAACTTCCACGTGTGGGATTTAAATTTTGTGGATTAAATTTCCTTTAATAATTCATATATATATATATATATAT
>NC_087203.1:86155499-86185499 GCF_015104395.2 Macrobrachium nipponense | reverse complement strand
TATGCGTCCGGGCACTCCCCGCGTGCGTTCAAGCAACGCCCAGCGTTCGTTGCTTTCGTATAAACGGTCGTCTTAAACTGTCCTTCTTGTTGTTTTACCAGGACATCAAGAAATGGCAAAGTCTTCTGCTGGCTGTGCTCTGTGGTGAAGTTGAGCACTGAGTTTCTTTCAGAGCATCTGCTAGTTTTTTGGTATCTTCAGGCTCTTTTATTGTGACGAATATATCGTCGATGTACCGCCCATAAATCCTAGGTTTTAGATGTTCTCTAAAGGTCCTTTCTTCGACGGTGGCCATGTACATATTTGCAAAGAGGACCCCTAGTGGGGATCCCATGGCGACTCCGTCTACTTGTCGAAATAATTCCCCCTGATGAGAGAGGAAAGGGGCTTCTGTAGTGCTAGCTTTCAGCATCTCTCGGAGGACATCTTCGGAAATGGGCAGCGGGTTCTTCTCGGACCTGTATACACGATCAAGAATGATGTCGATCGTTTCTTCGACGGGAACGTTCGTAAACAAACTCTCCACGTCGAGTGAGGCAATGTCGTCTTCTGGTCCTTTTTCCTGTAGGAGATCAATAAAAACACTCCACCGCTGATTTCAGTGAATATGCACCGGGTAGTAAGGTACCAGCAAATCATTCAGGACTTTCGCTATCCTATAGGTTGGGGATGTCATCTGAGAGATGATGGGCCTTAGGGGGGTTGCCTGCCTTGTGTGTTTTCACTGTTCCGTAGCAGTAACCGGGCCCATAGTCTCCTTTTACCTTAGGGAATTTTACGACGTCTTGCTGTTGTTGGCCCTAGTCACAAGCCTCGACACTTTCTTTATGAGGTCCTCGGTGGGGTCTTTTGTCAAGCGTTGGAATTTGGAAGTGTCCAGGAGGATCCTATCCATCTTTTCAAAATAATCACTTTTCTTCATCACTACGTACACTGATGATTTGTCACCTTTCCGTATGATGATGTCTGGGTTGCTACGTAGTTCTTTAGCGGCTTCCCTTATCTCCTTGGTGATTAATTGGCTTCGGAAATGTCCTCTCTGTCGTCCTGCTTCTCCAACAAGTTCATCAATGACGGTAGGTGTTAGTTCTAGCTTACCATCATCTCGGAGTTGTAAAAGTCGGTCTATAAGGGCCTCCGTTTCTATTCTCTTGGCTTCAGTGTGTGGTTTCTTGGCATAGTGGCACTGCAGACCCAGGTTCAGGAGGGCCCTTTGATGGGGGCTAAGGTCGATTCCAGCCAGGTTGACGAAGCCATCTTTGTGTTCCTCACTTCTCACGGGGCCCCCATGAAGGATGAGTAGCTTCTTGTTGTGCCTCGTTGTCACCACCTGTCTGTATTTCCTCTTCTCTAACTCAAGCAGGTCACGTGCTTTTTGTTGGTCATCTAGTGGGCTGTTAATGCAGAAATCTTCCCAACGTTTTCTCTTCTCAACTTCAAGTTGCTGGATTCTTTTGGACATACACACACACACACACTCACACACTCAAATTTAAATCATACACATTTTTGTATAAACAGAAATTATCTCTTGTACCTTTATGCATGCTATAAAATATATACATATATTTGTACTCCCGTATTTAGATTTCTATATTCATTTTCATTCCTGTATGTAATTTTGTAATTTTTATCTAAAACCAACATGTAACATATTAAATTTTAAACATACATTTAAGGAAACTCTAGCACATGGCATTGTATTTTGAATATTTATTTAACCACTGTTTAAACTTTCACTCTTATTGTCGCAGTACATATGTCCTTATATTCTTTGTAACTAAAACAACGCCCTTAAGCTGTTAATCCCTAGACTAACCAGTACCCATACCTCGAGGTCATACCTCCCACACGATGAGATAAATAGGCCGAAAGGTCAGATTGTAAGTCAGTAGTCGCTTGATAATGCCATAAGGCGAAACAGCTGTCGTGACAAAATTCAATAAATGGAAGAAGGAAGTCTGCGTATATTTCACCAGAAATTGACGAACGAGAATCGGAAAAAACTCGTCGGTATGAAGATACCTGCAAGAAAACTTATTGATGCCACTAAAGCAATTGCTTTTAACGAATATATATATATATATATATATATATATATATATATATATATATATATATATATATATATATATATATATATATCTACACTGACACCATTGAGGATTTCTTCACCATTTTACTGACCCGTGCGATTATGAGATTTACTAGTAATAATTGCAATAATAATGATAATAATACAGAAGCAGACAATACTGAAAATCATAGTTGCTCAGTTGAATGTCTTACATCAATCCAAAATTAGCGATGTAACGAAACACCCGAAAGTGGGTCATTAAAATGGTACCTCTAACAAGCATATATACGACTGACCAGATGGGCTGCAAGACATTCGACGCTATAATTGGGAACATAACTGCATTCTGCATTATGCGTCAGTTTGCAGCCACACTACGGCACATAACTGTTCTCTCAATAACGCACTTAGGCATTCAGGAAAGCACATACTTTCTCCCTTCATAATTCACATAATTACGCCGTCAATAAAGCGCACATTAAAGAACGTAATTATATAATCAATGACGTGCATATCCACGACCTTATTACTTTCAGTCATGTGCATAATTATAGCAATACCGCGCATAATTTCACCATAAGTGTAGATGATTAAGGTCACTGCATTACCGCGCGCGACTATATGGCTCAGTGTGACCTGCGAACGCGCGGAAAAAAAAAGTATTAAAAATAGCAAAATCAGATCCAGCGCTCAAACACAAACCGATATCCAATATTTATAATCAGAAGCATTTGTCATTTCGAAAAAATTATATTCAGTCCACGCATTTTCGAATAGTAAGTGCGTGTTTTAGGGTTTGTAAATAATGCATGCACATATGGTTACCTGCCTTATGTGGGATAAAATGCTGGCATTTTCAGAGAGAGAGAGAGAGAGAGAGAGAGAGAGAGAGAGAGAGAGAGAGAGAGAGAGAGAGAGCATTTCATGAAAATATATTTCATTTGATAGGTTTACCTTAATTCTTCGCTCTTACAAGATCCCCCATTATATATATATATATATATATATATATATATATATATATATATATATATATATATAATATATATATATATATATACACATATACACATATCTTTATTTATATATATGGACATAAATTTGCAGGTCTGGTAAACTTTCTCAAGCAAAAATGTTACTTAGATCTAGACAATATAAGGCTGAGCAGACCGTGAAGGAAATCTGATTATGAGTCCCTCCTGAGCCCTTACACACGAGGACACTAGTGTCCTTGCTCAAGACACCGCCTGGCAACTAGTGAGCCACTCACACACCTCAGTCGGAAGAATGGCGGTGTCCGCCACGTGTTGCGGGAGCGAGACACCGAAATATCTGTTGCCCGGAAGTTGTCTGCTTGGGACACTGCTGTTGCCTCGTGTGAAAGGCTCCATTTGATAATATGGGAGGTAACTAGTGCCCGACACCGGTGGCGGACACTAGTGTCCTCGTGTGTAAGGGCTGGTCACTGGAAGGGGCTACGATAACTTTCAACAGCATGTTTACTAATTCTATTTCAGTCACCAAGACGCCAATCTATGGTACATTACGTTGCAATCCCGCTCACATCCACACAAGCGCGTTGGAGTATGAATATTTATGTATGTGTGTGTACACTCGAGCGCCCACACCTACACCTTTCCCGTTGGAGTGGCCAGAGAAGTGCTGAGCATCCCTTTTCAAATTCAGAATGAAGCTGCTTACCGCTTGGTCCGTCCCCGCTTTTAAAGACCCTGTTCACACACGAAACCGCGCGGATGGAAAATCAGTGACAGAGCACAGGGGCGTCCACGCACAACCGCGCGGTTGGAGATAGACGTGTTTATAAGGTTCCGTTTCACACGAGGTGATTGCATCCGCGGATTCCACGGCGGTTTGTTTGTTTGTTTGTTTGTATGGTATTTTTACGTTACATGGAACCAGAGGTTATTCAGCAACGGGGCCAACGGCTTTACGTGACTTCTGAACCACGTCGAGAGTGAACTTCTATACCAGGAATACACTTCTCTCACTTCTAATTGGAATGCCCGAAAATCGAACTCGCGGCCACCGAGGTGGCAGGCAAATACCATACCGATCACGCCACTGAGGCGCTTCCGCAGCGGTTTCCACCTCGTGTGAACGGGACCTAATTACTGTTAATCACCACGTCTGAATAACTACAAAGTACTTGATTCGCTGCTTAGAGCAACAAGGGTCCCAATCAGATTTAAAAGAACGCGCCCAAACTTGTTTGTGACTTGAAGGTTTAGCGCCTCTGGTGATACAGAACAGAACAAGTTAACCAATTAATTGAGGAAGAAAATGAATTGCAGTAAATATAAAAAAATATAAAAATAAGCATATTTAATTGCTACTTTTTACGTTCACTCTGGTTCCAAGAGCTAAATATGGATTAATGTCGCGGTTTCTACGCAGGTATTGATCAAAGAAAAGTTAGAAAACTACCTGTACTCACACTATAAGATTCTACTGCTTTCGAATAGGTTGGTAATTACACGCTTCCCATTGCCTGAAACACGCTATTTAAATTTACGCTGTAGAACGGTTTCAGAAATACGCACTACGTGCAACTTCAAACAAAGATATTTAAAATAATCTAGTTTGTATTTATATACATAAAATATTTAATTTCTTGATGACTGAAAACCGTTCTCTGCATTTCACTGTCTTTCTTGCCCCCAAAGCAAAGTCTACATGTGTATAGATATCCATATACATATATATATTTATGATGCATGTACGTGTATGTATGTTAAAAGTTAAGTATATCTTAGTTTTTACCAGACCACTGAGCTAATTAACAGCTCTCCTAGGGCTGGCCCCAAGGATTAGATATTTTTAAGTGGCTAGGAACCAACTGGTCACCTAGCAACGGGACCTACAGCTTATTGTGGGATCCGAACCACACTATATCGAGAAATGAATTTTTATCACCAGAAATAAATTCCTCTGATTCCGCGTTGGCCGAGTCGGGATTCGAACTTCGGACCACCGGATTAGCAGCCGAGCGCGAAAACCACTCGTCCAGAGAGGAACTACGTGTATGTATGTATATATATACATACATAAAATATATATATACACATCGATGTGCTCCACAATTGTGGAGTACATCGAGATATTTCATCTTCGTGATTGAGGAGAAAACAACTATATATATATATATATATATATATATATATATATATATATATATATATATATATATATATATATATATATTCTAAGTAATCAGTAGAAGCATCCAAAGTAATATTCTTGTTTATCCAGACAAAATATATTTGTGGAAATATTTACTAAGATTATAGCTTTCGTCCATACTTCTGTGGACTTAATCATTTAGTTAGTGATCAAGTCCACAGAAGGATGGAAGAAACCTATAATCTTTGTAAATATTTCCAGAAATATATGTTGTCTGTATAAACAAGAGTATTACAGTGAATTCTTCTACTGATATATATATATATATAATATATATATATATATATATATATATATATATATATATATATATGTGTGTGTGTGTGTGTGTGTGTGTGTGTGTATAACTGAATCACGAAAGTTAGGAACGTGATAAATCCATAAATAAAGATAAATAAAGATAAATGCCACGAAGGAAAAGTAAACGAAGGAGTCTGCAAGATCTTTCGACTTTAAAAGTCCTTTTAAAGTCGAAAGATCTTGCAGACTCCTTCGTTTATTTTTCCTTCGTGGCATTTATCTTTATATATATATGTATATATATATATATATATATATATACTATATATATATATATATATATATATATAATGCAAAAGACAGATACTAAAAATATATATATATAATGCAAAAGGACAAGCTTACAAAAATAAAAAATTTTAATCATAGAAAACAGGAGACTGTCTTTCACAAACCTCCTTGCAATTTTAAACCATTAAAACAAACTAATATACTATATACATAAATTATAAATATACGTGCAATATAACGACATATGTAAACCGAAGAGAAAAGAAAATCTCTAAGAAACTCGACCGTGGAAATTCAAAGCCCTGAACAGCTTGCACAGCTGTTAAGAGAGAGGAGATTTATTTTCCACGGGTTATAATTAAGCATCGAAACTAATTTTATGAGCAAATATAGCTCAACAGGTATTCAAATTTACCGATCATACTGTGAAGTACACCCCACCCGAAAATGAAGAAAAAGTCAATACTAGCGGAACTCAAAAGATTAATTAGCAGTTCAGCGACTACTTGTGTTCCCATTAGAAGGACCTTCTGATCATAATAAAATAATAATAATAATAATAATAATAATAATAATAATAATAATAATAATAATAATAATAATAATAACAATAATAATAATAATAATGAAGAAATAGTCAATACTAGCGGAACTCAAAAGATTGATTAGCAGTTCACCGACTACTTGTATTCATTCCCAATAGAAGGACTATCTTAGCTAATAATAATAATAATAATAATAATAAAATAATAATAATAATAATAATAATAATAATAATAATAATAATAATAATAATATGCTGGAAGTAAACCCTCTTTTAAACATGTTTTATTAAAAGTGATTGCTGCCTCAGCTGCATTAATTCTATAAAGGTTCTTCTCTATTTTTCTAATTATTGTTTTCTCATTGTTGCTTAATCTGGTGAGCAAGGCACCAAAGGCTGACATATCTCAATTTTGTAATAGTCAAAGCCGATTGGATTTTATTGGTAAAACATTCCAGTGGGGGTAGTCAAATTTTCGGGTATATCCCGTAGAGTTTATTAAAGGTGTAGAAAAATAACAGAAAAGAATCTAATTCAATATAAATTCTACCTGTAATAAAATCTACGGGATATACCCGTAAATTTGACTACCCCCACTGGAATTTTTTACCAATAAAAATCCAATCGGCTTTGACCATTACATAATTGAGATATGTCAGCCTTTGGTGCCTTGCTCACCAGTTTAAGCAACAATGAGAAAACAATAATTAGAAAAATGGAGAAGAACCTTTTTAAAATTAATGCAGCTGAGGCAAGCAATCACTTTTAATAATAATAATAATAATAATAATAATAATAAAAATAATAATAATAATAATGAAGAAAATGTCAATACTAGCGGAACTTAAAAGATTAATTAGCAGTTCAGCGACTACTTGTATTCCCATTAGAAGGACCTTCTGATCATAATAATAATAATAATAATACTGTTAAAAAGGATGGCAGAATTAAGCGAGGTTGATTTATATATTGTTTTTTCTATTTTCCTTACAATTCGCTTCTCAGGCTCAGCGATGTTTCTGAGTAACTAGCCAATATTCATATTCAGAATTTTCAAAAATTATAAATGCTGAAGGAATCTTTTATTAGAACAAGATATCAGGTCCAGGTCAAGCAGGGGTCGTCGTCAGTGCTGGTATTATTCCGTAGGCGTAGTTCAGTTCGGACCGGGGTCGTCTCAGGTTTAAGGGCTGGTATTGGTGCTGGTATAGCTGGTATCACGTGACGTTTCGACCTTCTCGTAGGTCATCTTCTGACGAGTCGGTTGAAGTGACTGTAGCAAGAAAGTTTGCGGAACGGTACTTATAGCGGCTCGGACCTAGAGTTGCATTCTCATTGGTCGGGCCGGTCTTGGGCGAAGCCGTGGATCTCGCCTCGAAGGTCTCGGGGATTCTCTCGTGCGAGCGCCCCGACGATGCCAGATAATCAGGAACCCCCACAGGATGATACGATTCCTGCTACAGACGGAATTCCTGACGTTCATCCCCAGGCACGCTACTGTGGCGCTCGCACGAGAGAATTCCCGAGACCTTCGAGGCGAGATCCACGGCTTCGCCCAAGACCGGCCCGACCAATGAGAATGCAACTCTAGGTCCGAGCCGCTATAAGTACCGTTCCGCAAACTTTCTTGCTACAGTCACTTCAACCGACTCGTCAGAAGATGACCTACGAGAAGGTCGAAACGTCACGTGATACCAGCTATACCAGCACCAATACCAGCCCTTAAACCTGAGACGACCCCGGCCCGAACTGAACTACGCCTACGGAATAATACCAGCACTGACGACGACCCCTGCTTGACCTGGACCTGATATCTTGTTCTAATAAAAGATTCCTTCAGCATTTATAATTTTTGAAAATTCCCAATATGAATATTGGCCAGTTACTCAGAAACATCGCTGAGCCTGAGTAGCGAATTGTAAGGAAAATAGAAAAAACAATATATAAAATCAACTCGCTTAATTCTGCCATCCTTTTTAACAGCATTTGCCTAAAAGAGGGTCTTCTACCAAAATAATAATAATGATAATAATAATAATGTTAGTTAAGAAATTCACAGTCTCGTGAGGAACAAATTGTTAAAAAAATCCACAATTATATATCAAAATACAATGACTTTCTAACACTTGAACGGTCTACACTGATGAGGAACACCGTTCAGGTATTCGAATGTCTTTGTTTTTTACATAGAAATATATTTTAATATATAATTGTGAATTTTTTAACATAATAATAATAATAATAATATTATTATTATTATTATAAATGGGCCCGCGTTCAAGTCTAACCAGTCAAGAATGCGGCTGATTTGCTAAGATCCCATAATAAGCAAAAAAACTAAACAAACACATAAATCAGGTTCCGCAGACGGCGATTTTACACAAATCACGTGTTCAGTATAAAAGGGCTCGAGTCTAAGCGTTCAAAAGCATTAGTCATGTTCAATTGATCTTAGTGTGTTCAATATGAACATGAAGTTTGTAATGTGGTTAACGTGTTGACTAATGCTATATAAAATAAACTGATCTTGTGGTTAACTATACTCTGTTTTTTTCCATCTGTCCACCCACCAGTGGTGTTTGCGTATGGTAACACTACGTCCCGGGCTTTAGATAGTTACGCTGTGTAAGTTTTGGGTAAATAGAAGGATATCTGGGTGTACATTTGCAACTGAAAAGTGTTTTAATAATTTACTGTGTGCAAATTACACCGTTATTATTCGAAATAGGATATTGTTATTATTGTTGAATGTAGGCTGAATGTCACTATCTAAAGCCCGGGACGCAGTGTTACCATACACAAATACCACAGACGGGTGGACAGATGGGAAAAAAACCGAGTATAGACCTAATCCACATAATGAACTGGTCACGTGGCCAACCTGAGGATTCGAACTTTACCCTCTGAACTGATGATGAGGTTGATCTGACGTATCGAACGATAAATGCTGAACTGATGACGTAGTTAACGTGATAAAACGAACTTTAAATTTACATTTGTGGTATATTACCGTAACTTCCAACCTTTTCCCTTTTTTCTCCTATTATTCTATCAGCTACATTTCATATTCGTTTCAGTTTCCTATAATTTTTGTATGGTACAAAGTTCCCTCATTCGAATACATCCGCGAGCACTCTCCTCCATAATAAATAGGCCGGTACTTCCTCGTTGGAGACCTGCTTTTCTAAATGAAATTCTTTGCTGCCGACATATTTTACCAGTTTCTTTATATGGTTCTCTGGCGACCCCCAAGACAATTCTTTTGGAAGTGAAATGTTAGATGAAAAGCTCCATACAACTCACTTAAAGGCTGGGGTGGTCCCCTAGTGTCACTCAAAATTAAGATTTCATCTATGTGTGTGTTGTTTGTATGGTGTTTTTACGTTACACGGAACCAGTGGTTATTCAGCAACGGGACCAACGGCTTTACGTGACTTCCGAACCACGTCGAGAGTGAACTTCTATCACCAGAAATACACATCTCTCACCTCTCAGTGGAATGGCCGAGAATCGAACTAGCGGTCACCGTAGATTTCATCTGGAGAACTCAGCCAAGGGTGAACCCCCTTCTTTTTTTCTGCTTGAGATTTTCCTCAGATCCTGACAGTGATAACCCAAATTCCCTTTACGCGTCACATGTCGACACTCATGCTAAGCCTCTACTAGAAGGCATTGCTAGCTATAGTAGATTAGTCTCGAGAGTTCACATAGAGAGACAGAGATTCCAGCCCTGTGATCAGGAGCATCATAAGGGAATGGCCTAGACATCAGATGCACAGGTGATGTGAATCTACCATAGCAACTTATTTCCAGGACGCGTTCTGCACTTATGAAAAGTAACCAGCTGCCTCGGGACCTTTACTTGAATTCCATGTGGGCTGCCAGTTACTTGGGATTGAACTGAATTGAATATAGAATTTAGGCAAAAGGCCAAGCACTGGGACCTATGAGGTCATTCAGCGCTGAAACGGAAACCGACAGTAAAATGTTCGAAGGGTGTATCAGAAGGAAAACCTCGTACTTGCACTATGACTTAATTGCTAGGAGAGGTCGGAAAGTAAGATGAAAAAGAATATGAAAGGAGGTACAGTTAAAGGAACGAAAGGGGTTGCAGCTAAGGCCGACACGCTGCAAAGGACCTTAAGTAATGCCTACAGTGCACCGGGCTAGTTATCCGGGCAACCTAGATAACCTCCGAGGCCTCGGGTGCAGAGGTCCAGGCCATCAATCCAAGCTGCCTTTTGGTTGCAGAGGTTCGTTCCTTGATTAATATTAAGTTGTACACGAGGTTTCCTTTTAAGTATTAGAATTATTATTTCAGTCTATATCTAATCGGCAAGTTTTTGTTAATTTTCTTATTGAATATAGAAGAAACGCTCTAACAAGAAAACAAAAGAAAATTGAAAAAAATATATATATTTATGGATGACAAAATATCCTCTTTAATAATCACTCATATAAGACTGATAATAAGATTATAACCACGGGTGTTCATATCCAGTTGGAGTGTACCAAACTATGGGGTATAAATACACCCACCAGACATTAACACCCTACATAAAAAAAAAAAAAAATTACAACCCAGACCCATCCATTACGCTTGATATTTAATACAAGTCCAAGAAGACACCTAAAGAAAAGGAATGTGGCATATCAATTCTAGTCCTGCCTAAGGTTTCTTGGGCACCTACTCTGGCGTGGCCAGTGAGATATTAAGAAAGGCTGCCAGGCCCAATCTCGCAAAGGACAATATGAAGACTTTATGTGGAGGTTCATAATAAGCTTCATCTGATATGACTCAAGATACGTTTTCATGATCAGCCAATATTCCGAAACTTGTTTCATCGCCATCTTTTCCTTACAGCAACAACAATCAAGAATCCGTCCCCACCTCATACCTCCGAGCCACGAGATGCCCAGTGTACCCAGTCAAGGCTCAACAGCAAAACCTCGACCACCAGGTCAATGCCTTCTTGAACTGACAAGGCCTGAGAGATTCAAGCATGAGTCATCACCAGTCGTCCTAGTCTCGCCGTGCGTTTCCATTCACAACTTTGTATTTTTGGTGGCATTTATCAGTTATTTGCAGAATGTATAATTTTTGTGTAAGTTAATTATGTTTTACAGTCTTTTGCATCATCAGTATCCTCTGGACCTGGTTATTATGATTAAATATAAAGGGAATTCAGTGCAGAAACAGTAATGAGAACAAAAAAGTTTATTCACAGAAATGAGTATATAATACATTATTTTACATAGAAAGGAGAACAAGAGCACAAAAATGGTGACAAAAGATGCCTCTCTCTTTAGGAAAAGGTATAAGAGCTATATACAAAATAAATATTCTCTATAATTTACAGCAATTGTTCCTCAGAATCCTATTTCTTCAATGTATTCAGCTTTCTCTTTTTTGTTAAATTTTTGCAATTTTGAATGTTTTCATTACTTTTCTTACAATAATTGTTTAGTAGGGCATTGGAGGAAGCAAATATCAACATTTTTTGAATTTTTTCTATGCTATGCCCAGCATCACAATCATTTAGAGGTAAGAAGGCATCATTATCAGAAAGGACAGTGAGTGAAATGTCCGTGGCCAAATTCCTTTGATACATCGATTGTATAAAATCAGGATACTGTGACAGTTTATCAATGGTTATATAGTTAAACAGAATTACGTTTACTACAGATTCATGTGGATAAAGAAGCCTTCCTCTGTAACTACCCTGAATGTAACTGTTATTGTCTGGTAAGCTATCTTTTGTTTCTTGGCAAGTAAGTAAGTCTTTACAGGAGCTACACTTAAGTTTTTTCACAACAGCATACACACAATAGCCGGCAAGGTATGTTATAACCGGGAAAAGATCCATACATTTATCAATATCATCTTGACTGACATCAATATAAAAAAAATCGTTATTTCCGGACTCCTGATTATTCATGCCCTCCCAGTTCGTTTCTTCGAAAATTTTCAGTTCGATGTTTTTATTATTAAAAGTTATTCTAAGAACAGACATTAACCTCAGTTTTTTTTCACACTCAAACACTTGTCGTAAGGAAATGTTGTAATTGCAGCCAGCAAGTCGACGATATTTACCAAATCTATTTTCAAGTTGATCGGTTTGAAATTTTCCTGGTAAGACATATTTCATTTTTAATTTTTCTACACAGTATTTTGTTATTTCTATCATTGCATTAGTTGTGTGTTTTAAGGCAGTGAATGTTTCCCTACTCAACTTTCCACCAGTTTTAGTCATATTATTCCAGAGATCTAACCAGGAATGGAATTTCTGTAGGAAAATGTACTTCTCGTCATTTACATTATATGTTAGTGGAGTTGGGCCCATTATTGTAATTCCCTTTACAAAGGGGAACAGAACATCTGTGTGGCATTTTGTCTGGAGTTACACGTGTGTCTGGAAACCTTCTTCGCCCGATTTAAGTATAACACTAGAAAGGTCATTGGAGATCGGAGGTTGCCAACTAGTAATGTCTCATTAGATGGCCTCAGAAAAAGTACCCACAGCAATGCAAATTAAAAATAAATGGTTGAACAGTTTACAAAATCTGAAAGTTGCAAGTACTGAGTTTTCATTTAAAGTCATCAGCAATGACTGATAATGTATTTTATAATCATTTGTGTTAATAAACTGTTGTTTCTCATCATAACTTCTGCGCTGATTTTCCACCATTATGCAGCATATTTAATCATATTAACCAGGTTTAGAGGATTATGATGTTGTTAAAGACTGTGAAAATATAGTTATCTTAAACATAGCAATTAGATACTCTAGATAAAAAGTAATAAATAACACCAAAAATACAGAACTGGGAATGGTAACTTATGGCCAGGATAGGACGACTAGTGATGATTCATCGCTCTATTTTGACTGATCGCACAGGCCTTGTCAGTTCAAGAAGGCATTGACCAGGTCGACTCCCTAGTTTGTGGCACCATACTACAGACCAATCAAAACCAAGCAAATGACCAACAACCAATAACCAAACTGTTAAAACCACCCCACAGGTATTTTTTGTAACCCGATACTTATCTGCCTTCTGCTGCGTTCCTGTTATCATATCCTAACGATGTGGATGAGACGTAAATGCCATGTAGTAATGTGTCTATGTTATCTATTCCTCGTTCTCATATACTGTATAGCTTTTGTTCAATATGTGTCCCAAAGAAAGGAATCACCATCGTCAGGAAATTACTATTTATAACAATCATTGTTTTTGCTGTTATCGTTATTATTATTAATGTCCTCATTTACATAATTCATATTGAAAAAAAAAATCTTTTAATCAAGCTAACAATGAGTTTATTTTCCTTAGCTGAATAAAAAAAAGGGTCATATGAATACTGCGTATATTAAAATACACCTTAAAATAATAAGCAAAGACAACCTGATCAACAATATGCTTAAATATGTACATACACATATATGTATATTTATAAATACACACATACATTATATAATATATATATATATATATATATATATATATGATCTATATATATATATATATATAATGCAATATCAAATTCCAGACCAAAATTTAAACGAATGAGATGCACATAATACGAGTCGTGCGAAAACCCAGATTGGCGTGAAATGAATAACAGCATAAAAAAAAAAAAAAAAAAAAAAAAAAGCACCCGAGCGTCAAACATTAAACGAAAAATAGAAAAAGTTAGAAAGTGACGAACGTTAATTCTTTCTTCGGTCGAATGCTGATTGTTTAATGACTTGGTGTGAAATATTACCGAAGTTGCGTGCAGGGCTGTTTGGCCGGCGCGCCGTTCCACGCGACGTCCACGCGATCATGGAATGTTGAATGGGCCAAAATAGCCTCAAGTATTCGCGTATTTCTGAAATTGAAAGCTTACCACTCCCTCTTTTTATTTCATAGTTTACTGACGCAGGGGTCCTGCTCGGTGCGATTTATTTGGAGTTTGTAATGCATTATGTAGATGTCATCACAATTTCTTTTCAAACTATTGTGGTGTTTTGTTTCCAAATGGTAATGCTTTCGTATTGACATATTTCCTAAATAGTTTCCAGTATACACACGCGCAATATATATATATATATATATTATATATATATATATATATATATATATATATATATATAGTGTGTGTGTGTGTATGTATGTATGTATGTATGTATGTAGTATATATATACTATATGTATATGTATATATGTATATATATATATATATATATATATATATATATATATATATATATATATCAGAACGCTAGATTGATGACATAAAATGTTAAGCACGTATAAGATATTTATTTATATATATATATACTATATATATATATATATATATATCTATATATATATATAGGTGTGTGTATGTATGTATATATAAATAAAGTATATATATATATATATATATATATATATATATATATATATATGTGTGTGTGTGTGTGTGTGTATTTATGTATTAAATACATATACACACACAAATATATATATATACTATATACTATATATATATATATATTATATATATATATATATATATATATATATATATATATATATATATATATAATATTCTTATACGAGCTTTACATATTCTGTCATCACTCATGCGTTCTACTTCTGAGAGGGGATAACAAGAAACGTACCTTCATAACAAGAAAATATCTTTCTCGAAACTATCGAATCAAACTCTTGAGATTAATTCAGCGGAGGCCTAAATAATCCAAAAATGATCAACCTTTTTATGCGCTTACATGAAAACCTCATTATCAGCACAACAATTAAACCATATTTATATGCCATTCACTTTTTCACGTATTGCATTCACAATCATTTCCCCTAACCACCGACTTTAACAGAATGGCATTTAAAATTCGAAATAAGTAATTCACCTTTATAATAAGGGAATATATATACACACAAAGCATACACACACTCATGATACAGGTTTTCTTAACTACTGTATTCACTTTAATATTTAGTTATTAAACTTCATCACTTTTTACGCCAGACAACTTCTACAACACGATAAATGACAGGAAAAAAATCAAGCAGACTAAATATAATCGTACAGAAAATAAACTATTTTCTGGCTGAATGAAAACCAGTGTGTGTTCTATGAAAAAAAAAAAAAAAACAAACATGCATACTAAAGACAGTCTTACAGAAAAAAAACTAATTTTATCGCTAATCAAAAACCATAGAATGTTCTTTACGTAAAATCATTGCCTAAGCATGGTCCTACAGAAAAAAAAAAAAAAAACGCCGTTTCCTCACTGAATAAAACCCATTGTGAGTTATCTACAGAAATTATTCAGAATAAACAGTCTTCCAAGAAAACCAACAATTTCTCACTAAATAAAAATCATTGTATGTTCTTCACAAACATTACTCAAACTAAATATAGTCGTCCAGAAAAAAAAATCAATTTCTCGCTCAATGAAAATCATTGTAATTTCTTCACAAAAAATTATTCAGAATAAAGTCTCCAGAAAAAAAAAGGTTTCTCGCTAAATAAAAAAAAATTTATGTTCTTCACACAAAATCATTCATACTAAATCGTGTCTTCCAGAAAAAAAAATCGTTTCCTAGCTAAATAAAAAACATTGCAAGTTCTTCACAAAAAATAATCAGACTCAAAATAGTTTTCCAGGAAAAAAAAACGCATCATTTTCTCGCTAAATAAAAACCGTTGTAAGTTCTCTGTATAAAAATCATTGTAGGTTCTTTACAAAATTCAGTCAAGAATTCATGACAACACACAAGTCAGCACCAAAACTCAGAATTCACCAACGTGCAAGAGCCAGAGACACGCCCCTACCTACACAGCCGGGACTATGGAGCGGGAATGAATAATGTATGAAAAGAAGCGACGGAGAATTATGAATAAAGCTGATGGCAGCTGCGAGGGGCTTCAAGAGCTCCGAGGAGAGGAAGACGAGGGCCAAAAACCGAATATCAGATTTAATGGTTGACTTATGCCAGCTCTTATCCGGGTTCATGGAGGGAGGAGAAGTCTCTTGTCTTTGCTCCCGGTGGAAATCTCTCAAAATATTCCTAGGAGTATCTTTATATAAATCATACGGTTTGTCTCCTTGTCTTAATCTGTGAGACTATCGCTTTCTTACGAGATGTTTGGACACAAATTTATTTTACCCAAAATCTTGAATAAATATCCATGGAATATAAAATTCAGGCCAAAGGCCTGGAGCTGGGACAAAAGAGGTCATTCAGCAATGAAAGGGACATTTCGAGTAAAAAGGCTTGAAAGGTGTAACAGGAGGAAAGCCTCGCAGCTGCACTATCAAACAGCTGACAGGAGAGGGTGTAAAATAAGATGGAAGAAAGAGAATAGACACTGAGGTAAAGTTGCAGTTACTGGCCGAAGGGACGCTACGAAGAATCTCAAGTAAAACCTACAGTGCATCTGGTGAGGTGCACTGACGGCACTAACCCCTTGAATTTGGTTTCCTTCGAGCAAGCTTTGAAAGATCCCACCGACTTTCACCTATAAGAGAATAGTTATCATTTGTAAAACACAAATGCACAACAAAATAAATATTCACTCCACAATATTCTAAAATTGGTATATAACCAATGAACGTAAGTTTTTCTAAAATTGGTATATACCCAATGATCGTAATTTTTTAGTTTTGTTCACCTCATAAACTCGAACAAATGAGATTACAAAAGCCTTAATAGTATTCGAATTTTCATTTTTAAGCCATTTCATATGCCTTTTTTTCATTATACTTCCACTAGGGTAAACGGGAACAAATTATGTATTTATAAATAACTACGTACAAATATCGAATCTAGATTGAATTTAAAGATAATCACTAGCAAATAACGGAATGCATTCTCTCTCTCTCTCTCTCTTCTCTCTCTCTCTCTCTCTCATGTATTCATACATTATACATATAAATACATACATACATATGTACACAAAAACACACACACACATTATATGCCACGAGGGAAAATACACAACGCGAGATCTTTCGACGTTCAAACGTCCTTTACTTAGCAGATGAACTGACTTACATGAGGAAATGACAATACACGAAAGGTCGTATAACTGACAGATAGGAATTATAAAGAGATTAGTACCTAGAATCCGACACACCTGGAAGATGAGTATAGTGTAACACGCAGAAAGAAAATTCTAAGAACATACTCAGTTTGCCTTATTCTAACGGATTTGAAACCATTAAATACTTGCTAAAAGCCTTAAAGGTCAACCTTGTTTTTTCCTATAATAACACACTAAAAGGAATGTTAATAAAAAATGGCCCCAGAGAAAGCAACAACATAATATATAAAATTCCATGTATGGATTGTGCCTCATTTTATCTCGGACAGTCAAGCAAGGGCTTAGAAGTAAGGTTAAGCCAGCATAAATATTCTGTAAAAACTGGGCAAACATCTAATGCAATATTCATTCAAGTGAAAACAACCACTGAATAAATTGGATTGGTAGTTCAGTAATTGCAAGGTCAAAAGATGTCTTATCACGAAATCTTTTAGAATCTGCTTTAATGCAACTTACTTCTCATTGTAATTTCAATATTAGTCGCGGCCTGTTTCATTTAGACACTTGTATTTTGTAACATGTTTAAGAATGACCTCAAAGATATAATTACAGACTTGAATAAAAATTAGTTGCCTTAGAAAATATTCGTTGTATATGTATGTTTAATATGTATTGTGAATATGTATTGTGAATATGTTTTTGTTTACCAAAGTTCTGAATAGCTGTCACCTATAATAATCCTTTAATTGTCTTGTCCTCGTGTCTGAGGAGATTGTCTTAAACTTTTAATTGTACCCATGTTTTTCCTTGTTTGGGAAGGGTACTCATCTTCCAGGTGTGTCGGATTCTAGGTACTAATCTCTTTATAATCCCTATCTGTCAGTTATACGACCTTTCGTGTATTGTCATTTCCTCATGTAAGTTAGTTCATCTGCTAAGTAAAGGAAGTTTGAACATCGAAAGATCTCGCGAATACTCTGTTGTTTATTTTCCCTCGTGCCTTATACCTTTACTTATGGATTTATCACGTTCCTAAATTTCATGATTCAGTTATACATATATATATATATATATATATATATATATATATATATATATATATATATATATATATATATATATATATATATATATATATATATATATAGGCACGCGCATGTGGTATACAGGTATTGACATTGGTATGTACTTATAAATTTTCTTTATATTAGTTATGATATACGGTAATGAATGTTACATACGTCAGAAACTATATATATATATATATATATATATATATATATATATATATATATATATATATGATATATATAGTATGTATGATTTAAAGCTAAGGTATATATTTTGGTGCACTGACTCCCACCCTTACAAGTGAATGACAGTGATTATAAACCCTATCAAACCTGCAGATATGGTTTGGATTCGTTATTAGACGATATCTTAACATACTGGAAAAGTGAGAGGGGCGATTTTGATGTCTTTCTACCAAAATTAAATTCCTTGGTACCGAGCATAAAATTTACAGTAGAATGGGAAAACAATAACCAGATCACCTTTTTAGATTAGATGTCTTAATCATCAGAACTAATAACAACTAAAATTTCACTGTCTTCAGGAAAGCGACATTCTCACTTTCATACACATATTTTTACAGCTATTATGACATTTCATTTAAAATCGGCATAACAAGTGACTTATTTCTTAAAGCCCTGAGAAGCTGCTCCCCAGATTTTCTTAACAAAGAACTTGAAACATTCAGGAATCAACTTATCTTGTTAAAATACCCCAAGCACATAATAGAAAAGGCCATACATAAAGCAAAGAGAAAATAAAGAAAAGCAAAAATACACAAACAAAATCATAATCCCTCACGGGGATAATTTATGAAAGATCACACAAACATTAGGCCACCCCAACCATTTCATCTTCACTTCTCTGAATACATTGGGGAAATCCTTAATCAACGTTCAGCAGAAACCAGTTTCTACGATGTAGGAGTTTATGAAATCCCCTGTAGGGATTGTGATAGGCCATACTATGGATTCACAGGAAATCTCTCTCGGAAAGATTAACTCAACATGAACCCTCAGTTAGATAAGGACAACATAGTTCGGCAATTTTCCATAATATATATAACACGAACCATACCATGGATTGGAACTCATCCCGAATTCTATACAAAAGCAGCTGGCGATACAAATGTCAGGTAGTGGAATCTTCACTGATAAAAAACAAGATAATATGATCAACCTTTCCAATGGAGCCTGGGACTCTGACCATATAGACAATATCTTCCTTAAGGCAATGATGAAGCAGATTAAGACAAATAACAGAACCAACATCGGCTTAGCTGTCACCCTAGACATCACCTAAGGGCATATCTCCCACTATATACTTCACAGTATAACTTTCTGTCATTCACTACTCGATAAAGGTGGGAGACAGTCCACCGACATATATTCCTTAATTACAGACCAAAGTGTTTTAATGGGCCTTTTATACTTTAGACATGCCCTGTTTTAACAGAAGAAGAATATATATATATATATATATATATATATATATATATATATATATATATATATATATATTATATATATATATATATATATATATGCGCTATGCAAAGTTATTGTTATTCTTAACCTATTCATTACCCTTTATCATAAGTGAAGAGAAAACAGAAAACAATCAGTAACAACAATTTATTAATAATATTACAAATTTTGAATTTGGTCTCCCAATTTCAAAAATAAAGGCTCGGCCTATAATTAAAAACAATAATAATAAGACGAAAATCAGAACGAGGAGGAAGAACCAAAGTTGGAATAAATTAAACGCTAAAATAATATAAAAATAAAAAATGTAATATGTTAACAACACCAAATTAGTTCCCTAATAGGGAAAGGTACCTGATCTTTCAAATAACTTTCAAAAGTTTAAACATTCACTGACTTACGTGTTAAAATAAAAACTCCCACGGCGTAATGCAATATTAATAACATTTTAACGTTACACTGATGAACGGTGTTCGAAAGTCTTTGTTCTATTTTTACATAGAAATATATTTTTAATATATAATTGTGGATATTTTTTAACAATAATAATAGCGTTCCGACAATAGTTAATAAGATTTAATATCCAAATCAGCAATATCTTTCACGGAAAATATGGAAAATTTATGAACATTCTCTAATAGATTTGGTCAAAAATGAATTTAGTTCAATAGAATTTACATAATATTAATGAATCTTAAGAGAAATTCTCAAAGAAATTAATGGAAAAAATTTAAGAAAACTGAACTATAAAATTTGTGAACGCCTTCGTTAAATTTGCGAATAACGAAAACCGAGTTAAAATCTGACAACCATTTTATGAAACTTCACTGACAAATATTGAAATTCGTAAAAATCCTGAAATACAAATATGTAGGACTTCTTGAAAAGTCTGACCGAAAACA
The DNA here is from genome assembly GCF_015104395.2 of Macrobrachium nipponense. Lineage (NCBI taxonomy): Eukaryota > Metazoa > Arthropoda > Malacostraca > Decapoda > Palaemonidae > Macrobrachium > Macrobrachium nipponense. The sequence continues at coordinate 86,164,649 of NC_087203.1, read as the reverse complement.
AAAACTACACAGTAACTACAGAATACTTGTTTGTACTTAGCTGATGCAATTCGGATAATTCTCAGAAACTGTTTTCACGGATATTTAGTGAAAGTGAAAATAAAGTTTTGGGATGATTTGTTTTAACTTCTACGCAACAAAAATAATCATATTTAGATTAAGACAAGAAAAATTGTCCAGAAGGTTTCAACTCAACTGAGAACAATACACCTTAGCCCTTCATTGATAAAAACAATCATTAAGTTACCAAAGTCATTCTTTGACGAAATGCCCAATTGTGGGGGGGAGCAAGTTTCTAAATCTCACTCAGTCATCAGTGGGGGAAAAAAAAAAAGTACAAAAAAATCTGGTATTGCCGAAGGAACTAAAACAAACCCTAGATAAACGACGGAAAAACCACTAAAATGAAGGATTGGCGGATGTAATAAATTATGATGATAATGTACAAACTGCACAAACTATAACAGCATCCTTAGAACGGTCATTTTATCTCTCCCACTCTCAACCGAGATGGGATCTGCATTGCAGAGTACGAAAAAATGGATACCAGCACATTAAGCATACACATTTACATATACACATAATGTACAGTATATGTAAGTAAGTATCGTGGAGACAGAATATACATTGTGAGAACAAGCTAAAGAAAAGAGGGAAAAAAAACTTCACTCACCTTTCGAAACGGCGAGCACCGCCCACAGAACCGCCAAAAGTTTTAGTCCAGCCATGGCACCGGCCATTCTTGAAAACTTTTCATTTGCGAACTTCTTGAACCACTTCCGAGAAAGTATTCACAAACATCGTGGATACAAAGCAAAGAGTAGTTGTCTTTCTGAACAATGACAAATGGTACGAGCTGTGAGGAGTCTTTATCTACGAGTCAATTGCGAAGTTTATTATGCCTTGTGGAGAAGAATGGACAGCGTAATCCGTGGCGTGATGTTGAGAGTTCAGCAGTCGGAGGACAACTGAACTGGTCATCAACTAGTTTGCCCCACTGCTACCACGAGCATCGGATTAGAGTTGCCACTTGCGTTATTTCTCCCCATTTCAATCGCTTTATTTCGACACTCTGGGTTTGATAGTTACCAGTTCGTTATTTATTATTCGTGTAATTCTCATATTTCCCTCCATGAAGATGAAATGTTAGTGAATACAGTACTGGTAAAAGGAGGATTATTTTTTTTTATTCAAGCACAAATAAATGTGATGACATTACAAAAAGAAGCTTTAAATGAAATTCATTTAAATCATCCATTCTTTCTCTTTCTCCGGGTTAAGATCAGGTATCATAAAGACAGCGAAGTCTCTCAACTCCCGACTCACTTTATTAGCTTATTTTCTCCGCTGAAGAATGTCTAATAGAGTAATTACCAAAAACGAGACTCGCTCAGCAAGGAGGAGAAAAATAAATGTTGCTACGGGACATGCAACCGTGCTTTCGGCGTTAGGAAAAAATTATTCGAAAACCTAAAATTATTTTCTTTCTCGGTATCATAAAATAATTTCTTTTATTAAAACAACAATAATCTGCCCTATTTGAAGATTTGTGAACATCAAATGGACTTCCTTCTTTGCATCGAAATTTTATTAAGATAGACTATTATTTCAGAAGGTTCGTATACGCCTTCCTACCGCCAACATTCGACCCAGCTGTGGTGGAGGGCTTGCAACCTCACCACTAAAGACTTGCCGAGAACCAGAATGCGTTAGCTACCATCTGGCGCGACTCCGTCCAAGAAATGGAAACGAAAAAGTAAAAGCAATTTGCGCTTACAGATTAAAAGATATTGCTTTTCTCCAAGATCCAATAATTATAACTCTGTAAAAAGTAACCATAAGATTAATTTCTTCCAATTTTCCTCTCTCTTCCTTGACCTAAAGTGGTTATGCTCTCAGCATAAAAAAAATCATTTTTGCTGTCTCTAACATTACAAAAATGTTGTTTCGTAATATCGAGTGTAATTTTCGTCGTGTAACGATAAGAATTTTTTTATTTTGTCTACTCCTCCCTTTGTAAGTGAAATGTGAGTGTTCAATTCAAATAAAGAGAGAGAGAGAGAGAGAGAGAGAGAGAGAGAGAGAGAGAGAGAGAGAGAGAGAGAGAGAGAGAGAGAGCGAATAATTTACTGGAAATTCGAGACTAATTGTGTAATTTCGTAAATCAATTTAGAAAGTCAACATAAATTTTCTATATTTATTTCTGATTTGATTTCAATGCAATATTTTAGAATAAATCTGGGGATTTAAAAGAATACTGGGTAATTTCAGGAATTTTTATACAAATTTCCAACTCATTTTGGAGTCATTTGAAATTTCACAATACTTTTGAGACATCAAAAATAAATTCCATGAATGTATTTGAAACTTCAAATCACCTATAATAATAAAATCCAAGTGGATCTTCTTTGCCTTTCCTAAGGTGACAGTAGAGGAGACATCACACAGCCACCGAACACCCTGCAAACCGGTTTGTCCGCCCAGGTGGGGCGGGGTAGGTAGGAGAACACCTAACCTCCTCCAGAAAACATGTTTGTCCCCCCTGGTGGAGGTGGGGTAGGTAGAGGGGACAGCAACGCCGGGTTCCAGCGTACGTAGCGTGCCAACAAGCTCTTTACGTAATATATTTGGAACTTTCTGATTGCATATGGGCTTTAAACGTAAGCTGCTTCGTGAATTAATTTGGAAACTCTCATGAATTTCCACAAAGTGTTTAGAAATTTTAGAGATATTTTCTGTGAATTTTTTAATTACATACATTTCTTACATAAAACTGGAGCTTCGTTTAAAGTCGAAATTCATCATGAACAGAAATTAAACCTCCCAAATATATATATATATACATATATATATATATATATATATATATATATATATATATATATATATATATATATATATATATATATATATATATATATATATATATGTGTGTGTGTGTGTGTGTGTATATATATATATTTATATATATATAAATATACATATACATATACAAACATACACACACACATACATACATATATATATATATATATATATATATATATATATATATATCATCAACCTTACTATTTAATCCTAGTAACCTACATGGGTCTCTCTCTCTCTCTCTCTCTCTCTCTCTCTCTCTCTCTCTATATATATATATATATATATATATATATACATATGTGTGTGTGTGTGTGTGTATGTATAAGTTTAATACCCAATTCACTATACCTCAGGAATAGCCTACAAACATGGGAATATACAACTCATAAATACTTTGTTACCAGTGGGCTTCGAACTGCTGCCTGGTGTAGAAACACCGATTTACAGTGAATTTTGAACCTAAAGAGAAAATATATTATTACCAAAGCGAGGACATTACAAATAAGGTTATTACGCAAGACGGCACCCAGAACAGCCGCTAATAATTAGACGAGCTGTTTCAAGCACTCAGTGAAGCACAGACATTAAAAGGCGACTGGTTAGTTCGTCCACAAAGAGATGGCGCTCGGGTCGTCCAATCTCTTTACTCCAGCGTCAGCATCTAACCAAGTCTATCGAAAGATTTATCTCCCCCTCCCCCCACACCCCCCCCCCCCCCACCCCGACCCCGACCCCACCAAGCTTCCAGACTGTGGCATTGTCTTTTCGCATGAGGTGGTCTATTTCAGCACCTCTTCTTTGACTTCAACCTGCGCTTAACTGCGTCGTGCCATTTCGGAAATGTCGTTCTTGACTGTCTCGGTGAATAATTAATTTTCGATTTATGTGAAAACCTGTTTCGAAACTCCATACGTTTGCCTTCAGGGATTATTTCAATGCGCGTCGAAAATATTGGTGTGTCTACACGTGGAGAGAGAGAGAGAGAGAGAGAGAGAGAGAGAGAGAGACTATTATTCTAGTCCTAATTTGGATGGAAAATATGATCTAAGACTAATTATTATCATCTTTTATTCTGTTGAAACTATTTGAAAAACATAAGAGAGAGAGAGAGAGAGAAGAGAGAGAGAGAGAGAGAAATGTCTTTCAAGTGGCAATTGATATAAAACTGTCTAATCATTTTTATCAATTTAGCTCTCTCTCTCTCTCTCTCTCTCTCTCTCTCTCTCTCTCTCTCTCTCTCCGCACACACGTGTATATACATACATATATATATATATATATATATATATATATATATATATATATATATATATATATATATATATATATATTGACCATATATCGCTTGACCTTGATATGTATCAATTTGTCACTGTGATTAAGAAAAATAAAACATAACGCTGACATGGCGCTTTCGTGTTTTAACACCACCTCAGGTGTGAAAATGAGAATATATAATATATATATATATATATATATATATATATATATATATATATATATATATATATATATATATATGATATATATAGATATATATATATACTATATATATACATATATATATAGATATATGATATATATATATATATATATATATATATATATATAGATATATATATATATAGATATATATCGTATTATATATATATATATATTGTATTTTATATCATTTTGATATATAGTACTCATTGTCAATTTTTGCCCATTGTACTCCTCGTTACTTTTTATATTCACATAAGCCACAAATATCATTTAATACCAAATTCACTATGCTTTGGAAAATAACTTCCACCCACTGGTAATTATACTTGATGAGTGATTCCGAAAGACTGGTCAAATTCACTGTCTATCGTACTTCCTATAATTCATACTGGGTTTACGCTATTCCCAAATTGGGTTGTAAAAACAAGTTCTTTCGTTTCGTTTTTTTTCAGGAACACGTTTATTTGTTGTTGTTTTTCTTGCGCCCAATTTTCCCATTTTAGAAGACCTTACTTATAGTTACTATAGACTTATGATGTTATTTATTTGTTTGTTCTGTACCTCGTTAATTGAGCGCTGGGAAGGAAATGTGCAATGGCGGTTCATAGTGCACAAACACTCGGTGGGGTCCCATATTGGAATTGCCATGAAGACTCATTTTACGAAGACCTTACATGCTTATTTTAGTTCGTAGGACAGTTTCTTATACCACATTCTGTTAATGAAACTTCAATCTTTGGAAAGGTTTGCCTCTAAGTTTGATATTTTGTGGTTTAACGAATTAAATATCGAGTGAAAAGGTGAAAAGCGATCGATTTGTGTCATGGGCGATATATTACCCTATAGTATGCGGCCTTGTGTATTTTGTCTATCACAAAATCAAAACCATATATAATAAACATGGCACGTTTTTAAACAATGAGTAAAGCCCACACCATATCATAGATCACCTCTTATTATGAGGACAGTATCCCTCTCGCCAATCTCGAAGGGCAAAAACTGCCCACTGCCATGGTAGGCACATTTACTTTGGTTCTGGAACAGAGCTTATTGATACGAGCGTGATACAAGTTTCGGTTTAACATGTTTGATACTGAACACGTGTTATACTACACACACCTTTAAGGAATTGTTGCCAATCTCACAGTTTTCATACGTCTGATGATACAAGTTTCACTTGAACATGTTTGATACTGAATACGTGTTATACCATATACTTTTAAGGAATTGTTGCCAATCACAGTTTTCAGACGTCTGAATCTGATACATGTATAATACAAGTTTCAGCTGAACATGTTTGATACTGAACACGTAAATGCCTTGTATCATACTGTTTCATACATACTTTCGGGGAACAGTTGTCAATCATACCCCTCTTCCTGTTCAAATGCACTGAATTTGATATAATTGACCCCAGCACTTCAGGGTTTCATGATATGACTGATTTCAATGTTCAAACGTGAAATATTGAAATTCTATTGATTTATATATATATATATATGTGTGTGTGTGTGTGTGTGTGTGTGTGTGTGTGTGTGTGTGTTGTAATGTATCCAAAGCAATTATAACCTGATGTGGTTGATGGTTGAGATACCATTAGTTTGCCTTACTTTCCCTTTTTGTTATTTTTCACACTAATAGAATTTTCTTTCCAGATTTAAATTGCCTTGTTACCCAAGCTCTGGGAGCAATATAAGCACGGATAGCCAGTTTTTGTAGTTCAGGAAGCAATAGAATATGAGTAAATGTTAAAAAAAAAAAGTTTGGTCTTTTTTTTTTAATGTGGTTTTTTTCGGGTTGCAACCTTATTACTATTCCCAAGATACAGTGAAATAGATTCTAAACGATAACTGCGGAGACGTATACATACATATACATAAATATATATACAAAAACATATATATATACACATTAAACTAGATTTTTTCTAGTAGTGTAAATATCATATGTTGCCAGTAAAATCAGATACGAAATTCCTTCCTCTCTCTCTCTCTCTCTCTCTCTCTCTTCCCAGTCCTCCTCCTCATTTCATTCGTGCGTCTCAATTCCAAACTGCTCAAACACAAATCATTTCATTCAGGGTATAAAAGTTTGAAAGGAGAAAATATTCAATCCTCTCTTTCCCCAACACCATACCAGTGGCCTATTCAGTGCCAGAATTTATCGGCACCGCTGGTGAGAGAGAGAGAGAGAGAGAGAGAGAGAGAGAGAGAGAGAGAGAGAGAGAGCATATATAGTTCTGTTCTGTTTAAAAGAAATAGTATCATAATATACGCTTCAGTTTTTAAGGGTGTGTTTGCGCGTGCGTGTTAGAGAGAGAGAGAGAGAGAGAGAGAGAGAGAGAGAGAGAGACTGAACATTCTCATCCTTTGGATTCAAGACACTCAGAGAGAGAGAGAGAGAGAGAGAGAGAGACTTGTTTTAGCCTTCGCCCTTAATGACAACAGTCATCATAAATATAACCTGGAGAGCTGCTCCCGTAGTGTTCACCATCCGGGACCCTTTCGCGTTCATTAATTTAATAAAGCGTACAAGTTCCTTCGAGTTGTTTCCCGAATTTCTCCGAACCGTTGGCCCCTAGCTCTGCGCGAGATTGTTGATGGACCGCTCAGTTCTACGACGAGAGCGTTCCAAGAAGAGGTCGTTAAATGTATGGCTTTTAGTGATGGCCATATACCCGGGCTATGTTCTTCTAACAAGGGTAATCATCGGTGGAGCAGCATTACTGGCGCCCAGACAACCAATATTTCTTCTTCTCTTTCTCTACGTTTACTATATTTCCTTTGCCGTTATTTTAATAGCTCCTTATTTTATGATTCAGTCTAAATTTAGCTTTGAATTGAATATAGAATTTAGGCCAAAGGCCCAGCACTGAGACCTATGAGGTCAATCTGCGCTGAGACGGAAACTGACAGCATAAGGTTTGAAAGGCGTAAAGGATTTTATTTTTTATTTATATAGATTTCTGACATTATGCCAAGCACTGGGGTAACTGAGGCCAATCAGCGCTGAAACGGAAATTGACAGTGAAAGGTTTGAAAGGCGTAACAGGAAGAAAACCTCGTTGTTGCACTATGAAACAATTGTTAGAAAAGGGTGGACAGTAAGCTGGAACGTAAAGAACATGAAAGGAGGTATAATGAAAGGAAAGAAAGGGGGTTGCAGCAACGGGGCCGAAGGCAAGCTGCAAAGAACCCTAAGTAATGCCATGCGGTGCACTGACGGCACTAACCAAACCACACCCCGCCCCCTTTCCCGCAAGAACCCCGCGAAAAGCTTTGCTTTCCACAACTGACCTAAATTTCAACATTAAATTTTATTTACTTTCCAGTTAAACAACAAGCTTTTTCACTCGTCATTTTCCTTTCCTCCTTAAAACAAAGACTAGATCAGAATAACAACTTTCTCAGTAAAAATGACTATCAAAATTTTTATATACAAATCAATTCATTAAACTTTCATGAACTGTAAGACGCAGAGGCTCTCTCTCTCTCTCTCTCTCTCTCTCTCTCTCTCTATATATATATATATATATATATATATATATATATATATATATATATATATATATATATATATACACACACTATAAACACAAACATACACATACATCCATATGTATATATATATATATATATATATATATATATATATATATATATATATATATATATATATATATAAAAAATATATATTTGTAAAGTCAAGTAAAAAGACTACCACCGGATAAAGACACAATGAATTCCTATGTTTTTCTCCACACTGGAACTTTGCCACCACTAAAGATTAAAGGTAAAAAACCCAAATGTTAACATGAAAATCCCTGAACAAACGTGTATTAACTTCCAAGTTTCGAAACGCTTAAGTAAAAACTTGAACTCAAGCGTAAGCTGAAATTGCCTAATACGAATTTACGATGTAACTTTGACCTTATCCCAGTTTGAACGAGATGTTCAAAGACTAGGGCACTCACCTCGTGTGCTATGTTTATATTATAAATATATATATATACATACATATATATATATATATATATATATATATATATATATATATATATATATATATATATACATACATACATACAAAATACACGAGTTAAATATATATATATATATATATATATATATATATATATATATATATATATATATGAATTTTTATCACATCACCTTTACTCATATACATGCATTAAACTACAAATATCTTTTAATATCCAATTTGCTCTACCTCGGAATGAATATATTTTTATATAAGTTAACCGAAGGTGAATTTTTTGTTGATAATAATATCGTCCTCTCGTGGGTTCGAACAAGCGCTCAACGGACGAGGAGAAAATAATCAGGACTTCAGTGGCGTTATCGACTCGGCCAACAAGTGAGGTATAAGTTGATACCGATTCCGACCTTACAAATCAATGTTGAACTCAGGTATTTGTAATTAGAATCGATATCCAACCCCCTCTGCCAAAATAAACAAAGTCGAACGTTTACCACACGTAGCCATATTATGAATTTTTATCACATTACCGTGGCTCATATACATGCATTAAACTACAAATGTCCTTTAATCTAATTTGCTCTACCTCAGAATTAATATATTTTCATATAATTGACCGAAGGGGAATTTTCGTGGGTTCGAACCACACCCAGTGTCTAAATCCACACAACCTGGAGAATAACTGAACTCTTCAGACGATACGTGAATTGCATCGTTCACCCAGTCAGTTTAGAAATTAGCTAAAGTTTACTGGAATTTAGAAAATTATTAATTTTTTTACAATTCTTTCATCAC
>NC_087203.1:86147999-86150499 GCF_015104395.2 Macrobrachium nipponense | reverse complement strand
AATTATCAAGGATATTTTCTTTAAATTCGTCTCTTTGTTGAACAGAACATTTACAAAAGAATTTATTACCTGTATTATTGCGTTATTCATTTGCATACCAAGAATTCAGTGCCATTATAAAATAACTGCACTGTCGCTCTCATACAAAGCTAAACAAAAAGCAGAATGTGTCATGAAACTCGTATAATGTTACGACTCGTGTAATCTTCCGAACAATTCCTGCGAAGGGTTTTTATTTCAAGCTTTTCATTCGCTTCATCGCTAATCTAAAAGGAACAATGGAGAATGAAGCCAACACTAACCAAAACATATCTAGGTACAAATGGTCTCATTTTCCTCAATCATATCAGCAAATCATTTCCATGACGTTTCATCATTATAGATGGATGAAACATATTTTGGATTTCTTATTCATCTAGGGCCACAAAGATAGGTCATTTGTGAAGACACCAGAATTGGAAGAACTCAGATTATGTTTGTGTGTGACTCTCTGAATAGATTCAGATTTGTTATGAGAATCTCAGCTGGAAATTGATCTCTTTGGTCCTCTCTTTTTTTAATAAATTATTACGCTCTGGGATCCTTGGACCCTGAAAAACTACCTTTTTCCTTTATGCTTGTATGAGATGATGTTATAGTGGGTTTTTAAGGTCCTTGTATTTAACTGAATGTTTACTTTGCGAGTGAATTGCTCACCAACAGTTTCAATAGTTCTGTGACTCATCACATGTCGCTTATCTCTCAAAATACGTATGTTTTCTGTTTTCAGAGAAGGGTCAATAATCGTGTTGAGCTTGAGATTTGTTATCCACTGTACGTTGCCTGTGGTATAAAAGTGATTGAGATTTCCATTTGTGTAATCCAGGTAAGTTAATAACGTGTAAGTTTTTAAGTTTTCTTCTTTAGGGTTAGCGATCGAACGAGGTCGTAATGACTGCTCAGACGCGGGAGACTGTTCTTGAAACGTCTTGAATGATTTACTTAATATATAGGTATGTCGAAACTCAAGTATTTGACTATATGAAAGCACAGTTCACCATGCAGAAAGAATGTAGTGCCAAATGAGAACTGGGTGAGTGACGAATGAAATCTAAGTACTTGAGCAGCTAATATACTCTTATTTTTTTTATGCGAAGGTTAAGTGAATGCTTGGTTTTTAAGGGAACTGAACTAAGTTTAACAGCCCAAATTGTAAATGAAAGCGAGGCAGAGATGAGAGGAAATCTCGACTGGATTTTTTTTGCAAGTTAAGGGTGCTATTGGTTTGGTCCTTCGTATGCTGAGGAAGTCGCTAGTGGGATTTAAAAGTACAGTTCCTGAATCTGGAAAGGATTTTGTTAGCACTTTGGGTTTGAGTTGATTCAAGGGAAAAAGGTCCTTCCCAATGTATCCCATACCTCAGTGACTTTTCCCAAACGTGAACTTTTTACTAAAGTTTAGAGAACTAATCTTTAAATCTAAAGTGAATCCGTGTAGAATGCTAGTTTATAATAATTATGTTCAGGGTAACCTTTATAATTCCACCTTGGTGTAAATTTTAATGTGCGTACTTTCAGAATCTGAGCTCTTAGAGATAATCTTAGGCAAATGTGGGAATAACTGTGCAAGTGTATTTAAAGTTTAAATCCCTATTAGTAAAATACAGATTGTCTAGTCTCTCTTAACAGAATGTGATATTTCCCATTCCTTCTAAAACTATTCCAGAGGTAAATTCCGGCTCCATCGTGACTTTGTTGAACAAAGTGAAAGCCCTGGGCCTTCCCATGCAACAACTCCTAAACAAAAGGTAAGTACTACATTTGAAGTCATTGTAGGAGACTGAGGAGAATGGAGGTTAAATCCTTAAGTCTTCTGTTAGTCATCTTTACCCGAGGAAGGTCAAATAATTGGTCACTCCTGATGGTTTGTATTAAGAGTCGTGCAGCTTAGGATGAGAGTTGCTTTTCCTTCTGTCTAATGAATAAATTAACCTCCCTTGGCAGGAACACATGGAAAACTGCGACGCTGATTTGCACGATTGAAAATTCATTTGGCTTGGAGAACTTTTGAGCAAGAACATGCTAACCACTATGGCATGGAATAGAATAATTTCTTCCAATGACATAATTGGGCTGTGTATGGAGAAGGTTGTCCAACGGTTGCTGGTAATAACTGACAGACCCCTAGCGACGGTGCTCCCGTGACATTCGGATGGCTTGTGATACCGTCGGCTGAACTTCAAAGAATTTAATCCAATATGTAAATGATTGCTAGTGACTACTATGGAGACACTTGCTGATGTTAGAATTACTCAATCCAGTTTAACTGTATAAACAGGCATATTGTCATTAAGAAGTTTTTAATGTTTGTAAAGATTTTTCATGTAGATAACTGCCTTTTCTGCATCTAAGAAACCCTATCAGTTCTGAGATCTTGGTTTTGGGTTGGCAAAGGCGCCTGCTGCTTTTCACATCTGTGAATGTGTTGAGTGAGTTTCCTCATGAAAATGTGTTTCTTCTTA
>NC_087203.1:86135499-86142999 GCF_015104395.2 Macrobrachium nipponense | reverse complement strand
TGCTCAGAGAGTCATTCAGTTCTATAATTCAATGCTGTTAACAAGAAACGGTGATTAGGAAGACATCAAAAACATGTGGGGCCTGAGTAAGAAGGAAAGTTTACTGCAATACTCTCAATATTGTATGGAGGCATTATGCCATTTTTTTTACAGATACTTCGAATATTATATCGAGAATATCATGGTTATAATAAAACTTGTTGTGAATTATGTTTATTAAAACATATAATCAAATAACTAGTGAGAACAAAATGAGAACATTTTAGGTCCTATTACAAAAAATATAAAATTTTTATCATACAATCGAATACCTTGACCATCCACCCTCTCTCTCAGTCACTTCCCTCAATCTGTCGGGCATCGAATGAACAAGGTTGAAAATTTGCTGCGGTCTCCGTCTACAAAATTTCCACTGAGAGTTGATGTTAGCCATGAGTTGCTGTGTTGTTCTCTCATGTTCCATTTTCCATGTGTTCACCATCTGGGCCCACACGTGTTCAATCACATTCATATCTGCTCCTTTGCTCGGCCATTCAAGAGGAAGCAGGTTATCCTGTCTGGCAAACCACTCTTGAACAATGTGAGCAGTGTGAACAGGATTGGCCCTGGTGGGAAGGGAAAATTCCTTTCTCGTAACGAAGGCAATTAGGAGGTTTGCAGCAGCTCAACATACTTAGCTGCTGTAAATCGTCCCTCGATACGGAACACATCACCCATACCATGCACACACACCCAGCCCCATACGTTGCAGGTGACATGGCCAGATCGAACCACCTCAACGATGTTACGGGGTTCATATCTGAATGAGAGAAAAAAATGGGGGTGTATAATATAAATCATATATATATATATATATATATATATATATATATATATATATATATATATATATATATATATATATAAATATATATATATAAACCTTTGGAGAATTTAAATTCTCAGTGATGAACAACACTGAAAGAATTCTATTGTGTAATTATTTATTTAATATATTATATTTGAGGAAAAAGAGCAAATGATGTCACTGGCCCTTACCTAATGTTTATCTCAGAAATAGCACTGTTATTTATGTTAACTCCCTTTGTATATTTTGACAGTCCACTTCCGTGGAACAAAATCTGAAGATTAATAATTAATATAAAGAAGAATGCAATTGATAATTGATGCAAGTAAGGATTTTCCTTATCATACCGAGTTCTATTTGTTCGCCAACAATGCAGCTTCCTATGCGATGTGGACGAGAAGCACTTCTCGTTAGTAAAGATGACCCTGCCTCAAAAGTCCAAACCCTTACCAGCATGACGTTGGACAAAATCAAGCCTTCCCGCCTTATGTCGCTCCGTCAAGAGCTCCTTCGTTGCTGGAGTTCTGTGATGAATCCCAACAGCGTGGAGTCTGCGTCGTACTGTCATCGATGACACTTCTAATCCAAGGTCTTCATGAATGGCCTCGGCGTTGGTTAAGGGTTGCTCTCGAGCCACCCTGATAATGGCGTCATCCTCAGCTGGGGTGTTTTTCCAAGGACCCCCTGGCCTAGCTAAGAGAGCATATTATCTTAAATTGTTAACTTATAATTTATATAACATCGCAATCAATTCTAGATTCTTCGAATTTTGTACTCTATGGATTGATCCTAATTTAGTAAACATGGCTGTATATTTTTGGTTTCAAAAGCATATCAAATAGAACGAGATTACATATATCAGGTACGGAAAAAATGTGCAAATTCCGTACTGTACTACCTTACCTTAGGCATGGATATATTACTTTTGGTCTACATTGAAAACAAGGGAACAATATTAATTAATTATTAATAATAATAACCAGTAATATAGCATTTTTTTAGTTTTTTTACTATTATTCTTAGCATCAGCATCAGCAGCAGTAGTAGCAGCAGCAGTAGTAGTAGTAGCTATTACTATTTCTATCTTAAGGTCAAATTGTTTTTTCTTTCTTTAGTGACTATTGACTTCGGTAAGGAGTAAATGATTATAATTATTAGAGTGAGAGATATCTGCATGTATGGTGGAGTAGTAGAACGATAGATACTGTGATTGATGGTAAAGCTACTGTTATACTTGTGTTTGGTTACATTCTTCGAAATCTTCATTTGGACTCAGGACATCAGCCATATGCTTGTATTATGAAGGTGAAGAAGAGATGGCCGCCTAGGAACATAACTGTCGGCATGGTAGCAGAAATCCGTTTGTCACGCAACTTTTCAACTTCTTTTTTTTTTTTTTAGCAAAGAGAGAGCCGCCAATTGCCTACAGATTGGTTTGAATAGGTAACTGGTTACAGTTGCTCTATGTCTTACAAATAAAAATTGAGCATTTTTACCGGACATTCATTTGAGTTAAAGCCTTGATTATACCGAAAAATTATAGCAAAATCTAGTACTGATACCAGTCTTCATTACAGTTATTGACCAAAAACGTGACTGCACTGTCTGTGAAACCCACAGTAAGAGAGCTTTACCAATTACAAATAAACATTACCTTTTATCTGAAATGTTTTTAATTATACGTTTTGAAGTTAACTGTAATTGTGGTTGTTTTTTATTTATACTTAATAGTAATTGTAATTGTAATTGAAAAGTTCAAATAATAAAGTACTTTATTTGAAATTGTTATCCTAGAGCAGCCCTCTTACTTTTCGAGAACTCATCTTAACCAAAGGCAACAGAGAGATGTTTTGAGTCGCTACCCAATTTATTTTTTATGTTATAAAGGGAGAATCTTAACAAGCCACCTACCAATTCTAAAAAAAAAAATTATTCCATTTATTTCCTTTTTTTGTGCAAAAAGTTTTGTGACATTTTTTTCCAATATTTAAGTTTTGTATTTCAGTATTATTGAAGTTGTAATTGTAATTAGATAACAGGTCAGGTAATTATGATTCTAATTGTAATAGACATAAAGCAAACGTAATTACCCCTAACCAGCTTATATTACATAAGAAATGCGACAGTAGCTACTTCATACGAAATGGATGAGCATAAAAATAATGGGAACAAAAATAGAAAAAAAAATTATGCATACATGGGAGAAAACTGATAAGAAATTCAGTGATTTTTCCACTAAACTTCGGCTTCTCTCGGGGCACCTGTGAATTGTTCAATCTTTAATAAATCGACTTTATCTTTCTCGGGATCTATGTGGTTCTGCACCCTTATTTGGCCAGGCAACCAATTCAAATCCTCTCGACCTTGAAACCATTCCTGGACTATTCTGGCCGTATGGATGGGGCAGCCGTCATGAATGAAAAATGACAGGACTAGGTGGAAAGGGATAATTCCACTGGTGAAGTGAAGGGAGGAAGAAATCCAGAAGAATTTTAACGTATTTTTCACTGGTGAAACCCTTCAGTCTTGGTGATATCACATATACCATGTAAGGAAATCCAGGCCCACACGTTTACGGTTACAAGCCACTCCTGGCCACTTCGTAAATGTTTCCTCGGTGGTATCTGAAGGAAAACAATCTAATTTTTTTACAATTTACGCGTTGCTTTCCGTAAAAGGGAAAATAATGATATATCGTTTGGGGAAATGTAATACTAAGTAACAACCCCTTATACACTAAAACAGCTCGAAAGCTGATTAGTGGAATTCACGTTAAGAGAGGAACAGCACCACCTTTAGTAAACAGTGTTTCAAACAGACAATTAACAATGACAGTAATGACCTGAGATGTTGCAATGCCAGTAACAGCCAATCAATCAATCAGTCCCAGTAATCATGTGAATTTAATATATCACTTTGTTCGGTGATAACGATATCACTACTACAGCACCTCTATTACACGCTAACAAGTTTGTCACCCAATCATGGCTAGACTGAGGTATTGTATAAATTTTGATAGGGCTTCTGTCCTCTGCTAGTAGTAGTCGTTATAGTCTCCAAATGAACAGCAACATATTGTTCTCCGGGCGCAGATCGTCGCTCTACGAGAAAGTGGGCTTTCAATAGGTGTTGTTGCACAGCGTCTTGACGTCTCCCCTACGACAGTAAATAAATGGAAAAGGAGGCACGCTAAGACTGGGAAATTGACCGACTTTGGATAGCATTTATTTTATTTCATTTATTTATTAATTTTTTAAAACATAAACCTTATAAACCCGTGAAATTATGAAACCTAAATTACAGTTGCCTTGGTCCTGTTGAACTCTAATAGTGATTCTTTCTCTTTATTTCCCAGAATACCAAATAGCGTTCCCATAAGTAAACAGGCTATAATTAATCTTGATTATCTGGGTATCTGCATGTTAATTACGTATTTCAGTTCGAACACCTCCACCACGAATGACCACCCGTGAGGATAACGACGACATTCGACGAGCAGCATAAGAAGATCCTTTTACCAATACTATTGCTATTCGTGAACGTCTGGCATTAAATGTTTAGGCCATGACGGTGCGAAGACGTCTGCACGAGGCAGGAATACCTCATAGAATTCTTGCCAAGAAGGAATTTCTCGGCATCATGCTGATAGGCTTGCCTTCGTTCAACAGTTTCTGGGGGAGGATATGGAATTTTGGTCTCGAGTCGTATGCAGTGACGAAAGGTCTTTTACTAGCAGAAGTCACGGCAGAATACATAACTGAAAACCGAGTAATATAAGGTGAGTTTCTAAAATCATTAATAACAGTCAGACTATAATAATTATAAGCAAGGGTAATATTATAATCAAAAGATAATAATTTTTTCAATAACCATGTATTTTCCGCTAATTGAATTATATTGCCACGAGAAGTGTGAAAATAAACATTCTTCATTGAAAACCCCCCATTAGTTCTACTATGGCCAGCTTTCAGGCATTAAGCAAATACATTATTAGTGTTATGAATCATCACGTAGGCAAACTTATAATATAGAGTACAGCCTGTTTACTGAATTAAAGAATATCATATCATAAAGGACTTTTGCAGATCAAAGTTAATACTATTATAAGTATTAATCCTTGCAGATGAATAAACATTCAGAACTTATTGCAAGGGCTGTTACTTAGCATTTTATTTCCACAAACGATATATTATTTTCCCTATTACGAAAAGCAAAGCGTAAATTGTTAAAAATTAGATTTTTTTCCCTTCAGATACTACAGAAGAAATTTACGAGGTGGCCAGGAATGGGCATGTCACAGTAAACGTGTGGGGCTGGATCTTCTTACATTATATGGATGATATCACCAGGATTGAGTGGAGGCTCACTGGTGAAAAACACATTGAAATTCTTCAGGATATCTAACTTCTTTCACTTCAACAGCGGAATTATTCCTCCCCACCTGCTCCTGTCATTTTCATTCACGACCGCTGCCCCATCCATACGGCCAGAATAGTCCAGGAATGGTTTCAAGGTCGAGAGGATCTGCAGTTGCTTGACTGGCCTACTAAGGATACAGACATGAACCTCACCGAGAATATTTAGGCTAATTTGGTAAAATGTTGGGAGCCTGAGAGGGAGAGGAGACCAGATCAACTTATGAACCTCTGGGAACACAATGGAAACTCTTCAACAACCGACCACAGATCGTCAGAAACCATGAATCTTCTATGCCTAACAGATTGCAAGAGGTGATCTAGAAGGAAGGTGGCTGGACTTCTCACTAATATTAAAAATAAATGTAAAAATTGAGTGTGTATATTTGGATTACCCCATGGCTTCCGCTAAACTTCCATGTCGTATGATGTAAAAAAAAAATCGTAAACAGACCTATGCATATCGTTTAGCTCCAGGTCATGATTATTATAATTTATTAGTATTAGAAAGAAAGGTGAATTTGATATTTTAAAGGAGTTCAAAATCTAAAGGGAATTTCGCTATCCTGATTTTTTCTTAAAAAATTATCTAAACAGAGAACCCTAGGACAATATCATCAAACTACATTTCTCCAAATAGCTCTTTCCACAATGGAAAGGTAAATGACTGAAGGGGCTGTTTAACAATAGAGACGTCTGTCTCTTATCCTCACACGAATGATGATAAGAGCGAGAGGAATTTCTGTCCGTATGACATTAAAACATGTATCACAAATAATATATTAGAAAATATAAAGCCAAGTAGATAGTTTATCCATATATGTAATAATTATATAATGAACGGCGTGTAGGGAATAACCTCTACAGTATATTCAAGAGGGAATAAAACCCAACCATGAATACATGAAACCTCTGAATATCAACAATTGTTTATCATTGGCAAACGAATTAAGTTTACCATATGGGAATGGTTAAAAGTTTGCACCAAGTTTGGGAGTCCTTCTTCACTTTCCATTACACGTTGTGGAATTTTCTCTGTCCCTAGTAGTTTCATTTTGATTCCTCAGTAACGTCTAGTCTCTCTCTCTCTCTCTCTCTCTCTCTCTCTCTCTCTCTCTCTCTCTCTCTCTACCTTCTATTCTATGTATTTACAAGAGAGAGTGAGTTTAACCCAATCATTCTTCTTGTAAATGTTGTTGTATTCAGAAAATCTACAGTACTATAATAATATTAGGATAAACACTAAAAACACGCTGGCATTAAAGATAAACAAGAAAATATTTCAAGTGGAGCTTTTCGTTAGCCATACACTCTATCCACGAGCATATCTAGTACTTTGCCCACTCATCGGGGTCGCAACAGGCCCACCTTACCCCTAGTCCCCACCC
Organism: Macrobrachium nipponense; assembly: GCF_015104395.2. NCBI lineage: Eukaryota > Metazoa > Arthropoda > Malacostraca > Decapoda > Palaemonidae > Macrobrachium > Macrobrachium nipponense. Next base: position 86,136,349 of record NC_087203.1, on the reverse strand, counting down.
ATTTCAGTTGTAGCAAAGCCAGGCTGAGGACATCGGTACAGCAAAAGCAAGAAGCTGGTCAGTTTGAATTACATTTTAGAATTCCAAAACCTGTAAGACGGCTTAACAACAAGAACTCTATCCCCGACACCACTTCCCCCGCCCCCCCAAAAAATATATATGCATATATTAGTTTAGTCAAGATTAAAGGGTGTTAATGACATACCAAAACTGAATACTTAGCGCAGTGGTATTTCTAGATGACATGTCACTTTAAAGTAGCTAATATGGGAGAGAGAGAGAGAGAGAGAGAGAGAGAGAGAGAGAGAGGAGCTAAGGTGTCGGACACTTAAAACACGTTCACTGTGTTTTTGGGTATGTTCAATGAAGTGTTGCTGCGCTTCTCTTTATAGCTTCCTATTATATTATTGGTAGGAAACGCACTGCAACCGATACTATGGAACTTGTCTTACGTGATAAGGTTAAAATATCCTGTTATGATGTTCGTGATTCTCTCCAATACCAATATAACTCTAAAATTTTGATCAATTTTAAGTATTGCGTAATGAATATGACCGATATATAATAACAGACACGGTGGTAAGATAACGACTTAGACGAAAGTTAAATGGAATGTTAATAAACAAACTTATATTAAAAGTGAGACAGTATTCTTAGTTACAGCGATATACCCTGCTCAGATTTCTTTTTTTTTTTTTTTTTTACTCCGTGTGTGTGTGTGTGTTTGTTTCTCCAACCATACCTAATGACTCCTCCCACAGAAAGAATTCCAGAGCTTATTGGTGGAACTCTTGCTAAGAGAGGAAGAGTCCTCCCCCCATCCCCCTCAGTAAACACTGTTACCATATAA
>NC_087203.1:86102999-86130499 GCF_015104395.2 Macrobrachium nipponense | reverse complement strand
GGTACCTCAAACATCATTTGGTATGTAAAGGCTAACCTCAAAAACCTACTTGGCTATTAAGTAGCCGTACCAACAAAAATCTTTGGTATGTAAGCTACCGTCAAACGCCGTTAGTTTGTGAAACTACCTCAAAATCTTTGATATGTTAAGCTAGTACCTCAAAAATCTTTGGTATGTAAGCTCTCAAAAACCCTTTTTATTAAAGGGTACTACCTTCATAAAAGCCCTTTAGGGTATGGAAGCTTACCGTACAAAGCCTTTGGTATGTAAGCTCCCTTCCAAAACCTTTGGTATGTAAGCTACCTCCAAACCTTTGGGTATGTAAGCTACCTCAAAAGCCTTTGGTATGTAAGCTACCTCCAAAACCTTTGGTATGTAAGCTACCTCAAAAGCCTTTGGTGTGTAAGCTACCTCAAAAAGTCTTTGGTGTGTAAGCTACCTCCAAAACCTTTGGTATGTAAGCTACCTCAAAAGCCTTTGGTATGTAAGCTACCTCCAAAACAAGTGGTATGTAAGCTACCCCAAGTACCTTTGGTATGTACGCTACCTCAAAAACCTTTGATATGTAAGCTACCTCAAATGCCTTTTGGTAAAAATTGTTAAGCCTACCTCAAAAGCCTTTGGTTATGTAATCTACCTCAAAAGCCTTTGATATGTAAGGTACCTCAAATACCTTTGGCATGTAATGTACCTCAAAAATCTTTGGTATGTAAGCTACCTCAAATACCTTTGGTATGTAAGCTACCTCAAAAACCTTTGGTATGTAAGCTACCTCAAATACCTTTGGTATGTAGGCTACTTGAAAAACCTTTGGTATGTAAGCTACCACAAATACCTTTGGTATTTAAGCTACCTAAAAAATCTTAGGTATGTAAGCTACCTCAAAAACCTTTGCTATGTAAGCTACCTCAAATACCTTTGGGTATGAAGCCTACCCTAAAAAAATCTTAGGTATGTAAGCTACCTCAAAAACCTTGGAGTAAGTCTACCTCAAAAAACCTCTGATATGTAAGCTACCTAAAAAATCTTTTGGTATGTAAGTACCTCTTGGTATGTAAGCGACCTCAAAAACCTTTGGTATGTAAGCTAATTTCAAAAAGCCTTTTGGTAGGTTTAAGATACCTCAAAAGCCTTGTATGCTAAGCTCACCTCAAAAACCCTGATATGTAAGCTACCCTAAAAGCCTTGGTAGTAAGTACCTCAAAAGCCTTGGGAGTAGTACCTCAAAAACCACTGGTATGTAAGCTACCTCAAACATCATTGGTATCTAAGCTACCTCAAAAACCTCTGGTATGTAAGCTACCTCAAAAGCTTTAGTGTGTAAGCTACCTCAAAAATCTTTGGTATGTAAGCTACCTCGAAAGCCTTTGGTGTGTAAACTACCTCAAAAATCTTTGGTATGTAAGCTACCTCAAAAATCTTTGGCATGTAAGCAACCTCAAAAGACTTTGGTGTGTAAGCTACCTCAAAAATCATTGGTATGTAAGCTACCTCAAAGCCTTTGGTATGTAAGCTACCTCAAAAACCTTTGTTATGTAAGCTACCTCAAAAGCCTTTGGTATGTAAGCTACCTCAAAAATCTTTGGTATGTAAGCTACCTCAAAAACCTTTGATATGTAAGCTACCTCAAATACCTTTGGTATGTAAGCTACCTTAAAAATCTTTGGTATGTAAGCTACCTCAAAAACCTTTGGTATGTAAGCTACCTCAAAAACCTCTGGTATGTAAGCTACCTCAAAAGCCTTTGGTATGTAAGTTATTTCTGAAGCCTTCGGTATGTAAGCTACCTCAAAAATCATTGGTATGTAAGCTACCGCCAAAACCTTTGGTATGTAAGCTACCTCAAAAACCTCTGGTATGTAAGTTACCTGAAAAACCTTAGGTATGTAAGCTACCTTAGAAGCCTTTGGTATGTAAGCTACCTCCAAAACCTTTGGTATGTAAGCTACCTCAAAAGCCTTTGGTATGTAAGCTACCTCAAACATCATTGGTGTGTAAGCTACCTCAAACATCATTGGTATGTAAGCTACTTAAAAAAACTTTGGTGTGTAAGCTACCTCAAAAACTTTTGGTATGTAAGCTACTTCAGAAGCCTTTGGTATGTAAGCTGCCTCCAAAACCTTTGGTATGTAAGCTACCTCAAAAACCTCTGGTATGTAAGCTACCTCAAAAATCTTTGGTATGTAAGTTACCTAAAAAAAATCTTTGGTATGTAAGCTGCCTCCAAAATCTTTGGTATGTAAGCTACCTCAAAAGCTTTTGGAATGTAAGCTACCTCAAAAATCTTTGGTATGAAAGCTACCTAAAAAATCTTTGATATGTAAGCTACCTCAAAAACCTTTGATATGTAAGCTACCTCAAAAATATTTCGTATGTAAGCTACCTTAAAAACCTTTGGTATGTAAGCTACCTCAAAAGCCTTTGGTATGTAAGCTACCTCAAAAATCTTTGGTATGTAAGCTACCTCAAAAGCCTTTGGTATGACACGTATTCAGTATCAAACATGTTCAAGTGAAACTTGTATCATCAGACGTATGAAAACTGTGAGATTGGCAACAATTCCTTAAAGGTATGTATAGTATAACACGTGTTCAGTATCAAACATGTTAAACCGAAACTTGTATCACGCTCGTATCAATAAGCTCTGTTCCAGAACCAAAGTAAATGTGCCTACCATGGCAGTGGGCAGTTTTTGCCCTTCGAGATTGGCTAGAGGCTTACTGTCCTCATAATAAGAGGTGATATATGATATGGTGTGGGCTTTACTCATTGTTTAAAAACGTGCCATGTTTATTATATATGGTTTTGATTTTGTGATAGACAAAATACACAAGGCCGCATACCATAGGGTAAAATATCGCCCATGACACAAATCGATCGCTGTATTTTCACCTTTTCACTCGATATTTAATTCGTTAAACCACAAAATATCAAACTTAGAGGCAAACCTTTCCAAAGATTGAAGTTTCATTAACAGAATGTGGTATAAGAAACTGTCCTACGAACTAAAATAAGCATGTAAGGTCTTCGTAAAATGAGTCTTCATGGCAATTCCAATATGGGACCCCACCGAGTGTTGGTGCACTATGAACCGCCATTGCACATTTCCTTCCCAGCGCTCAATTAACGAGGTACAGAACAAACAAATAAATAACATCATAAGTCTAAAGTAACTATAAGTAAGGTCTTCTAAAATGGGAAAATTGGGCGCAAGAAAAACAACAACAAATAAACGTGTTCCTGAAAAAAAAACGAAACGAAAGAACTTGTTTTTACAACCCAATTTGGGAATAGCGTAAACCCAGTATGAATTATAGGAAGTACGATAGACAGTGAATTTGACCAGTCTTTCGGAATCACTCATCAAGTATAATTACCAGTGGGTGGAAGTTATTTCCAAAAGCATAGTGAATTTGGTATTAAATGATATTTGTGGCTTATGTGAATATAAAAAAAGTAACGAGAGTACAATGGGCAAAAATTGACAATATATATATATATATATATATAATATATATATATATATATATACTATATTATATAATAGAATATATATATATATATAATATATATATATATATATATTATTATATATATATATATATATATATATATATATATAATATAATATATTATATATATCATATATATACATATATATATATATATTATATATATATATATATATAATCTATATATATATATATATATATATATATAGATATATATATATATAATATATATATATATATATATATATATATATATATAGATATTTATATATATATATATATTCTCATTTTCACACCTGAGGTGGTGTTAAAACACGAAAGCGCCATGTCAGCGTTATGTTTTATTTTTCTTAATCACAGTGACAACTTGATACATATCAAGGTCAAGCGATATATGGTCAATATATAGATTTATTATATATTATATATATTATATATATATATATATATATATATATATATATATAATATATATATATATATATATATATTTATATATGTATATATATATATGTATATACACGTGTGTGGCGGAGGAGAGGAGAGAGAAGATGCGGAGGGAGGAGAGAGAGAGAGAGATGAGAGAGGGGAGATTGAGAGAGAGAGAGAGAGAGCTAAATTGATAAAAATGATTAGACAGTTTTATATCATTGGTATGTAAGCTACCTAAAAATTCTTTGGTATGTAAGCTACCTCAAAAACCTTTGGTAAATCATCTACCTCAAACATCATTGGTATGTAAGCTACCTAAAAAATACTTTGGTATGTAAGCTACTTCAGAAGCCTTTGGTATATAAGCTACCTCCAAAACCTTTTGTATGTAAGTTACCTAAAAAATCTTTGGTATGTAAGGTAGAAAACTTTGGTATGTAAGCTACCTCAAATACCTTTGGTATGTAAGCTACTTCAAAAACCTTTGGTATGTAAGCTACCTCAAATACGTTTGGTATGTAAGCTACCTCAAAAACCTTTGGTATGTAAGCTACCTCAAATACCTTTGGTATGTAAGATACCTAAAAAATCTTAGGTATATAAGCTACCTCAGAAACCTTTGGTATTCAAGCTAACGAAACCTCAAAAACCTCAAAACCTATGGATTAAGCCTTACCTCAAAAATCTTTGGTATGTAAGAAGCTTAACCTAAAAAATCTTTGGTATGTAAAAGCTACCTCAAAAAAGCCTTTGGTTGTAAGCTACCTCCAAAAACCCTCTGGTATGTTTAAGGCGACCTCAAACATCCAATTGGTAAGTAAGCTACCTTGCATTCAAACCTCCTGGTATGTAAGCTACCTCAAAAATCCTTTGGTCTATTAAAGCTACCTCAAAAGCCGTTAGTGTGAAGCTACCTCAAAAATCTTTGGTATGTAAGCTACCTCAAAAGTCTTTGGTATGTAAGCTACTTCAGAAGCCTTTGGTATGTAAGCTACTGCAAAAGCCTTTGGTATGTAAGCTACCTCCAAAACACTTGGTATGTAAGCTACCTCAAAAGCCTTTGGTGTGTAAGCTATCTGGAAAAGTCTTTGGTGTGTTAGCTACCTCATAAATCTTTGGTATGTAAGCTACCTCAAAAGCCTTTGGTATGTAAGCTACCTCCAAAACAAGTGGTATGTAAGCTACCCCAAATACCTTTGGTATATACGCTACCTCAAAAACCTTTGATATGTAAGCTAACTCAAATGTCTTTGGTATGTAAGCTACCTCAAAAATCTTTGGTATGTAAGCTACCTCAAAAATCTTTGGTATGTAAGCTACATCAGAAATCTTTGTTATGTAATCTACCTCAAAAGCCTTTGATATGTAAGCTACCTCAAATACCTTTGGTATGTAAGGTACCTCAGAAATCTTTGGTATGTAAGCTACCTCAAATACCTTTGGTATGTAAGCTACCTCAAAAACCTTTGGTATGTAAGTTACCTCAAATACCTTTGGTATGTAAGCTACTCAAAAACCTTTGCTATGTAAGCTACCTCAAAAACCTCTGGTATGTAAGCTACCTCAAACATCTCTGGTATGTATGCTACCTAAAAAATCTTTGGTATGAAAGCTACCTCAAAAACCTTTGGTATGTAAGCTATTTCAAAAGCCTTTGGTATGTAAGCTACCTCAAAATCCTTTGGTATGTAAGCTACCTCAAAAACCTTTGATATGTAAGCTACCTCAAAAGCTTTTGGTATGTAAGCTACCTCAAATGCCTTGGGTATGTAAGCTGCCTCAAAAACCTCTGGTATGTAAGCTACCTCAAACATCACTGGTATGTAAGCTACCTCAAAAACCTCTGGTATGTAAGCTACCTCAAAAGCTTTAGTGTGTGAGCTACCTCAAAAATCTTTAGTATGTAAGCTACCTCGAAAGCCTTTGGTGTGTAAACTACCTCAAAAATCTTTGGTATGTAAACTACCTCAAAAATCTTTGGTATGTAAGCAACCTCAAAAGACTTTGGTGTGTAAGCTATCTCAAAAATCATTGGTATGTAAGCTACCTCAAAATCCTTTGGTATGTAAGCTACCTCAAAAACCTTTGGTATGTAAGCTACCTCAAAAGCCTTTGGTGTGTAAGCTACCTCAAAAACCTTTGGTATGTAAGCTACCTGAAAAACCTTTGGTATGTAAGCTACCTCAAAATCCTCTGGTATATAAGCTACCTCAAAAGCCTTTGGTTTGTAAGCCACCTCAAAAATCTTTGGTAAGTAAGCTACCTAAAAAATCTTTGGCATGTAAGCTACCTCAAAAACCTTTGGTATGTAAGCCTTCGGTATGTAAGCTACCTCAAAAATCATTGGCATGTAAGCTACCGCCAAAACCTTTGGTATGTAAGCTACCTCAAAAACCTCTGGTGTGTAAGTTACGTCAAAAACCTTAAGTATGTAAGCTACTTCAGAAGCCTTTGGTATGTAAGCTACCTCCAAAACCTTTGGTATGTAAGCTACCTCAAAAGCCTTTGGTATGTAAGCTACCTCAAAAGCCTTTGGTATGTAGGCTACCTCAAAAACCTCTGGTATGTAAGCTACCACAAAAGCCTTTGGTATATAAGCTACATCAAAAGCCTTTGGTATGTAAGCTACCTCAAACATCATTGGTATGTAAGCTACCTCAAACATCATTGGTTGTAAGCTACCTAAAAAAATCTTTGGTGTGTAAGCTACCTCAAAAACTTTTGGTATGTAAGCTACTTCAGAAGCCTTTGGTATGTAAGCTGCCTCCAAAACCTCTGGTATGTGAGCTACCTCAAAAATCTTTGGTATGTAAGCTACCTAAAAAAATCTTTGGTATGTAAGCTACCTCCAAAATCTTTGGTATGCAAGCTACCTCAAAAGCCTTTGGTATGTAAGCTACCTCAAAAATCTTTGGTATGTAAGCTACCTAAAAAATCTTTGGTATGTAAGCTACCTCAAAAACCTTTGATATGTACAGCTACCTCAAAATCTTGGCTATGTAAGTACCTAAAACCTTTGGTATGTAAGCTACCTCAAAAACCTTTGGTATGTAAGCTACCTCAAAATTCTTTGTTATGTAAGCTACCTCAAAAGCCTTTGGTATGTAAGCTACCTTAAAAATCTTTGGTATGTAAGCTACCTCAAAAACCTTTGGTATATCAGCTACCTCAAACATCATTGGTATGTAAGCTACCTAAAAAATCTTTGGAATGTAAGCTACCTCAAAAACCTCTGGTATATCAGCTACTTCAAACATCATTGGTATATAAGCTACCTAAAAAAACTTTGGTATGTAAGCTACTTCAGAAGCCTTTGGTATGTAAGCTACCTCCAAAACCTTTTGTATGTATGCTACCTAAAAATTCTTTGGTATGTAAGCTACCTCAAAAATCTTTGGTATGTATGCTACCTAAAAATTCTTTGGTATGTAAGCTACCTCAAAAAACTTTAGTATGTAAGCTACCTCCAAAATCTTTGTTATGTAAGCTACCTTAAAAACCTTTGGTATGTAAGCTACCTCAAAAACCTTTTGGTATGTAAGCTACCTCAAAAAAAAACAAAAAATCTTTGGTATGTAAGCTTCCTCAAAAACCTTTGGTATGTAAAACGCTACCATCAAAAATCTTGGTATGTAAGGTACCCCACAAAACCTTTAGTATGTAAAGCTACCTCAAAAGCTTGTATGTAAGCCACCTCAAAAAACTCTGGTATGTAAGGTACCACACAAATCATTGGTATGTAAGCTACCTCCAAAAAAACCTTTGGTATGTAATTTACTACATCAAAAACCTCTGGTAGTAAGCTCCTCAAACATCATTGGTATGTAAAAAAAAAAAAAAAAAAAGCACCCTAAAAATCCTTTGATGTAACTTAAAAAATCTTTGGTATGTAAGCTACTTCAGAAGCCTTTTGGTATGTAAGCTACCTCAAAAACCTTTTGTATGTAATTTATCTAAAAAAATCTTTGGGGGGAAGAAAATGTAAACTACCTCAAAAATCTTTGGTATGTAAGTCTAACCTCAAAGATTTTGGTGTGTAAGCTACCCTCAAAATCATGGTAGTAAGCTACCCTCAAATCCTTTGGTATGTAAGCTACCTCAAAAACCTTTGGTATTTGGTGTATGCTAAGTACCTCAAAAGCCTTGTGTGTAAGCTACCTTCAAAAAAAACCTTGGGGGGGTGTATGTAATGAAGCTACCTCAAAAAAACCTTTTGGTATGTAAGCTACCTCAAATCCTCTGGTATATAAGCTACCTCAAAAGCTTTGGTGGTGTAGCTACTCAAAAATCTTTGGTATGTAAGCTACTAAAAAAATCTTTGGCATGTAAGCTACCTCAAAAAGCCTTTGGTATGTAACCTTCGGGTATGTAAGCTACCTCAAAAAATCCATTGGTGTGTAAGCCTACCCATCAAACATCAAAAATTTGGTTTGTAAGCTACCTCAAACATCCGAATTGGTTGTAAGCTACCTCCAAAAATCCTTTGTATGTACGCTAAAAACCTCAAAACCTCATTGTTGTAAGCTACCTCAAAAACAAAAAAATCTTTGTGTGTAAGCTACCTCAAAAAAGTTTGGTATAAGCTACTTCAGAATCTTTGGTATTTGTAAGCTGCCTCCAAAACTTTGGTATGTAAGCTACCTCAAAAACCTCCTGGTATGTAAGCTACCTCAAAAATCTTTGGTATTGTAAGTCCTACTAAAAAAATCTTTGTATGTAAGCTACCTCCAAAATCTTTGTATGTAAGCTACCTAAAAAACAAGCCTTTGGTACGTAAGCCTACCTAAAAAATCTTTGGTATGTAGCTACCTTAAAAACCTTTGGTATGTAAGCTACCTCAAAAATCTTTGGTATGTTAAGCTACCGTTTTCCAAAAAAAAGCTTTGGTATGTAAGCTACCTCAAAAGCCTTTGTATGTAAGCTGCCTCCAAAACTTTGGTATGTAAGCTACCTCAAAAACTCAGGTATGTAAGTGCCTCAAAAAAATCTTTGGTATGTAAGCTACCTAAAAAATCTTTGGTATGTAAGCTACCAACAAAATCTTTGATATGTAAGCACCCCTTTTACAAAAACAAAAAAATCTTGGTATGTAAGCTACCTAAAAAAAACTTTTGGGTAATGTAAGCTTAAACTCAAAAAACCTTTGGTATGTAAGCTACCTCAAAATTCTTTTTATGTAAGCTACCTCAAAAAGCCTTTGGTATTGTAACCTTACCTAAAAAAATCTTTGGAATGTAAGCTACCTCAAAACTCTTTGGTATATCAGCTACTTCAAACATCATGGTATGCTACCTAAAAAAAAACTTTGGGTATAAGCTACTTCGAAGCCTTTGGTATGTAAGCTACCTCCAAAAACCTTTTTATTTAATTTATCTAAAAAAATCTTTGGTATGTAAGCTACCTAAAAAACCCCCCCCCTAAATTTTGGTATGGTAAGCTACCTCAAAAAAAACTTTAGTATGTAACTACCTCCAAAATCTTTGTTATGTAAGCTACCTTAAAAAAAAAACCTTTTGTATGTAAGATACATCAAAAACCTTGATATGTAAGCTACCCTCCCCCAAAAAAAAAATCTTTGGTATGTAAGCTTCCTCAAAAACCTTTGGGTATGTAAGCTACCTCAAAAATCTTTGGTTATGTAAGCTACCACAAAAGCTTTGGTATGTAAGCTACATCAAAAGCCTTTGGTATGTAAGCTACCTCAAACATCATTGGTATGTAAGCTACCTCAAACATCATTGGTTGTAAGCTACCTAAAAAAATCTTTGGTGTGTAAGCTATCCTCAAAAACTTTTGGTATGTAAGCTACTCAGAAGCTTTTGGTATGTAAGCTGCCTCCAAAACCTTGTATGTAAGTTAACCCTCAAAAACCTCTGGTATGTGAGCTACCTCAAAAATCTTAGGTATGTAAGCTATTCCTTAAAAAATCTTTGGTATTAAGCTACCTCAAAACCTTGATATGTAAGCTACCTAAAAATCTTGGGTATGTAAGCTACCTTTAAAAACCTTTGTATGTTAAGCCTAACCTCAAAAACCTTTGGTATGTACTAAACCTCAAAATTCTTTGGTTATGGTAAAAAAACAAGCCTAAAACCTCAAAAGCCTTGTTTGGTATGTAAGCTACCTAAAAAATCTTTGGAATGTAAGCCCTTAAAAAACCTCAAAACCTTCCTTTGGTATATTCAAGGCTACCTTCAAAACAATCAAAAAATTGGTGAAAAATAAGGAAGCCTACCTAAAAAAAACTTTGGTATGTAGCTACCTCAGAAGCCTTTGGTATGTAAGACTACCTCAAAACCTTTCCTGGTATATCAGCTACTTCCAACCAATCATTGTTGGATATTAAGGCTTAACCTAAAAAAACTAAAGCTTTGGTATGTAAAGCGCTACTTTGACTTCAGAAGCCTTTGGTATGTAAGCTACCCATCGCCAAAACCTTTTGTATGTAATGGCTACCCTAAAAATTCCTTTTGGTATGTAAGCTACCCTCAAAAATCTTTGGTATGTATGCATCTTCTTACCATAAAAATTCTTTGGTATTGGTTTTAAGCTACCCTCAAAAAAAACTTTAGTTATGTTAAGCTACCATCCAAATAAAAATCTTTGTTATGTTAAGCGAGCCCCTTAAAAAAACCTTTGGTATGTAAGGCTACCATCAAAAACCTTTGGTTATGTAAGCTACCGTCAAAAAATCTTTGGTATGTAAGCTTTCCTCAACAAAACCTTTGGTATGTAAGCCTACCTCAAAAAATCTTTGGTCATGTAAGCTACACAAAAAGCCTTTAGTAATGTAAGCTACCTTCAAAAAGCCCTTTAGGTATGTAAGGCCCACCTCGAAAAACCTCTTGGTATGTAAGGTACCCACACAAACAGCATTGGTATGTAACGCTACCTAAAAAAACTATTTGGTATGTAAGCTACCCCACAAAAACCTCTGGTATGTAAGCTCTACCTTCAAACATCATTGGTATGTAAGCTAACCCTAGAAAAAAAATCTTTGGTATAGTAAGCTACTTCAAGAAGCCTTTGGTATGTAAGCTACCTTCCAAAACCCTTTTGTAAATTGTAATTTATCCTAAAAAAATCTTTTTGGTATGTAAACTACTCCTTCAAAAATCTTTGGTATGATTAAGCAACCTCAAAAGAAAAGACTTTTGGTGTGTAAGCTACCTCAAAAAATCAATTGGTATGTAAGCTACCTCAAAATCCCCTTTGGTGATGTACGCTACCCTCAAAAACCGTTGGTATGTAAACGCTACCCCGTTCAAAAGCCTTTGGTTTGGGTGTAAGCTACCCATTCAAAAACTTTTGGTTATGTAAGCATACCTCAAAAACCTTTGGTATGTTAAGCTCCTTTCTCAACCCAAAATCCTCTGGTATAAAATAAGCTACCTCAAAAGCCTTTGGGTGTGTAAGCTACACCGTCAAAAATCTTTTGGTATGTAAGCTAACCTAAACAAAAAATCTTTGGCATGTAAGTCTACCTCAAAAACCTTTGGTATGTAAGCCTTCGGTATGTAAGCATACCTCAAAAAATCATATTGGTGTGTAAGCTACCCCAAACAAACTCAGGTTGGTTGGTAAGCTAACCTCAAACATCATTGGTTGTAAGCTACCTCCAAAATCAAAAGCCTTTGGTATGTAACGCTACCTCCAAACATCATTGGTTGTATAAGCTACCTAAAAACAAAATCCTTTGGTGTGTTAAGGCTAACCTCAATAAAAAGGTTTGGTAATGTTAAGCTACTTCAGAAACGCCTTTGGTTAATGTAAGCTGCCTCCAAAACCTTTGGTATGTAAGCTACCTCACACACAAAAACCTCTGGTATGGTAAAGCTACCATCAAAAAATCTTTTGGTATGGTAAGCTACCTAAAAAAGAATTTTGGTATGTAAGCTACCTGCCAAAAATCTTTTTGGTATGTAAGGCTACCTCAAAAGCCTTTGGTTATGTAAGCTACCTAAAAAAATCTTTTTGGTATGTAAGCTACCTTCAAAACCGTTTGGTATTGTAAAGCTAACCCCTCCAAAAATCTTTTGGTATGTAAGCTTACCTCAAAGCCTTTTGGTATGTAAGCTAACCTTCCACAAAAGCCTTTGGTATTGTAAGCTGCTCCTCCAAAACCTTTGGTATGGTAAGGCTACCTCAAAACCTCAGGTATCGTTAAAGCTACCTCAAAAATCTTTTGGTATGTTAAGCTTACCTAACAAAAAATCTTTGGTATGTAAATGCCTACAATCAAAAACCTTTGATTATGTAAGCTAACATCAAAAAATCTTTGGTATGTAAGCTACCTTAAAAACCTTTGGTGATGTAGCTACCTCAAAAAACCTTTTGGTATGTAAGCCTAACCTCCAAAAATTCTTTGTTATGTAAGGCTAACCTTCAAAGGCCTTTGGTATTTAGGCTACCTACAAAATCTTTTGAATGTTAAAGCTACCTCAAAACCGATTGTATATCACTACCTAAAAATCAAACATTCAATTTTTTTTTGTTTTTTTGGTAGAAAAGCCTAAAACCTAAAAAACCTTTGGTATGTAACTACTTCAGAAAAGCCTTTGGTATGTAAGCTACCTCCAAAAACTTTTGTATTTTGGTACAATTTAAGCTAAAAAAATCCTTTGGGTATTGTATAAAAAAGCTACCTAAAAATCTTTGGTAATGTAAGCTACCTTCACAAAAACCTTTAGTAGTAAGCTACCTCCCAAAATCTTTGTAATGTAAGCTACCTTAAAACCTTTGGTATGTAAATTACAAAATCAAAAACCTTTTGGATATGTAAGCTACCTCAAAAAATCTTTTGGTATGTAAGTCCTTCCAAACAAAAACCTTTGGGTATGTAAGGCTACCTCCAAAAATCCTTTGGTATGTAAGCTACACGAAAATCCCTTTGTATGTAAGCTAAAACATCAAAGCCTTTGGTATGTAAGCCTACCTCAACAAATCATTTGGTAATGTTAGGCTACCTCAAACAATCATTGGTTGTAAGCCTAAAAACCTAAAAAAATCTTTGGTCCGTGTTTAAGCTACCTCAAAAACTTTTGGTGATGTAAGCTAAAACATTTCAGAAAAAAGCCCTTTGGTATGTTAAGCTCTGCTCCAAAACCTTTGGTATGTTAAGTTTACCTCAAAAACCGGCTGGTATGTGAAGCGAACCAATCAAAAATCTTAGGTATGTTAAGGACACCATAAAAAAATCTTTGGTTATAAGCTACCTCCAAATCTTTGGGGTATGGCAAGCTACCTTCAAAAAGCCCTTTGGTATGTAAGCTACCTCAAAGATCTCCTTTGGTATGTAAGCCTACCTAAAAATCCTTTGGTATGTAAGCTAACCTTCAAAAACCTTTGATATGTTAAGCTACCTCAAAAATTCTTTTGGTTATGTAAGCTAACCTTAAACCCTTTGGTATGTAAGCTAAAACCTCAAAAACCTTTGGTATGTAAAGCTACCTCAAAAAAATTCTTTGTTATGTTTAAGGCTACCCTCAAAAGCCTTTTGGTTGTAAGCTACCTTAAAAATCCTTTGGGTATGTAACTAAACCTTCAAAACCTTTGGTAATCAGCTACTTCAAAACAATCATTGGTATTATAACGCTACCTAAAAAACTTTGGTATGTAAGCTATTCAGAAGCCTTTGGTATGTAGCTACCTCCAAAACCTTTTGTATGTATGCTACCTAAAAATTCTTTGGTATGTAAGCTACCTCAAAAATCTTTGGTATGTATGCTACCTAAAAATTCTTTGGTATGTAAGCTACCTCAAAAAACTTTAGTATGTAAGCTACCTCAAAATCTTTGTTATGTAGCTACTCAAAAACATTTGGTATGTAAGCTACCTCAAAAAACCTTTGGTATGTAAGTACCTCAAAAATCTTGGTATTGTAAGCTTCCTCAAAAACCTTTGGTATGTAAGCTACCTCAAAAATCTTTGGTATGTAAGCTACCACAAAAGCCTTTAGTATGTAAGCTACCTCAAAAGCCTTTGGTATGTAAGCCACCTCAAAAACCTCTGGTATGTAAGGTACCACAAACATCATTGGTATGTAAGCTACCTAAAAAAAACTTTGGTATGTAAGCTACCTCAAAAACCTCTGGTATGTAAGCTACCTCAAATATCATTGGTATGTAAGCTACCTAAAAAAATCTTTGGTATGTAAGCTACTTCAGAAGCCTTTGGTATGTAAGCTACCTCCAAAACCTTTTGTATGTAATTTATCTAAAAAATCTTTGGTATGTAAACTACCTCAAAAATCTTTGGTATGTAAGCTACCTCAAAAATCATTGGTATGTAAGCTACCTCAAAATCCTTTGGTATGTAAGCTACCTCAAAAACCTTTGGTATGTAAGCTACCTCAAAAGCCTTTGGTGTGTAAGCTACCTCAAAAACCTTTGGTATGTAAGCTACCTCAAAAACCTTTGGTATGTAAGCTACCTCAAAATCCTCTGGTATATAAGCTACCTCAAAAGCCTTTGGTGTGTAAGCTACCTCAAAAATCTTTGGTATGTAAGCTACCTAAAAAATCTTTGGCATGTAAGCTACCTCAAAAACCTTTGGTATGTAAGCCTTCGGTATGTAAGCTACCTCAAAAATCATTGGTGTGTAAGCTACCTCAAACATCATTGGTTGTAAGCTACCTCAAACATCATTGGTTGTAAGCTACCTCAAAAGCCTTTGGTATGTAAGCTACCTCAAACATCATTGGTTGTAAGCTACCTAAAAAAATCTTTGGTGTGTAAGCTACCTCAAAAAAGTTTGGTATGTAAGCTACTTCAGAAGCCTTTGGTATGTAAGCTGCCTCCAAAACCTTTGGTATGTAAGCTACCTCAAAAACCTCTGGTATGTAAGCTACCTCAAAAATCTTTGGTATGTAAGCTACCTAAAAAAATCTTTGGTATGTAAGCTACCTCCAAAATCTTTGGTATGTAAGCTACCTCAAAAGCCTTTGGTATGTAAGCTACCTAAAAAATCTTTGGTATGTAAGCTACCTTAAAAACCTTTGGTATGTAAGCTACCTCCAAAATCTTTGGTATGTAAGCTACCTCAAAAGCCTTTGGTATGTAAGCTACCTCAAAAGCCTTTGGTATGTAAGCTGCCTCCAAAACCTTTGGTATGTAAGCTACCTCAAAAACCTCTGGTATGTAAGCTACCTCAAAAATCTTTGGTATGTAAGCTACCTAAAAAATCTTTGGTATGTAAGCTACATCAAAAACCTTTGATATGTAAGCTACCTCAAAAATCTTTGGTATGTAAGCTACCTTAAAAACCTTTGGTATGTAAGCTACCTCAAAAACCTTTGGTATGTAAGCTACCTCAAAATTCTTTGTTATGTAAGCTACCTCAAAAGCCTTTGGTATGTAAGCTACCTAAAAAATCTTTGGAATGTAAGCTACCTCAAAAACCTCTGGTATATCAGCTACTTCAAACATCATTGGTATAAAGCTACCTAAAAAAACTTTGGTATGTAAGCTACTTCAGAAGCCTTTGGTATGTAAGCTACCTCCAAAACCTTTTGTATGTAATTTATCTAAAAAAATCTTTGGTATGTAAGCTACCTAAAAAATCTTTGGTATGTAAGCTACCTCAAAAAACTTTAGTATGTAAGCTACCTCCAAAATCTTTGTTATGTAAGCTACCTTAAAAACCTTTGGTATGTAAGCTACCTCAAAAACCTTTGATATGTAAGCTACCTCAAAAAATCTTTGGTATGTAAGCTTCCTCAAAAACCTTTGGTATGTAAGCTACCTCAAAAATCTTTGGTATGTAAGCTACCACAAAAGCCTTTGGTATGTAAGCTACCTCAAAAGCCTTTGGTATGTAAGCTACCTCAAAAATCTTTGGTATGTAAGCCACCTGAAAAACCTCTGGTATGTAAGCTACCACAAACATCATTGGTATGTAGGCTACCTAAAAAAAACTTTGGTATGTAAGCTACCTCAAAAACCTCTGGTATGTAAGCTACCTCAAAAACCTCTGGTATGTAAGCTACCTCAAACATCATTGGTATGTAAGCTACCTCAAAATCCTATGATATGTAACCTTCCTCACAGCCTTAGGTTATGAGATACTATAGTAGATGCACATCAACCGTGCACCTAATGTCTAGGCCAGTCACTTATGACGCTCCTGATTGGGATAAGCCAACCACAGGGCTGGAAACTCTCAGTCTCTCGAGAGAGTTCACATAGGCAGGATGTATATGCTCCACCTCTCCTGAGGGATCCTTTTCAAAGACTTATCCCTCCGTAGAGGTCGAACACACATCCTACCCATGTGAACTCTCTTGAGAGACTGAGAGTTTCCAGCCCTGTGATTGGCTTATCAACAGCCAATCAGGAGTGTCGTAAGATACGGGCCTAGACATCAGGTGCACGTTTGATCTGAATCTACTATAGTTCAAAAACCTTAGGTTTGTAATCTTCCTCAAAATCCTTAGGTTTGTAAGATGGAAAAGATGCTTCACTGTTATCATGAGAAAACGCAACGAACGCACAAACAACGAGACAAAAGCAAAAGGAAGAAAACAATATCAACAAAATGTCGAAGGGACAGAACTTTACAATGAACAAAGGTTCTTAACAGAGTCGATATCAGATGAACTTACCAGAATAGGTCAATGCGTTCGGCCATTAGTCAGCGATATTGACATAACTATTTATTCAATATAAGCGACCCTGGTATTTTAAAGGGTTGGGGACTGGAAGGAGTTCTTGCCTGGATGATATTCGTGAAATTATTCCGTTTACTTATTCATACTTGACGAACACTCAAGAGGAAATCGATATTTGAGTGTTCTTGTCTCCTAACACTTGTTGTACAACATTCACCGGCGTTACCTAGAAGCTTTCTGTGTATTACTGTATTTCGGGATGAATAAATTCAGAAATATATTTTTCCAAAATTTCACTGAGTCAAAATGATGTCCTAAATGATTAGAAACTGGGAGAGATTTACTGATCCTTCCCATGCAAAATACATCAAATAAATATAACTAAGAAAACGGTATAAATAGGTCACAATGGACCAAGGAAATGTCAAAGTACATATAAATTATGTAAGAAAATTTGACCAACGAAAACTGACAAATAATGAATAAGAAAAAAAAACTTCTTCCAAACATAAAAAGACATTACAGAAAGACTGGCAGAATTCTAGGGATATTACTTTAAAGGTTGTCCTTTTATATATATATATATATTATACGATATATATATATATATATATATATATATAGAATATATATATATATGATCATATCACATTACCGTGATTCATATACATACATCAAGCTACAAATGTCCTTTAATATCTAATTCACTCTACCTTGGAATTAATATATTTTCATATATGCTTAACCGAAGGGGAATCTTATTAGGCGATAATAGAATTGTCGGCGCCTAGGCGCGAACCCAGGACACCATACAAATCCAGGAACGTCAGTGGAAGCTTTATACCCACTCCACCACCGCAAGAGGCTATAAGTTAATGCCGTCTCTCACCCTCAAATACCTTTCACGCTCAGGTATTCGCTGATTTGGAGCCAGCATTAACCCACCTCGACCTCGGTAGTGTTGTAGTGCTTATGACAGCATATATATATATATATATATATTATTATATATATATATATATATATATATATATATATATAGGTATATATATATATATATAGTATTAATAGATATATTTATATATATATACCATAATATACACATATATATATATATATAACATGTACGCATACATATTTGTGTACATATATATATATATATATATATAAGTATATATATATATATATATATGTATATATATATATATACATATATATATATATATATATATATATATATATATATATATATATTATATATATAATGTACTATTCTATAACATACATCTATTATGGCTCAATGCCTGGCATCCTAGCACCGCCTACAAGAAACGCAAGATCGATTCCACGGGAGATAAAAGATTTTAACCTTTATCTTAAAAAATTCTTTTGAATCTATATTTACCTACGCAGAGATTTTACCTGGAAATTAGTCACCTGAGCTGTGGTGGGTTGCAGCCAGGGTGCAGAAAGGCATGGGCTAGCATGCTTATCCGAAAAAAATACATATGATATAGATATATATATATATATATCTATATATATATATATATATATATATACATATATATATATATATAATAATATATATATATATATATATAATATATAATATATATATTATATAGGATAGATATTTCTTTAATAGTATATGTCTATATACACATATACATGTATGAGTGTGTGTTTGTGAAGGGGATTATAATGTAATATTCATACAAGCCAAAATATAATCAAAAGGAAACGATATACACAAAATACTCTGGCACATAAGCGTATAAAAAAACCAGTAACCTTAAATTCAATAAAAAAAAAAAAAGTTTATTCGTGCTGATGTTGCAGCACTATCAGTATCTGTCGTGAATATAAAATGGCTAATAATTCCACATTTTCAAAGTCGGCAGTTACAGTACTTATAACAAACGTATCTTCAGATATGATAACTAGCATTTCGGCTTTCAACATTGTGCTGATCACTGGAGCAAAGTTTAGGCCTCCTTACTTATTCAATAGGAAAAAAGGAACACAATGAACAGCCTTGACACAAATTGGCCTTTTTGTATTCATGGAATTTTCAGCATCACAGAAGAATGAAAATGAGGATGAAGAAAATCTTAATTCTTAACCAAAAAAAAAAAAAAACTGTATACCTGATCTCACAAACGTCCTTCCCTCCCTGGTACTACCTCACCCCTCATCCCCATCCGTGGGGAAAGGGTGGGATTGTGGGGAAGGGGGGTTGGGGGTAGGGGGGTTGGGGGGTGGGGCGGGGTTACCTCTCTAGACGCCGCTTACCGTAGCAGCTTCAGCCGAGCGACTCATCCCTCCCTTTTGCTTTTCGGAACTTTCGAGACGTCTGCTTTTAGTTATCAGCCGCTATGAATACGAAATGAGACGGCCGCTGTGTACAATTACCCGGAGAAATCGAGGCAGCCTCAGCCTCCCCCGCCCTCCCACCCCCACCCGCCCCCACCTTTTTTTTTACCCGCTCCGCCGGAGAAGATACTTTACATACGTTAACCTAAAATTCCAATGCTTCGTCGCAATCTTTTCCTCATAAAACGGAAACCGGTGGAGAAAAGAGGATTCACCCCGCCTACGAGACCCGGGGGGGGGGGGGGGGGAGGTGAGGGAATGGGTAGGGGTAGGGGGAGGAGTCGTTGATCATTCAGGGGAGGTGATGCTCTTTTGTTACAAGCTTCCCGTGGGAATTAGATCAACTGCCGTTTAGGAGAGCGTGATCGTAACCAAGGTAAGGAAACATGAAGACCAAAAACGATGGAGAATTTCTTATAAATGATTTCGCCACCCTCCCGTCTTTCACTTGGGATACAATGGTATATACAATCTATCACTTGGGATACAACGGTATATACAATCTTTGAATTGGGATACAATGGTGTATACAATCTTTCAATTTGTATAATATACTATTTTTCAATTGGGATACAATGGTGTATATAATCTTTCAACTGGGATACAATGGTATACACAATCTTTCAATTGGGATACAATGGTATACACAATCTTTCAATTGGGATACAACGGTATACACAATCTTTCAATTGGGATACAATGGTATACACAATCTTTCAATTGGGATGCAATGGTATATACAATCTTTCAATTGCAATACAACGGTAAATAAATCTTTCAATTATGATACAATGGTGTATACAATCTTTCAACTGGGATACAACGATATATAAAATCTTTCAATTGGGATACAATGGTAATTCCCATCTTTCATTTGGGATACAATGGTGTATACAATGACTATAATAATTGTGCTAATCATTAAGTCTGTTACTTGTTACTTTTTACCCTCTTTCTTATACCCATATTTTTTTTCTTCGGTTTCACACAAAACACATTATATTACATTGATCATGTACATTATCAGCGTAAGGTTTAACAAAGCTATAACAACGAGAGAGAGAGAGAGAGAGAGAGAGAGAGAGAGAGAGAGAGAGAGACGTGGTCCATAAGTTGAATCGAATGACTTGGATTATTACCGATGGCAAAATACAGTTGGGCAGCAAGAGGTTACATAGAAAATAGGAAGCAGTAAGAGGCTACATAGAAAATGGGAAGCAGTAAAAGGCTACATAGAAAATGGGAATGCTATGATCGGCAATATCTACCTCTCCAGCAGTAGAGAAATAAGTAACTGATGAACACGGTAACCCTTCTGACTGAGACCACTTCCATTTGTAGCGAGAACACTCATTCAAACTGAAAATACCTTCCTGCCTTCATACTGGGTTTCAAGTCATAAACAACTTTCCAGTTTTCGAGGAACAAAAAATCATGAATAACTATTATCTGAATATTCACCGCAATTCAACTCTGGACATTATACTCAGAAAATTTCATGCACATCTGACCATGAGTTATTGATGGGAACGAAACAGAGAAACTTTCTGCTAAGGGAATGGGCTGTAATAAATCAGTCCCTTTACTACAAGTGAAATAAATTCCTCTCGTGTATAAAGGAAAAGCTGGTCGAAATAAAAAAAAATACCAGAGACATTTAAAAACTAACATTTGTTTTTTAAAAATCTTTAAGATGGCATTTGTCATGAAAGTTTTCAGCCCCATAAGGTTCCTCCTTCCCATAAAAGATTTTGTTTAGATCAGCGCTTATAGTCTGATAATACGTCGACACTCTTCCTTAGTAAATTATCTTCCAAGGAAGCCAAGATATCCAAAATAACATGAATAACATGTACCATATCTGTGTAAAATTATCTGCAATACTGCCAAACATATGTTGGAGGAACACTTCGTACATTTTCACAGATAAATGTTCCCTTTAACACTATAAACAAAATCCATAGATGAAGGGGAAATGAAATTGAATTATTCCACTGAGATGAAATATGAGTGAAAATAACAAACAATTGCCATCATAAAAACACACTTTTAACGAGAGAAAAGCCTAACTTACACAGCCTGTGAGTCTTCGCTGCATCACGAGTGGCATGATTCAATACGATAGATCCATAGGATAGATCTTCAGAGAAAAAGTCCAACTCCTTTTCATGTATTTTTTTTAACACTCCATGAGATATTGCTCCAGTTAAATATCACTTCCCATGGCCTCATAAATAAAAGTCTCGGCAGCATTTATGCAATTGAAACTATACGTAATAGGATTATTAACCACTAAACATCATCATCTATACCCGTACACACACACACACACACACACACACACACACACACACATATATATATATATATATATATATATATATATATATATATATATATATATATATATATATCACATCTCTCAAGCGAACCGTAGCGTCACAAAAAACCTTTCAACTAAAGGTTAAAACTGAAGTAGAAATACCGACTCAACCCGTAATATGGAGCAGCACACCCACACACGAACAGACGCTAAAAGCAGGAACGAACGTCACTAAAACGCACACCCATAAATCCATACACAAGAAGGAATGAAATGCAGACGCAAAAGCCGACTGTAGCTACCCGTGAGGATTATATGAATTTCATCATGAATATGAATCCGTTGAACGATTTCGCTGGAACTTTTCTTGACGTCCCCTGGGGGCGTCGCTTCCGCTCCGTTTCCAGTTTGGCTTCTCTCTCTAAGCAAATCTGGACGGTGAAATCCAGTGAAATGTATAAGAACAGATTCGTAAATGAATATAAACCCCCCTAGTCTGGTGACCTATTACTGTTAAGAGATAGGAATAAATTTATGTAAATCATCATTATCTTTAATGTTTTATGTCACACACATATACTATGCATACTCCTTATATAAATACACACACACAGACACACCCACACATATGTGAGTGTGTGCGTGCGTGCGTGTATGTATGTATATACATATTACTAAGTGTATATATATATAATATATATATGTATATATATATATATATATATATATATATATATATATATATATATATGTGTGTGTGTGTGTGTGTGTGTGTGTGTGTGTGTATAAAGTACTTCTCTCAAAAGTGTACAGCATTCCGTAATAGCATGACTACTTTTGGAAATTAATATTCATCCAAGTTGAATAAAGATAAGTTGTGCTCAGGACCCACCTGCCTCTTCACAGGTAAACTTTCCCATATAAGGGAGGGTCCGCTACGGAGGCTCACCTCTTGCTTGATGCAACTATTTCATTTTAGGCAACGTGCGCCTAAGGCAGGATTTTAGACTGTGTGGAAAAGCATATTAAAATACCTCAAAATGCGGAGCGACGTTGTTTACCATATCTCAGCAGTAGGTAATCATTATAATACCTTGCACTTATTGTATGCAAAATGAATTTAACATATGGGAACTTTAGTCGTGGAACATATGGCATAGGAAGATAATATAAAAGATTTAAAATTGTTCAACACATACATACATACATACACATACACACATATATATAAAATGTATGTATGCCTATATGTATATGGATATATAATATATATATATATATATATATATATATATATATATATATGTGTGTGTGGGTGTGTGTTGTGTGTGTGTGTGTGTGTGTGTGTGTGTGTAAGTGTGTTTGTGTGTATGGTAAAATGTCATATCACTTTTCTATTTCATTTATGTACAAATCGTTCCACGCCTTACTATTGCTAATCAATGACAATACTGTACATAAGCACTGTCTAAATTATCTTGAAATATATTTTAGGAAGGTACTAATCCCTAGACAAATAACGTTCACAATGATAAGACATACTGAGATTGTTTTCCGCATCCCACACCTTTCTCTACATCCTAAGCACTGCTCTCAAACTTTACACCACACGCTACTTTATCTCGGAATCTGAGACTGCTATTCCTTTGGGTGGCTATTAATTCACTCTGTAACGTGCTAATGATCATACTTTTCAATTGCCATGAGTTGACCTTATGACCTTTATATATTTAGACTATTCTATGACAATAAAGGGAGCGGACACCAGGTTGTTAGTGGCAATGCTGAGCGTAATTGTTATGCCATGGCTTGAGGGAAAATGGAATTCATTCTGCAGACTCGACTGAAAGGACCTTCTCTTTCCTCACATGATAACGAGAATGAAATGCTCATCTGAACGACAGTGAGCAGTTAGACTAAATTGCCACCTGAAGTCACTGGATGTTGCGGCAACTCATTCTTTTTCGTCAGTCGTATAACCATTGCAAATATTTCCTCTCGGTCGACGACCCGAGTCAGATACACGTGGCCATTTCACCTCACGGTCAACCCATAAGAGAAGAACTGATTTTGCTGGGATAATACTAGACGTACTCATGTCCCTACACTGCCTCCATGTAAGGTTGACAATGAAGTTGAGAGATTCAAGACCAAAACTTAGTCCCAACTACATGCTTTCATTTCGAGAAGTGCAAACTGCAACCAGCCACTAAATAGCTGTGACCTTCTGCACTCTAGAGTAAACTCATTTTGAAATGTGGGGAAAAGTGATGAGACTGGCTTGGAGACGATCTTTAGTGCCATTCATAAACGCCATCGTCTTGAAATTGGACTAAACATTTTTATAAACTTCATGTTGCTATAAGAATAATTACTTGCTGCAGAGAGCCGGAAATAGAGAGGAATGGCGAGTCATGATTGCCAACGACCTTGGTGATATGGCACCTGGATGATGATGGTGATTTAGTCAATTCATGAGCCTTTTTGTTATGATGCATTGTTATTTAGCAACGTTTTAAGGGAAGACAAGAAGACCAACTCACTCTCTGACCTATTTGTAAACAGTAATATAAGCAATTTGACCTGATGACTATCACTGTGCTTCACAGCATAATAATTGGTGTTTACCATCCTCTATAACTACCCATTACCAAACGCCGTATTTCATGAACTACTAATATCACAGATTTCGTAAGTGTAACGAATAAAATATACCTAAGTAGGGAAGCCTTCCTCTACTCGAACTGATTGCAATTTACCATAGTTGCCTAAACATCATTGCCAAATTCCTACAGCGCATACCTGAAGGATTCCAGTACCATCAGTGTATGCACGACTGAACAATAAAGATTTTGGGCCGGAAGTTTGTGTCTCTTGGTATATTTTAAATATAGAATCCTGACGAAATCAACACGTAGGTAGACGACAAGAGAGAGAGAGAACGAAAGAAAGACAACGAGAGAGAGAGAGAGAGAGAGAGAGAGAGAGAGAGAGAAGAGAGAGAGAGAGAGAGAGAATTTTAATTTGGTGAATTGTTTCATTGTCCCAATGACTCCTCCACCTGATGAAGACAGAATATATCCCGTGTACGAAGCTGAAGGTTAAAATCGCAGGGCAATGTAAGTGAACCATGTAGGTTGGCAATGTCAAACCTTCTCTTTCTGTTTCTTTCCAAAGGGTCACGCCCCTGCGTTGGAGTGCCACTCAAATGTCAAATCCTACTGCAAAAAGTTGCTTTTTTCGGACTATATATGTCGAGAAGATTGCAGACGTTGCGCTCGAAACAAACATTCAATCTAGGGAATAATTGTGACGCAAATGTTCATTACTTATTCCAAAAGAATAACAAAAAACTAAAATTGCCATGATATACTCATGTAATGGTATTGAAAAAAAACATATATATATATATTTTACTTTTATCTTGCTTTCATATGTGGACGCTTACTTTAACGTAGTGCTAATCAAATATTTATCTAATTTCGACATAATTAAAAAAATACATGTAATTATACACACACACACACACACACACACACACACACACACACACACACACATATATATATATATATATATATATATATATATATATATATATATATATATATATATATATATATAAGATTTATGTCGAATTTCAATAAATATTTTATTAGTAGGAGGGTCATATATGCGAGCATATATAAATATAAGCAAGATAAAAGTATAGAATGGAGATATACATACATACATAATATATATATATATATATATATATATATATATATATAGACATATACATATACATACATGTGTATATATATATATATACATATATATATATATATATATATAGGATATATATTATATATATATATATATATATATAATATATATAAAGAAAGAGAAGATAGAGAGTGAGAGCGCTAAAATCACCAGAACATTGACGTGGGCGACGACGCTCTTCCATACGCGCCTCTCCACCGGTTCCAGCTACAGTGGATTTCCAGAATTTTTTGCTCTATTTGTCCATTACGACGCCCGACGATTAATCCATTACATTAGCGTTTCAGCTCAGTCCATAATCTGTTGATAAATACTTCCCATCGCCCTGTTTATTTGCTCTTAATTCGACGCCTTCATTCGATTAGGGGAGAAGTCACGGCGTTGCCTAAGGGTAGGTTTGTCCTGCCGACCTGCCACTGGGATGGGGATATGCACTTATTGTCTTTCCATTTACCTTCTAATACAAGGTGACATTACAGATTGTCTCTGTTTAACAATCAATAATCTAACTATACTATGTATAATGGGCGTTATGTCTGTCCATCCGTCTGTCATTCAATCACGGCCCAAACGGCTGGTCCGATGGGCATGAAACTTGGCAGGGTTATAGTGGGGACCCCTAAGATGGTTTATAATGGGGTTTCATCCTACCTCCCATCCCCGCCCCACAAACCTCCGCCCTCAGAAGGGGGAGGTGGTGAGAAGGGATTCCTTGAAACACACACACACATACACATATATATATATATATCAATAACTTGATCACGAAGTATATAAAACGTGAAGCTATGTATAAATAAAGGTTTTTTGCCACGAAGGAAAAAATTAAAAAGCGAGATAGCCAAGTACTTTCGGTCCTGTTCGGACCCTTTACTGAGGCAAACTGATTTTACAGAGAACAACATAGTCAAAAGAAAGCTTAATATACAAACTGACACTGCAAGATTAGCAAGCAATAAGGGCGATTTTCACTTTTCAGAAACGAGGAGCCGCCTGAGGGTAGCCCCACCTTGAAGGATACACGCAGTAAACAAGTGATTCTCACAGAAAACAGTACATTTTGAAAAAACACGGGACAATATACAATTTAATATCATGAATTTTTACACAAATTTCCCCCCAAAAAATTATTATTAATGAAAAGACGAAAGAAAATATAAATATATATATATCGAGCAAGAGTAAGAGGGAGAGAAAATATCGAACCAGAGAGAGAGAGAGAGAGAGAGAGAGAGAGAGAGAGAGAGAGAGAGAGAGAGAGAGAAATAATAGCTATATACATGTGGGACTAATTTATTAGTTGCTCCTTTATTTTAAGGTCCTTCAGAAACATCTTACAAATATATGGGTCCAAATGGTACATTCCCAGACTAAGATTAAGGTTGTTTTTATTAGTGATTTGTATAATTGCCGATTCCAGTAAATTTCTTGAAACATAATCATTAGATCTAGCAATTACCGAGGTATCACCCCAATTAATACAATGAGATTTTTCACTCAGATGGATAAACAGTGCATTTGAAGTTTGGGCTGTTCTAACTGAATACATATGCTGCTTTATACGTACACATAAATTTTTACTTGACTGACCAACCTTATTTTCGTGGATTTGAAACCATAGAATCAATATTTAAATCGTTTAATGTTAATGTAGGGTTCTCTTATAACAATACCATTAAAGATATGCTAAATATGAATAGTCCCGTAACAAATAACAACATCATTTACAAAATTCCTTGTAAGGATTTCCAATCGTTTTACGTTGGTCAGTCAAGTAAAAATTTATGTGTACGTATAAAGCAGCATATGTATTCAGTTAGAACAGCCCAGACTTCAAATGCACTGTTTATCCATCTGAGTGAAAAATCTCATTGTATTAATTGGGGTGATACCTCGGTAATTGCTAGATCTAATGATTATGTTTCAAGAAATTTACTGGAATCGGCAATTATACCAATCACTAATAAAAACAACCTGTCTTAGTCTGGGAATGTACCATTTGGACCCATATATTTGTAAGATGTTTATGAAGGACCTTAAAATAAATGAACAACTAATAAATTAGTCCCACATGTATATAGCTATTATTTCTTTCTCTTTCTTTCTCTCTCTTCTTTCCTCTCTTTCTCTCTCTCTCTCCCTTCTCCCCTCTGATTCGATATTTTCTATCCCTCTTACTCTCGCTCGATATAAATATATATATTTATATTTTCTTTCGTCTTTTCATTAATAATAATTTTTCGGGGGAAAATTTGTGTAAAAATTCATGATATTAAATTGTATATGGTCCCGTGTTTTTTCAAAATGTACTGTTTTCTGTGAGAATCACTTGTTTACTGCGTGTATCCTTCAAGGTGGGGCTACCCTCAGGCGGCTCCTCCTTTCTGTAGAGTGAAAATCGCCCTTATTGCTTGCTAATCTTGCAGTGTCAGTTTGTATATTAAGCTTTCTTTTGACTATGTTGTTTGTTCTCTGTGAAATC
>NC_087203.1:86090499-86097999 GCF_015104395.2 Macrobrachium nipponense | reverse complement strand
CATAATGAGATTATCTTCAAGATTCTATAGTTAGCTTTTAGGATATGGCGTTACGCTTTTTCAGGGAAGGTTCGGCCATGGGCACAAACCCTGAAATTTTCTACTAGACAGTTTCATACATTACTCTCTCTCTCTCTCTCTCTCTCTCTCTCTCCCTGACGTTTTTCGTGTAAAACCTGATATCTTTTTCCAATATTCATCTCCAGCTCCATGAATCTCAATTTAGCGTGTTCTTGTTCTTATTTCTGAATCTTGTGGAGTCGCAATAATAATAATAATAATAATAATAATAATAATAATAATAATAATAATAATAAATAAATAAATAAATAAATAAATAAAAATTTTAAAAATAATAATAATGATGATAATAATATTTCCTCAGTAATACTATAACATTCCCTTAATAATACAGTCCTCTACGCAAGAGGTTTGTTGACCTACTGCCTCGATAGAGTATAAGTACCCCGGCGCATTTTTTATGTCCTGTGTTCTTTCCTCAGTCCTCTTCTACCCTCGTTGTATCATAATTCAGGATGATAATTCAACGGCAGAATCTTGGATTTCGTTTGAACCCCTCCATAAGATCAAATAAGACATCTGGAATCGACACGAGGTGAGGTAATGAACATGTGTCACCAAAGAGCAAAATTAAAATTAAAAAAATTAAAATAAATAAATTTCACTTTCCCTCCCTTAAGGAAATATGAACCACCTATCAGCCATAATCCATTACAGCGAGCCTTTTTTTTTTTCTTTTATTAGTGGATGCCATTACTGTCAGCCTTGGGAAGACACACCGCCAGGTCATTAATCTGGGCCACAAGACAAACCTCTCGTCACTGATCAATACCTGGAGTGGTGAATGGTCGAGGACTTAGTCTTGAGTGAGTGCAACAGGAAGGAATCTCAAATGACAAGTTGTCCTCGTAAAGGACGAACCATTTTAATAAGTAACAAATTTAATGAGAAACAAGTAAAAAATGAGCCAACGTTTCTTCAGCGGGCGCGAGTTTTCTGTACAGCAAATAATGCTGTATGAGCCGCGGCCCATGAAACTTTCAACCAAGGCCCGCTGGTGGCCTATTCTATAGCGTTGCCAGACGCACGATCATGGTAACTTTACCCTGGAATAAAATAAAAAGTACTGTTTGATGACTGAAGCCTCAGTAGTTTTCAAGATTTGAGGACGGACAAAAACAGTGCGGACTGACAGACAAAACCACCTCACGAGTCTTCTTTTACAGACAACTAAAAGGCATCACCTAACGTTATCTCTACTATGGTTTCTTATGGCATTCGTTTTTTTTTCCTTTAAAAATCTGAAATTGGCCCAAACGTATTTCGAAAGTTTCGATACAGAAAACCTAAATTATTTGAAACAGAACCAAGGAGGAGTACTTTCTTATTTTTCCTCGCTCTTAAGGCGACAAGAACATTAACACGAAGGTAAGGTTAAAAACATAGCTACGGCTATGTTCAAACTATCATTAGTATAGCAGCGTTAAAAGAGCCATAATGACCAATACCGTTTTATGAGGTTCTACAGAAACGACGACCATAGGCAAAAGTCTCATCACCGAAGGAAAAAAAGACTAAATAAAATGTGAAAAAATAAGGGGCAAGGCACAGAAAACTATTATGAAAGCATCACATGAAAGGAGAAGTTGTGTGACGCAACACATTAAAGAATATAGAATAATAGAATTTAGGCCAAAGGTTTGAAAGGTGTAACAGGAGGAAAACCTCGCAGTTGCACTCTGAATCAATTGTTAAGAGAGGGTGGAAAGTAAGATGGAAGAGAGAATATGAACGGAGGTACAGTGAAAGTAATGAAAAAGGTTGCAGCCGGGGGCCGAAGAGACGCTGCAAAGAAACTTACGTAATGCCCACAGTGCACCACATGGGCATGCAAGTGAAATGGAATGGCTGCACCCTTCTGTTGCAGATATATAACCTTTAAACTTGAATTTACTGAAGCGTGTCATTAGTATCTTGTATATCATCCACACCTAATTTTTTTTCTCTTTTCTTACTAATTAGGTGTAACATCCTTTTTCCCTTCTGGAAATATAGAAAATTATTTTTTCTGTTGGAGGAACCTTCCCCAGACTTTCTGCGTGGACAATGGAATATTGCGAAACGCCGTCGGCCACAATAAAGGATGATGTTAACTGTTCGTGTACCCCAATTTGCCCTTGATGTCTATATATATATATATATATATATATATATATATATATATATATATATATATATATATATATATATAGCTATATATATATATATATATATATATATATATATTATATATATATATAATAATAATAATAATAATAATAAATAATAAAAGGAGCCCATAAAAACGCCAAAATATAGAGAAAAATACTATGTATATTTCAGAGAGTCCTCTCTCCCTCTTCAGGTGGATGAATAGATGAATCAGGTAGATGAATCTACCTGAAGAGGTAGACAGCAGTCTCTGAAATATAGTATTTTTCTCTCTATATTTTGGCGTTTTTATGGGCTCCTTTTATTAGATGGAATACTGTTGTAACAGAACATTTTTACCAGTCATATATATATATATATATATATATATATATATATATATATATATATATATATTCCTAACTTTAGTTGCCATATGAAAGAATTAGTGTTACCGTGACGTAATAATATTAATACTAATAATGCTCCATTGAAAACAATAAATGAAAATTCAATACCCTATATGCAACAGTTATCCCTAGCAATCTCTTAATATCATTAAGTGTTCCATTCCGGTATTAATCTACCGAGTCCCATTCTAGCGGTGAGCAAATACGCAATGCACCAGCTGTTTAGTGTTCTAGTATTCGATAAAAACCTCTGTTCCAAGAAATAAACTAAAAGGGAGTTTACCAAAAAAAATCTACAAATCCTCGCAATACAGGTTTCATTATTTTGTTATTTAATCAGGCGAATTGTCATTTAGGGTAATTTTGAAAGAGAGAGAGAGAGAGAGAGAGAGAGAGAGAGAGAGAGAGAGAGAGAGAGAGAGAGAGAGAGAGAGATTAATTATTTGTATTTAATCAATTTTCCTTCCAGCGCCTCGACGTTATGTTACTGCAACTGAATTCGGTTATTATTGACTAATGATTCATTTTACAATCCCAATTATTACTAGAAAATTTCATACCATTCCAAAACGAAACATTTTAAACGCACACTCCAGATAAATCATTTCCTTTAAAAGCTAAGTCTATCGTGAAATAACATATAAAAGAAGATGGTCCTGAGAGAAAACGAATTTTATCTATATGGGTAACGACGATATAAATTCTGGTCTGGATTACATAGAATTTCTTATCTTTTAAATAAATACGCTATATATATATGATATATATATATATATATATATATATATATATATATATATATATATATATATATATATAATTTGCGGTAAAATGTCAGATGACAATAAGTTTGTGAAAGGAGTATAATCCGAAAGTGTAAGGAAGCAGGCGAACAGTAAAACCAAAAGAAAGTTCGACAGATTGTTTGCAAGAGAAGGAACTTTGATATCCAAGCAGCACAAGAGTAAATACAAGATATGAGAATAATATAGTGCATATAGGGGAGGGGGTGGTTTAGGTAATGCTAGTGAGCAGTCTCTATAGATGTATGAAGAGCTTATGTTGTGAGTTTTCAGCAAAAAGGTTCAGACAGTAGTGTATAAACTTGGAAGTGTGTGTGTGTGTGTGTGTGTATGTGTGTGTTTTAAGAAAGCTATTGAGATGACTTTGTCTGTCCGTCCGCAATTTTACTATCCGCCCTCAGATCTTAAAATCTACCGAGGCTAAAAAGGTCTGAAAATGGTCTTTCTCTTAGTTAAAGATACAGGAATTTTAGGATAGGAAATTTATTATTTATTTATTAGACTGAAAATGTAAAAAAAAAAATAATAATTAATGTACATGTTAAAAAGTACAGAAAATTATTTCTAATAAAATATAGCGTATTTATTTTAACTTTCGTTGGTGGAACAACTCTATTTGACCGTAGATTTTAGCACGCGTTCCGAGTAAGCTGGAGGTCGGATCACGCATTGTTTTCTTTCCTCTTCACTTTCCTACACATCCTGCTGTATACCTGCAGTGTTCCTGACCTCTCGCTAAAAGTCTCATCTGACCATCCCACAACATAGTGTCTTCATTTCCCATTCAAAAACAACCCATAATTCTTGGACAAAAATTGGCCAATGTTCACACTTAAGTAAAGAGTATCAACACTGGCTTATTACTGTCCAATATTCACATGAAAAAGAAAAGAACTGGAAGAAAAATTTAGTAAAATCAATATAAAACTAACTCAAATGATGCAGCCATCCTATTTAACAGGACTTTTTTTTAAGAGAGAGTCTACTTCCCTCCCTTTTATTATTATTATTAGTATCATTATTATTATTATTATTATTATTATTATTATTATTATTATTATTATTACTAAATTCATTGGCTACTCCCACGATCTACACCGGAACTTTCGTACCATAATAACGATGTCACTCCCCGAAATGGCGACGGAAATAACGAAAATATATCATCCCATCTCTGGGTAGTGTTTCGTACCCACCCAATAAAATTAAGGTGGTGGTCTGTACAGTGAGGTAAACAATGGCTGTTGCTACACACTGAGTACGACTGTAGGAACATGCAACTCATTACAAATCTGTTTATTATCTTTTGGTACTGATTTATGATGTACTTACATTCATTAAGAAACAAATGATAAGGCCACATACGTGACAGACAAATAAAAAGAATAACGACTTGAAAGGACAAAGGAGATAAAACAGAAATGACAAAAAATAATCGATACCAACTGCAATATGTGCCTCGATGAATGTTGGAATATCAGAAGCAGAATCGAGTATCATTAAAATATATCCGAATTTGTGACAGTTATTAATGCATGCGTACACCTACCAGCTTTAAATTCAAGCACTCATATATAAAATGGCACGATATTAATTAAGTGGTTGGAGGTTTCAAGAAATGCGTTTTGCTCCTTTGACAAGGAATTCATAAAAATAGCCAAGATTAATGCATTAGTCAAGCATGATATTAATAGACCATAAGAAATGACAAGGCAAAGCCAATGACCTGGTTGCGTTTATAGAATAATATGCATTTACGTATGTATGTGTGCTTGTGCATATGTATATTATATTATAGATATATATATAGATATATATATAGATATATGTGTGTGTGTGTGTGTGTGTGTGTGTGTGTGTGTGTGTGTGTAATATAGTATATGTATAACCTGAAGAGAGAGACAATTTAGTCTCTGAAATTTAGTATTTACTTCCTACATTTTACGTATGTATGTGTGCATATAAATATATATATATATATATATATATATATATATATATATATATATATATATATATATATATATACATGTGTGTGTGTGCGTGTGTGTGTGTATGACCTGAATTTGGTCTCTGAAATTTAGTATTTACTTCCTACATTCTGGCGTTTTATAGGCTCCATTCATTACATATATATGTGTGTGTGTAAACAGAAGATACACATATGACTCCTAGTAATAAAAGGACAATAGTCACTGCCCCATTTGCACTTGAACTGCTGAATCGTTTACGGACCCTTGTGCATAAAACTTCCATATCACTAACCGTTTCAGACACCTTCACAGCAGACTCACCAACATCTTGCTGAACCCCCTACACGAACTGTCACTCACGGCTATCTTCCACACACTCTCTCGCTCCCTAGGTGTTGAGGGCCTCCTTTCCAATAGCTCCTCCACTCCGCCTATCAAGTCCTTACTAAGTGGTCCTCTTCTTCCTCCCAGAACTTCCGCATTGCATACTCTTTACACCAACCATTCACCATTTATTTTTTCCTTATAACCAAAACATATCAAAACATACTGAGCCATCCCTTCACTTTCACTAACCATTTACCACTCCTCCTACACATCTCCACATTTCCCTGCTTTCATTATTTCTTACGCCATAAATACTATGTTCACATTAGTTTCTACGCCTTACACCTTTTTCATTTGCAGTCAACATCCACACTTCACTTCCCCGGAGGAGAGTTGGCTCAATAATCCCTTTCATGCATTCCAACCTTGGTTTTACAATAGAAACTCCAAATTTCGTGCTAATCTTCGACACACATCCAACTACCTTTCTTGCTTGGCTTACTCTGTGACTGGCATCTTTTTGATCCTATCTTCATAAGAAATATTAACTTGAAAATTCCTATATGCATCTACTGGTTTCGTTCTATCACCGTTCATACTGACATTCATTGCTCTGCTTTCCTGGTTCCCTTTACCGTCATAACCTTACTCTTGTTCATATTTACTCTCTACCCCGTATGTACGTACGTACTCGTATACCTACATATGTATGTACGCACATATGATACTTCAATTTCAATCACTGACTTGTAGCTGAATATACACACCTGATATTACAACGCTACTCTATGAATGGTCAACTGAAACAAAACAATAATAACCAATCGTCTGTTTGAAGCAAGCGGTCAGTTTCCAAACCAAAACTTACATATATGCAAAATTACATAATGGCAAACACCAGTTTATATTACTGTACCAATCAGTTTCGATTTTGCCTCGTAACAAGGCCACCGAAAATTGTTCCTGATTCAACTTCGATCCAAGATCGAAAAAGAAGCTAAAATAATTGAAAGTACGGAAGCGTCAAACCAATCACCTCTAGGCATTAAATCTTACGTAGTCAATCGAATGAGTCACATCAACGATAAGTATATAACACTAATTATAAAAATACCAAACTACCGAGCTAAATTAAACTCAGTCATAAGATATGACCAAAAATTTGAAGAAAAAAAGTAAAAGATACGCTACCAGATTATTGAAGCCTGAATGAGAATAGAGAAATCTGTAAAAAAAGAAATACTGATGGTGGCTGTCCAAATAACACCTTATAAAAAGGCCTTAATGAATCTTGATTCGGAATGTACGAAAATCATAATGCTCTTTTAAAATAATGAGAACAGTTGCTTCGAACTTCGTAATAACATTTCAGAAAATATCTTCGCCTATTATCATTATGGATCTTCCATTACTACTATTAGTTGCTCCTAATAATGCTCGGTGAGGCAAGCGACAAATAACAATGTAAATTTCATCACTGGCAAAATCACTCAGGACTAAAAAATTTTTTTTTTTTATTTGAAAAATGAATTAAGTATAAATAATAAAAAGACCAAGACCATTTTCAGACAACAAAAACCAAAGACTTCTTTAGTACGAGCGAGCAAAGCAGTTAAACCCAGAACTCATAAAAGGCTTGGTAAAGAGAACACAATTCCTACCAGCAATAAAACGCTGATCTGTAATAAGAAAAATACCCCCTTTGCCAATTTTGCTAAGTACCAAATACCACAATACTCATCATTAAGAACTCATTATCATTTTGAAGCAAAGATA
>NC_087203.1:86077999-86085499 GCF_015104395.2 Macrobrachium nipponense | reverse complement strand
TAACTCGCGGCCACCGAGACGGCAGGCCAAAACCAAACCGGCCACGCCACAGAGGTGCTTTAAAGGCAAGGTGATGACCTCACTTAACATTATGACACTTCATGCGAACGACGGTGATCAGTTCGAGAACTGTGATACAGGTTTGCATTATCGATTTGCAGAAATCCCAGCGGCAATCCGAATTTTGCATTTCTGTGTCGATAACTTAAATTTATAAAAGCAAAATATTTGTCGGTGGAAAGAAAATCTTTCACTGGAAATTGCTAAATTAGGCGATTCTTAAAACCGTATACGCAGAAAATTTGGAGGATCATGCTGGGCTCTGTATTCTTCATGATTTAACGCACTGATTTCAATAACGCAAAATTAATTTTTGCTATATTTCGTGTCATCTAGAGCAAAACCATATCAATTACTTCTGGTAAAGCAATCTACAAAATAGCTGTACATTCTAAAGCAGTATAAAAAAGCTATTTATAGTAAAGCAATTTATAAAATAGTTGTACATACTAAAGCAGCATGAAGCATTTACTTATCGTACAGCAATCAATACAGCAATCAACACAATAGCTGTACAAACTACAGTAGTAAAAAAAACTATCTATCGTTAAGCTATATAAAATTTTCCAGTGCATCCAGATTTGGTTTGAAGATCCAAAGATCTGCAGGATTTAGGATACACTACTATGCTTGTCATATCTGCGACACAAAACCTAATTTGTCTCAAGTTTCCCACCATCTTTCGTAAATTGTAAAAAAAAACTTATTTGCAAATATTAGGAGGAATTAAAGTTAGCAACAAAACCCCACCACCTCCAACCTCCCACCCCCCCCCCCCCCCCCCCCCCCCACTACAAAATGTTTTCTGTATGACCTTTAACCCTACTATGACCACACCTGACTGAATCCCAAAATGAACACCGAAATCTTTCGTTCTCATTTCCAGCAGCAGCCAAGGTCGTGGACGTGGAGTCTTGGTGCGACGGCGTGACCCCATCCTACGACACCGCCGTCGCCGTCGCCACGACCATCATCGACGGCGTGGCCGTGGCCGTGGGCTGCCCTGGAAGCAGTCCTTACACTTCGACAGGAACTGGGAGGGTCTATGTATCCCAGTGTACGGGGACCGCCTGGACACCGGGGCAGCAAGTGAACTGCTCCAGTACAGGTTGGTGGATTTGACGCACAATCGCGCATGAGGCAGAAATAAAATTCTGACTCACATCATGATCGAACCCAGGTCTTTCCATTGAAAGAGAAGACTCGTCTGGCCTGGTTGGCAGCAGCCTTGTCTTTCGATTGAAAGACCTTCCTGGGTTCGATCCTGATGTGAAGCAAAAAAAAAAGAAAAAAAATTTATATATATAGTATATATATATATAGATTATATATATATATATATATATATATATTATATATATAGAGAGAGAGGAGAGAGAGAGAGGAGAGAGAGAGACGAGAGAGAGACGAGAGAGAGAGAGAGAGAGATGGAGAGAGGAGAGAGAGATATATATATATTCTATATATTATATTCATATATATAAATGTGTGTGTGTGTGTGTGTGAGCATGCATATATATATATATATATATATATATATATATATATATATATAATATATATATATATATAGATAGATATATATATATACATCTATAAGTATATATATATATATATTTATTTATATGTATATATATCGATACATATGTATGTAAATTATATATATATATATATATATATATATATATATATATATATATTTATATATATATTATATATATATATATATATATATAATATATATATATATATATATATATATATATAATTTAAGCTTCACATCAGGGTCGAACCCAGATCTTTCAATATAAAACAAAAGGAGCCCATAAAAACGCCAAAACATAGAGAAAATACTATTTTTCAGAGACTGATGTCTCTCTTCAGGTAGATGAATGAGAAAAATTACAGGAAAGGTGGTATTTATACCAAGAGATCCATCCACAGTTATGCCAGTTTAGGTCAGTCCCACTGATAATCCTTCTTTAATCCTCTTAAGCGTTGGTTGAATGAAAACTTTATATGGATGTCATTGATAAAGTTTTCATTCAATCAACGCGATGTGATAAATTCCATATCGTGCTGCAAATACCATCTTCTTTTGCAAGTATTAAAAGGAATTATATCAATGAAAGTGGATTATTTTAATGAATAAAGAGTGTTCAACGGAAGGTGCGGATTTCAATACCAGAATGAACGAAGCTGTATAAATAGAAAATGAATTACCGTCATCTTACTTCTTTGTTCGTTTTGCCATACTGGGATTGAATTCTGTAGAAGCTAGCTAGTCGAATCAATGGCCTTTTGAACTGTTTCTTGACAAAGTTAAGACATTTCATAAAATAATAATCGGAATACGAAGAATAGGACCTTTTCCAAGACAACGCATAACGCAGCAACTAAACATGACAAAAACAACAGGATATAGTTAAAACAGAGTCACTCTTTTGGAACGAACAAAGTACAGAATACAATACCCCAAAACAGACAACAGAAAGAAAAAAAACACTACCACAATATGCCAAGAGAAAACAATGTTCCGCGAGAAATCCGAATATAATTTCCCCCGAAAAGGGAGACCACAAAATCACATGAGAAAACAAATATGATTTTCATTAGGAAAACAGACACAGTTCCAGGAGAAAATACGTACAATGTTCCATACGAAATCCGAATATAATTTAACGTGAGAAACCAGAATACAATTTCCTATGAGAAACCCGATGTAATGTTCCAAGGGTAAACAATCAGAATATTCCACGAGGAATCAGAAAATAACATCCCGTGGGGAAAGAGTCCATTTCCTGACAGAAAACAAATACAAATTCTTATAAAAAAGACTGCAATTTCCCATTGTAAAACAAACTGCAATTTCTCGCGAGC
This sequence comes from Macrobrachium nipponense, assembly GCF_015104395.2. Taxonomy (NCBI): domain Eukaryota; kingdom Metazoa; phylum Arthropoda; class Malacostraca; order Decapoda; family Palaemonidae; genus Macrobrachium; species Macrobrachium nipponense. The sequence goes on along the minus strand of NC_087203.1, from coordinate 86,082,559 downwards.
TGTGAGAGGGTAGAGAGGAAATCAAATGCACGTGAATGTACTGACATTTAAAACTGAATAGAAGTAACTAAAATCTAGTACATATGTACGGGTTTTGCCTATGTATAGGAAGGCGTCCCGTTTGATGTTATTCCCTGCGACTGTCATACACAAGTATCTGTTGTCTACTTCCCATGCTCGTCGGAGTGACATCGATGCAGAGAGATTTTCTAAGTTCCCATTAGTATCTTCCTTGAGTATAGAGGCGAAGACTCAAACTCCGAGTTAAAAAACTTAACAATTTATTAAGAACTACATCTCTGGAGTAGAGGAAGAATTGGTTTCAGAGAACTGGTCTCGATGAAGAGAAGTAGAGATCCAAGTTACAAAGTCTTTCACAAAGATAGTAGAACAAAGCTTATCTCAGCGTACATAACATACAGACAGATGAACATGTGACTAGGAAGTCACGTGTTGTCTCTGCGGGTGATAGGTCACCAGCTTCTCATGGGAAGGCACTGTGACCTGTTTTACAAGACAATGCAGTTTGATTACACAGGCAAATGCAAACCAGGGCGTCGCAAACATAACACGGCAGCGTCTTGTGTCCTGTTTATGAGGTCATATCACACTCCTATCTCGCCAGTGACCCCTTGGGTCATGGGCTTACTTACATATGTGGAAAATATGTGATATTAATGTAATTATTACACATAAATACCTTTACAGCACAGAAGCATGACATTTTTACAAAGCAGCCCAGCAACTTACTCAAACTTAAGTCTCTCTACAGCCAAAAACGAAACATTCTTCCTATAAATCATTTTCGATGGAGTTTTCATGTTTTTCTTCACTTTGTTTTATTGTTCCCTCATAAAAATATTCTATGAATACATACATCTAACAACAATATTAAGAATAACAATAATAATATTACCGTTTCAGTGCCACAGCCCAACCTAAAACTTTCCTATGAGCAAAAACTGTACAATTCGTGCCATAAATACACCTAGCTTGGAGAATAATTAAATGAAATGAAACCTGATTTTCAGCCCAGGAAAATAAAAAACGAAACGACGTCAACAATCAGTAACTTTATTTTAATTGTTCGTTGGTCAATATGCCTTTCATTTCCCTCCCTCTCCCTTTATTTTGCCAACTTATGCCAATAGTTCGTTTCAAGCGCCACGCGAACAGTAATGCAATCACACGAATAAAGAATCGAAAATAGATATGACACCATAAAAAGTCAATCATGAAAAATCTACCGAGATTCTGCGGGCATTTCTATAAAAAAAAAAACACGAATTCTGTTCATCACCGATACTCACTGTACGCTGATATATTTCTAATAAGTATAGCATAACATTCTCTTCTCTTACGCTACTGGGAACAGCTTGCATGTTCTCTACCAACACCATAAAAGCTGAAATTCTTATCTGTGATACATTTTAATTATCTTTCTATAATTGCTTTCTTTATGGCTTAGAGTCTAAAGTTGTGCTCCATGCAACACACTTTAAATTATACCAAACTGAAGAAGTCCGAAGCTCCTGCTTAATATTCAGTATACAAATTATACCAAACTGAAGAAGTCCGAAGCTCCTGCTTAATATTCAGTATACAGTATTTTACACGGCTGAACTTTTGTCCATCTGCAATCTGCTCATTAATCTCTGACTTAAAAGAAATTCTGATGGAAAAGTTTTCAATCTCAGATACCAAACAAATATGACACACTGCATTTTCTATTCATGTCACGAAGAATGACATGACCCCGGAAAATTGCCATTCTCGCCTCAGCTGGTTTGAAGAGTCCATAGGCCCACACCAGGCCTTATATGCCGTTAAACAGGTTTCCACACTTAAGGGCCAAAGCAAGGGAAAAAAAGCATGGCTTTGTGTTGGCATAAGACCACCTTAAACTAAAAACCAACCAGCCTGTGCCAATCACTTATTGTGTCGAGTACAGGAAACCAAAAAAATAAGGTAAAAACCGGTTGCATCTTGCAACTACCAGCGACTCCCACAGGATCCATATTGATTGTAGCAACCTTGGAAAAATAGTCGGAGGCTTCATTCACTTGATTCGATAGAAACACACTGGATTTCAATGCAATTATTTAGTGGGAATTAAAAATAATTACTTCATGTTCGGGTCTTTAAAATCAAGGCTATCACGTTTGATATCTGTCTAAGCTCATTTCCCTCAATGAAATTGTTTCGACGTCTCAATGCACTTAAAACATCTTTGTCTTTTACATTCAATTCCTCTTACTAGTTAACTTATGCTCTAAAGAAGCTTAGTAGTACCCACAAGACTAAAGTCTGGCCTCATGCTTCTAACTGCCCAAAAGCTCTAGTGTCTGGCTTATTTGGGAAACCGGAAAGTCCTTAACATCTGTCTTTTTTAAACCTTATGCTTAAAGGCACCAAATGCCAAAAATTATCTCCACTCCGGGCTTCGGGCTTTATGCCCAATAAAGTCTGACTTTTTCACTCTTACTGCAAAGGCACTGGACACTCGCAAAATTCCAGTGCCCGATTATTTGGAATTAATCTGCCTTTTTGGCTCTAAATGACGCGGGATACCCTAGAGCATTCAGGAGTATTCCTTATGCTCTAGAATTCGTAGGCCTTTTAATCTTGGGCTTGAATTAAAAGGTATCTAAAAGAGCAAAGTCCATCTTGTTAACCCAATTTGTTAAACAAAAGTTTCCAAGTAAACTGAAATAACCTGTTACAAACTGGGGATATATTACATATAACGTTACAAAAATGGTACTGTAAACACAGAAATTTCTGTAGAAGAGTTCAATCTATTACCTCGGCACACCCGCAAATGAGAAGAGAATATTTTAAGATTGACTCTCCACTTGAAGACATCAGTCAAAAACATCCTTCGCCATGGTAACACTGTTTCCTCTTTGAAAAATTACATTTCAAATCAAAACTTTTAACGTATGAGTATGTATGTATATATATTAATTCGTCTTTACATTTCTCAATGTTTCATCGTAGCTGTCGGCGCAGCCATGAACCTGACAGCCTGCACCGGCCAACCAACGCCCCTCAATAACTCGAAATTACTGCCGACGAAGATGACGGTGAACGGCGCCAACGGATCACCGGAGGACGTGGCCTACTTCATGCAGTGTCAGGCGGGCCTCCAGTGGATTTCGGGGAGACCCGTCCAGATGTCCTCGTGTAAATCCGGACAGTGGTCGGAGGTCCTAGATCTGTGTGTCCCAGGTGAGTTAGTATTTATTTATATTTTTTTTTTTTTTTTTTTTTTTTTTTTTTTTACTGAAAATTTTACTGAAGTTCTAATTTAGGTTAGTTGGTATTTTTTTTTTTTACAGAAAATTTAATTTAAGTTAGTTGTTATCTTCTTTACTGATAATTTCACGGAGATTTTAATTTAGGTTGTTGGTATTTTTTTGCTGAAAATTCTTTTAAATTCAAATTTAGGTTGGTTGGTATTTTTTTTACAGAGATTTTAATTTAGGTTAGTTGGTATTTTCTTTTACTGAAAATTTTTTTAAAGTCAAATTTAGGTTAGTTGGTTTTTTTTATTTTAATCTAGGTTAGTTGGCATTCCTTTTTTACTGAAAATTTTCTGAAACTCTAATTTAGGTTGGTTGGCATTTTTACTGCAATTTTCATTTAGAGGTAAATTGGTTTTTTTACTGAGAATTTTCTGAAACTGTAATTTAAGTTAGTTGGTATTTTTTTATGAAATTCTAATCTAGGTAAGTAGTAAGTTGATATTTTTTTATTGAAAATTTTCTGAAACTGTTTTATTTTAGTTAGTACTTTTTTACTAAAATTTCCGTTTAGATAAGTTGGTATTTTTTTTACTGATATTTTCAGAAATTCTAATTTAGGTGAGTTGATAATTTTTTTAACTGAAAATTTTGCTGAATCCTTAATCTACCTTAGTATTTTTTACTCGAAATTTTTAATTAGGTTAGTATTTTCTTACTTAAAATTTTACGGAAATGTCCATTAAGGTTAGTCACTATTTTTTAACAGAAAACTTCACTAAAATTTCAACTTAGGTTAGTTCTTATTTTTTTACTGAAAATATTGCTTAATTTCTAATTTAGGTTAGTTAGTATTTGCTACTGAAAATTTTACTAAAATTATAATTTAGAGGTAATGGTAATTTTTCATTAAAATTTATAATTTGGGTTATTAGTATTTTTTTTCTACTGAAACTTACCATGAAACTTTCATTGAGATTAGTTTACTGACACTTACATTGAAACTTTCATTTAGATAAGTGTTTTTTATTGAAATTTCAATTTAGGCTCCTTAGTCTTTTTCTTACTGAAAATTTTACTGAAATTTTAATTAATGTTACTTAGCCTTTTTTTACTGATAATTTTACTGAAACTTTAATTTAGGTTGCTTAGTATTTTTTTTACTGAAAATTTTATGAAAATTTAATTTAGGTTACTAAGTTCTTTTTTATTGCTAAAAATTATACGACATATTAATTTACGCTAGTTGCTACTTATTTTATTACTGAAAATTTACGACATTATTTTACAATAGTTGCTACTTTTTTATTACTGA
>NC_087203.1:86065499-86072999 GCF_015104395.2 Macrobrachium nipponense | reverse complement strand
ACCACCAAACCCAGCAGCTGAACATTCTTTGGAGAAAAAAGACTCAAGAGAAAAACGGGCTATGCTCCTCACACATATCACACAAAATTGGGTTTTCAAAGCTTGCACGTGTAGGTCACATTCCCTCGAACTCCGGATACTACTTACGACTGTTTTTAAGATTTTGTTTGTTTGTATGGTGCTTTTACGTTGCATGGAACCTGTGATTATTCAGCAACGGGACCAACGGCTTTACGTGACTTCCGAACCACGTCGAGAGTGAACTTCTATCGCCAGAAATACACATCTCTCACTCCTCAATGGAATGGCCGAGAATCGAACCAGCGACCACCGAGGTGGGATGCTAATACCATACCAACCACGCCGCTGATGCGCTGACTGTTTATAGAGAGAACATTATTACTCATTATTAAAAATAGTCTAACCAGACCACTGAGCTGACTATCAGCTCTCGTAGGGATGTCCTTTGAGAGAACAGCTAACATGACAACGGACAGGGAAGTCGCTAAGACAAGAAAATAACTTTTTTTATGTTTTTTTTTTTTTTTTTTTTTTTTTTTTTTTGTTTTTTTTTTTTTTTTTTTTTTTTTTTTTTTTTTTTTTTTAAATAACAACTCACACGTGTCTTCCATGTCATAAATTCTTTCTCAGACTTCTCTTCTTTCACAGAACTAGAATGAACTGCACTTGAAAATCTACAAAAAGGCCCAACACGCTCTCAGAAGAACTGCAAGCGATGAATTTCCTCCTTTCTGCCACTTATCTTTGGCATTCTCTACTTCCTTCCGTCTTTCCCGATTTCCATAAACTACTTTAATGTTACAGGCTGTAACGATGCATCCGGTTTAGCGATGCTATATATTAGTCAATATCCTACACGTGACTCAAATTAAATGCTCGTTGTTGGTCAAACAAAGCTGAACTCTAAGACCAGGAAAAATGAGGTATATACCAGCAAGAATCCAGAGCTCGATCCCGCGAGAGAGGTAACGATTATGACCCTTTTCCAAACAGAATATTGTTTGTCGACTGCGGGGCGTCACACCCGAAAAGGAGATCGGGTGTAAGACTAGCGTGGGAAAAATGAGTCTGATTGATTATACGTCAATTTATGTATGTATGTATGTATATGTACAGATTATAATACTATTATACATATTATTTTTTTTTAATTTATGTTTTTATATTATACATATATCTATGAATATACAAATAATATATATAAGGTATATAATTATATAACGTGTATGTATGTATGTATGCATAACCCACATGACAATATATCGAAATAATTCCAGTCTGTGAAATAAAGAGAGATGTGGAAAGTTCACGAAAACCAATAAGGAGAAAAAAGATCTTATAGCAGTAAATGAACCATGTATACCCATATGAATAATAAAAACCTAATATTCTTGGTAGTCGTTTACCGTAGAGGTTGTGGATTGGAAAGCAATGGGATATTAATCTTAGGCCAAAGGAGCTAGGAACTATGTCATTCAGCGCTGCGTAGTGGTTGCGATAATAGGCTGTAATATCAAAAGGAAAAGAAAAGTCTAAATGGGTTTCTACGTGTAACTTTCTTCATCTCGACACCACTTCAACCCAATCTTTAGTCTCCACAAAAACAAATACCACAGCCAATATTTGCCGTTCATGAGAACGGACAATTCCGTATCGACCGTTGATAACAACTACGATCTAGAAAGACCGTGGGAACAACGTACTAAAGCAGTGGCTCTTAACCTTTTTATGTGATCTAGAAAGACCGTGGGAACACCGTACTAGAGCAGTGGTTCTTGACCTTTTAATTACCACGCCCCCTCTAAGAGTTGGTCCTTCCCTTCACATCCCCTTTGCGTCTATATGAGTAAAATTTCCTCCCATATTTAAAGGGAAAAAAGGATAAAGAGAAGAGGTTTCGAGGGATAGGGAGGGAGGTAAATAATCACAAAACACGGTAAGCCCAACGACCTTAACTAAAGTAGTAGACTAAAGAAAACTAACATAAGAAACTAAATCGTTATAAGGGAATACTTTTGCATATTTTCATAAATTTCTGAATATTAGTTCCTCACTCTTGTTAAGAGAATAACGAAGATTAGAAAATTTTTAATTTTTCCATAGGGCTCGCTCCTCCCCTGGATATTGCTGACGCGACCCGCCCCCACCCCCTTTTAAGAACCACTGTGTTCTAAAGAACCACGCGTTCCTTTGAATGGTATTCGTGTATTTTGTTTATTGTAGATATCGCGTTCCAAGGTACTCTTCAATTATTTTATCTTTTATTTAAAAATGTTCAATATATATACATTAGTCTCCAACTACAACATTACATTTGAATGCTCCTCTAACACTGTTCATCAAATTATTTTCACATAGATTTATATACATTATATTCAATAACAATTTTCTTTCATTTGTAGTCATCATTAACATTTACAACGTCTTCGCAGTATACACCTTAGGAAAGAGGTTCATTATTTTCAACTTATATTTCTCCATTAACAGCTTTATCGAAAATCGTTAAATCACGACTACACACACACACACACACACACTTGTTGGCCGACTCGGTAAAGACGAAATTATTATCAACCAAAAACATAAATGAAAATATATTCATTCCGAGGTAGAGCGAATCGGGTATTAAAAGGACGTTTGTAGCTTAATGCACACAGACACAGATATACATACATACATACATACATACATACATACATATATATATATATATATATATATATATATATATATATATATATATATACTATATATTATATATATATTTATATATTTGTTTATTTATTTATTTATTTATATTTATTTAAACTTACTGGCCATTCCATTCAACGCCGTTTGTTAAAAACTTCTGAGTCATGAAGGGTAGAATGACAAATGTCAGAAAGTCTGTTCAGAAAATTTAATAGAATATTCTACAGCGAGAAAAGTTAGGAATCGATAACACTTAAAAAGAATTGAGCTTGAGTTCTCGTGTCAAATTCACAGCGATTAACAAAGGGTATCAAAAACCTGACATCCGTGTACCAAAATCAATAACCGTATGTATATGTATATGTATATGTATATGTATATGTATATGTATATGTTACGTATATGTACGTATATGGAAGTTGAAAACTGTAAGAAAAATGCTTTTAAAAAATAATCTTCACAGAAAAAAACGGACTTTTTCTTAGTATGCTTTTATCAGAAAAACAAAGTCTGTACCTAATGACAGATTTTATGTACCCATCGTAACGAAGCTGAAAGTGCATACACAATGAATAAAAATCTTAACTACTTAGTCTGTCAATCTATTGCAAGCTTCAGTAGCAAAGAACTGGATGAGCGCCTCAGTGGCGTGGTCGGTATGGTGTTGGCGTGCTACCTCGGTGGCCACGAGTCACGTAAAGCCGTTGGTCCCGTTGCTGAATAACCACTGGCTCCATCCAACGTTAAAACACCATACAAACAAACAAACAAAGAACTGGATGAGAGACTCGTTTGACTTAGCAGACTTTACCGGTTGCCTTAGGAGCAAAAGCGCGTGCTGGCATGAAGCCCGCTTAATCTAAACTAATAAAAAAAATTATTAGATTTAGTCTGTGACCTTATCCCAACTCAAATAACAAGTCTAGGGTTGACGTGGACCACTCACTTTTCATGGTTCAGTTTAAGAATACCCTGTTGAGACCCGTTGTGGGTCTGACTCAAGAAGCGAATGATGTACTACTAAGAAGTTAGTCAACTAGTTAGTTAACTGCGGAGGGTCAGTCAAGGAGGATAAATGAATTTTGCGAGCAACGTCCTACCGAAATCATTTATGAAAATGGGAAAGGCAGCGTCTTATGTAGCCATACTCCCCGTAAGGAGGTAATGCCGTCAGTGCACATCATACAGTGAACTGTAGGCATTACTTAAAGGTTATCTGCTGCTGTGTCCCTTCGGCCCTTAGCTACATCCCTTTTCCATTCCTTTTACTGTATTTCCATTCATATTCTCTTTCTTCCATCTGGCTATCCACCCTTCCCTAACAATTGATATAAAGTGCAACTGCAAGGTTTTCCTCCTGCTACACCTTTAACACCTTTTTACCGTCAATTTCCGTTTCAGTGCTGAATGACCTCATAGGTCTCAGCATTTGGCATTTAGCCTAAGGGCTCAATACACTGAACGATTGTATGAACGACTGTCCGTATCGTTCGCAAAAACAGTGTGTATGGGCTTGTCTGAATGCAAAAGTGGGCGGATGGAGGTTCGTGGTCTGAACGATCTCAGCGGGAATCTGTCACGACCAGGTTGCTGGCTTGCGACTTATGTCTGTCATACACAGGTCGTTCAATGTATGTGTTTATCTGCCGATATAACGCTATCGCGCACGTCTCTTCTAGAGATAATGCCATGTCTTCCCCAGACAAAATCTTTGCCTAGACTGAAATCGCCGCGGAGATCGTTCGTACTGTCTGAATAGTGTGTGTGTTTGTCAAAAACGACAATCGTTCAGTTATGGGCCCCTTAAAGTCTATATTCTATTCTATTCTCTGTATTGTTTTGTTTGTTTGTATGGTGTTTTTACGTTGCATGGAACCAGTGGTTATTCAGCAACGGGACCAACGGCTTTACGTGACTTTCGAACCACGTCGAGAGAGAACTTCTATCACAAGAAATAGACATCTCTAACCCCTCAGTGGAATGACCGAGAATCGAACTCGCGGCCAACGGGGTGGCAGGCCAAGACCATACCGATCAAGCCACTGAGGCGCTTTTATTCTTTGTAGCCATGCTGCATAAGAGGACAGGAGTAGGTTATACCCGTGTGGGAGTATTCTCGTGCATGCAAATGCGGAATGGACTACCCTGAGACATTTGTTAATGGCGGTGCCATTTTCTCATGTAACTTAATAAAACGGATTTACCACACGTGTAAGCGCACGAGCGATTATATGTAATCACGCAATCCTCATCAGGCGAGCCTCCCAGGAATTGAAAATAATTAATAACACTGCCTCACAGCCAAGCGAACAATTTGGTTCTCGTCCCACACCTTGAGAGCCTATTTGGAAGGCTTAATGAACACTGGAACGATTTAAAAGGTTTCTGAGCCGCCGTGCTTTGAATCAAGCACCCTTACTGTTTTCATCACGCGATCACATGTGTGCTTACATTTAGTCACACTAAATTCGTTACGCTTAGCTGAAACCTGAAATCAAAAGTTTGCACGTGTCTCGGTGTGGAATATGTATAAGCGTGTATATACTAAACACTCTTTGCTTTATATATATATATATATATATATATATATATATATATATATATATATATATACATATATATACATATATATATATATACATATATATATATATATACATCGAGCTACAAATGTCCTTTAATATCCAATTCGCTCGGCGCTACCTCAGAATTTAAATATATGTTTTTCATGTATGTTAACCGAAGGCGAATTTTTTAAAGGACGAAATTATTATCAACTAAAAAATTCCCCTTCCTCTGAGAGCAGTCTTTGTTGCTAGTCTCTCTCGAAGAAGCCCTTCTCTGTGTGGGGAAAAAGTCTTTGTTGTTGGAGAGGTTATATTGCCAACACAGTGTCCCTACTGGAAAAGTGGAACATGCTCCCTGACTAGCGGCGGCTACAGATAAGCAAAAAAAAAAAAAAAAAAAAAAAAAAAAAAAAAAAAGTTAGGTTTATGACACCAACACAAAAATGTCAAAAATAGCCCTGTAAATGCTACAATCGTCGATAAAAACACCAAAATATCTGCCAAAAAATATCCACATTAACACCTAAAAGTGTCAATCAAAACACCCTCCAAGGAACCAGAAACACCTATTGATTTTCAAGAGTCAAAAATAACTTCAAAATAGTGATAAACAGATCAGTGAATAAAGGAAAGGTGTTTGAAATGCACATGCAAACACCGCTGGAAATAAAACTAGAACACCTGTAGCAGCATCCTTTCATACACTACAAGAAATCATTCTGAAGTATAAATACCTATGGATTCCCAGGTTTAGAAATACCTGGAAATACCGGTAATACACTTACAAATGTCTGAAGTACAAGAGAATGTCAATTTACCAATAAATCACTTTGAAATATAAAAACATCAAGAAATACCTAGAAAAATCTATGAAATTACTGCAAAACTCTGAAAATCCCTGCAAGAAATATTAAGAAATAAACAACAAATATATATACCTAGAAGTATCGAAATAAGCCGAAATAACTAGGAAAACCTTGAAATACTTGATAACTTCAAAAAATACCACATTAAATATTTACGGACTAAACCTCTCCATTCAAGGACAAATGCCATTTGGAAACTCGGCAAAAGTAGACTCGAAGGGTTTATGATATTTGGAAGTTTGAACGTCTAGTTTTGAAAGTATTATCCGGAATGGTTACAGACGAATATAGTGTAGCTCATCCAAATATAAAGAGCCTATAGTATTTTACATTTAAAAACCTTAAAAGCGCGACGATCTACCGTCTGGTGCGATTTCACATTCATGCAAGATGGATTTGAGTTATATACAGTCAAATGATAAATTCACAGAGAGAGAGAGAGAGAGAGAGAGAGAGAGAGAGAGAGAGTCTAAACTTATACATGTAAACACAATTGACCTCCGTCAGCCCCATTAACGGGGGCCTTTCTTGCATACCGCTGCACCGTGGTAAATCACATGACTAAAATTGTGAGGCAAATAAAAACTCCACCAAAATATAATGGCTAAAAGCCATTTGGTCTTATTTGCCTAACTCGACTACGAGTCACGACATGTGAGAGAACTTCATGAGAAGCGTTGGTTCCATTGGCCAGCCGGACTTTCACTCCTCGGAAGAAGAAGAAGAAAAAGGAAAAAAGGGTATATATTCGCAATCCATCAACTACACAGAAGAGGAATTAGAGAGGCACTCGCCCCTTGTCAACAAAGTTGCTGAGGCAGTTCGGGCTTGTTTTTATGCAAAACCATGGCAACATGCGAATCGATTTTAACTGGCCTACAATATACATGTCTGCATTTATAATTCATCCAAAATACTCAGTATAGGTGATCCTCATCCCAGCCAGGTGAATACCCTTCATAAAATTCTCTCTCTCTCTCTCTCTCTCTCTCTCCTTCCTTAAATATATTTCCATGGTTACCGAAATCATTTGCATTACCCCGTGCTCCTTGCAAAAATCATTATATCATCGTGAAATTATAACTCTTTATTATGAACAGTAAATACCACATCCAGGCAAGTCATGTATAGTACCTGCTGTTTATCTGTTATGCGCTAACAACTGCTTGCATTACTTTCTTAAATCCTTGGCTTTGTTCTTCTGTTTTCACATTTGGGCTCGAATCGGTGGAAGATCGTTAGACAAGTTCAGACAAAACTGTGTGATCAAATCTACCCATTTCTAATTCTCGTTTAATTGGTATGAGTCTAGACGTTCACATTAGGCTATTACATCATTCAGCCGATGACCTCCA
>NC_087203.1:86037999-86060499 GCF_015104395.2 Macrobrachium nipponense | reverse complement strand
GCTAAGTAGTACTATAAAGTAACAGATAGTTTGTATCTATATATCTAGACTTACTGTCATCCAGCCCAAGACAGCATTTCTCTCCATTGGCCTCTATAAAAGTATAAAGAATGAAGGTACATTAATCCAAGTTTTGAACGGTACGTGACGTTTCTCTGGACTCTGCCTCCCCACCCTCTGATTAGAATAGAATAGCATTTAGAATTTAGGTCAAGCTCCGGGACCAATAAGGTCATTCAGCGCTGAAACGGAATTTGACAGTAAGAAGGTTTGGAAGGAGTAACAGGAGGAAAACCTCGCATTGCAGGCACTATGAATCAACTGTTAGCAGAGGGTGGAAAGTAAGATGGAAGAAAAATAACATGAAAGAAGGCACAGTAAAAGGAATACGCGTTATCTCTTCGTGTCACAGAACTGAATGAACTCTGCTAGATTTATAATGACACATTCTTCACTCAATTGTATACCTGCAGCCATTGTTGGCTGTTGTATGAAAAGTACCGTGCAATTCCGTGCATGCCCTAGAACTAGATAATACAGTTCTCTCTCTCTCTCTCTCTCTCTCTCTCTCTCTCTCTCTCTCTCTCTCTCTCTCTCTCTCTCTCTCTCTCAAGAAAGTTAAAAGCTATCGTAATAACACTTTAAAGCGTCAGCTACGTTTTACCCCATATTTTTTATCACATGAAAAAGTATTTTTTATGATGACTTTATGTGTTTACTGACTTGTTTATCCAAATTTTACTTGTATCATACTTCATTTTCTTGATCCTATTTTCTTTCACATAGCTCTCTGTCCTGTTGAACCGTGTTCAGTAACGTCATGAGCCACATTCCTGGTTCTATACGAATATGTGCACACTCTGAATACTAATATAATTAAAATAATATATAATCAAGTCATTACGATAGTTTACTAATGTAAAAATATTTCAGTAATGATAATTGAGATGACGCCATTTCAGATAAGTTAACTCAATTTTCACGCAAGAAATGTGCTTAAATTTGTTCTGAATGAATCACGAATGACAATAAGAATGAAATATTATATATATATATATTTAATATATATGTATATAATTATATATATAATATATACTATATATATAGATAACATATATATATATATATTATCTTGTAATATATAATATAATATATATATATATATATATTATATGAATATAGATATACAAACATATATATTATTTACATATAATAATTTTGGGTCACCTTGCTGGTTGATTTATTGCGAAACAACGAATGCGTTAGTCAAATATTTGATTCTTATTGTCACTCGTGATTCATTCAGAACAAATTTAAGCACATTTCTTGCGTGAAAATTGAGTTAACTTATCTGAAATGGCGTCATCTCAATTAGCATTACTGTATGTGTGTGTGTGTGCGTGTGTGTGATGTATAATTAATTATGTATGTATGTATGTATCTACACACACAATATATATATATATTATATATATATATATATATATATATATATATATATATATATATATATAAGAAACTTAGGCCAACTAAAAACAAAATTTTGTTGAAAACTTAGATATGGCCCCTCAACAAACCCTAATAAAAATACAATGTTAAGTTAATGCGTAAAATTACCATTTGATTAATGGTTTCTGGTTACTAGTTAAACTGGCTACGCAGGAACTCGGCGGCTTCCCTCAACCGAATGGAAAAATTGGAAAATGGCAGTTCATAAAATACTCCCTAGTTCCCTTATTCAATTGCATACAAAGTCCTACCTAACAGGAAGCTTCCTCCTATTAATATATCAATAAAAATTATCAATACCGAAAGTACAATTGGTAAATGATTGAGGTCAGAGTAGCTATTTCTCGTACCTCTTCAGTTTGACAGTCACCAACATCTATTTTTCACAGGTCTTCAATTTGACAGTTACCAATAGCCATTTCTCGTACGCCTTCAGTTTAACAGTCACCAATAGCTATTTTTCGTACGCCTTCAGATTATGTCACCAATAGCTATTTTTTGTACGTATTCAGTTTGACAGTCACCAAACTGCTGCATCTTACAAAATACGGGCTGGTTCGAGTTCATTTTAAATTCACTTTTAAAAATACTGGTATGTATGTATGTATGTTTAATGTATTATATGTGTGTAATAATTCTATATATTATTATATATTAATATATATACTATATATATATTATTATAGATAGATAGACAGACATAAAACAACAAGAAACTAGATCTTGAACAATATAAAAGTAAGATGGACAAATGAAGATTGTAGATTACAACATTTTTCACATACACTTAACCCAGATATCGTTGACGTTAAGTCGTCATTATAAATCACAGGCATAGCTAGAAGCCTGGTACTAACTGGAGGTCAAACAACACATAAGAATGACCTGCTATCTACTCAAATTTATTTTAGTAAGACAGGTCAAACAAATGACCTAAAGTAGCTTTCAGTCCCTTCTATCACTTCTGGGTAAGTTATGGGACACGTGTAACGGCAGGTGTTCCTTAACCCTGCAGTAGCATTAGCACAAAGCACTAATGCTTTCACTGTGTTCACCACATGCGTGCTCAAAGGCAGTCGCATTAGGCAAATGGAAGACGAACTATGGAGCATCTACTTAGCTAGCTATCAAGATTCTTTCACTTCACGTTTCAAACAACTCTAACATTCAGCACTACTTCCTTTTAAATCAAAATTCCTACACCGAACTAAATAAAAAATAAAAATCATTTCCTGAAATGACTTCACTTATTTATAGGAGCCACTAAACTATCTTCACAGGTCATACAATAGATTTATAGGCAACTCTGTTATTGTCACTGGTGAATATGACAACGAATCCATTAGCTGAAGTCCAAATACCGTCAATAAATAACGACGATCTAAACCGAGGGTCCACGACTAAGTACATGATGGAACCCTCCGTTCGTATAGATAATGCATGGGGTTAATAATGATGATACTATACAATTACGTATTCATGCAATGATAATGTATACTGAACATAGTAGGAGGTTCGGATATTAATACCCGGCTCTCTCTCTCTCTCTCTCTCTCTCTCTCCTCTCTCTCTCTCTCTCTCTCTCTGTTATAATGTTATTTTTAATGTCAATTGAATATTTTTTTAATATATCAAAATATAATGTTAACATTCATCGGACATCTGTATTATACGATATATTATAAAATACCAATGTTTACATAGTAAGTAATGTAAAAAAAAAAAAATTATTAGCTAGACGTTGCATATTGCTTCGAAATGACGATTGCAACAGACACAGTAACCATACAGACTAGAACCTCTTGCGAAGACAAGACCACTTGGGAAAGAACCTCTTGGGAAAGCAAGGCCCCTGAGGAAGACATCTTGGAAAGATAATGCCACTGAAAAAAAAAAATCTTGGAAAACAAGGCCCCTGGGGAAGACATCTGGGAAAACAAGACCTCTTGGAACAGCAACATTCCCTGGGTAATCGAGACTCCTATGAGAGAACTTCTACAAAGAGAAGGTCCTCGCAATAGATCTCGTGGAAAGTAAGAGGGGCGGCAGGAGCAACCACACTTTCAGCGCCTCAGTGGCGTGATCGGTATGGACTTGACCTGCCACCTTGGTGGCCGCGAGGTCGATTCTTGGGCATATCACTGAGAGGTGATAGAAGTTCATTCTCGACGTGGTTCGGAAGTCACGTAAAGACGTTAGTCCCGTTGCTGAATAACCAGTGGTTCCATGCAACGTAACAACACCATACAAGCAATACAAGAACACATTACCAAAAAACAAACAATTAAAAATGCGCAATAGAGTTTTCTGCCCGGCGTATAATACTGTATGAAACTCTCAACCATGCCCCATGATAAATTCAGCTGCAGCCCACGAAACTTTCAGCCACGGCCTGCTGGTGGCCAGCGCTGTTGGCACCTATAACGGTGCCGCACGCACGATCATGGCTAGCTGCTTTAACCTTAAATAAAATCAAAACTACTGAGGCTAGATGGCTGCAATTTGGTCTGTTCGATTGGAGGGTGGATGTTCAACACAGCAATTTGCAACCCTCTAGCCTTAGCAGCTTTTAAGATGTGAAGGCGGACAGAAGAAAGTGTAGACGGACAGACAAATAACCTTCTCAATACATTTATTTTACGGAAAACTAAAAAGAACACACAGTGGTTCAGAAACGTAAGTGCTGCCATTAACCTTCACAAGTCTTATCACGCGAGGACTAAAAGCACGGGAGAGCCATTCTACCGAAAACACTTAGTGCAGCAATCACAGCTGTAAAAATGAACCGATCTGCAAACAGGTCATGAGAGGAATTCATGATCCCTACAAAAATGGCTGATAAATTAGTAAATATAATGAAATCGCGAAGAACAATGGGCGCTCGATGTAAATTAACGAACAAAAAGCAAATCAAAGCAAGAAAAACCAATAAGAGTAGACATTACTAGATATAATTGAAGCATACACAAGCTTAATTTCACGAACCTGAGAGCTCAAGTGAAATTCTTCATGGCGCTTAAAAAAAAAAAAAGGAACAAAAGGCGACACAATAAAAGAAATAAAATGAAAAATTATCTTCCTTCTTTCGTTTACTTTTATCCTTATAAACCTTCTTCTTCCATGAGATCATTTTATCGCTCTATTCAGAGCTCCGGATATCTCCCCCTACCTCCATGTTTCTTGAAAACTATCATTTTCCCCTCTTTCAAAAAACCCCTGGACGGATAAGAACGAACATCAAGTTGGCTGTTGCATCAGCTTTCAAGACGAAAGTGGGTACAAGAAAGATTCCAAACATAGGTGGTGTAAATGGCCTGAATACCAACAAATGTCTAAAAATATGGAAAGAGAGAGAGAGAGAGAGAGAGAGAGAGAGAGAGAGAGAGAGAGAGAAGGCTTATCAACTTTCAATGTGAGGGAACACAGATATACTGATACATACATACATACATACATACACACATATATGTGTACATAAATTTATATATATGATGTACGTATATACAAATATACAGTATATGTGTATATGTATTAGTACAAGCGTTCCTTCGCATCGTATGTTGATAAGCTCTCTCTCTCTCTCTCTCTCTCTCTCTCTCTCTCTCTCTCTCTCTCTCTCTCTCTCTCTCTCAAATTTTAAGACCGTTGTTGATACAGTTGTTGATATTCTGGACAATTGCACCGCCTTTGCATATATTATATATATATATATATATCTATATAATATTATATATATATTATATATTAGATACCTATATTATTATATATATATATATATATATATATATATATATATATATATGTGTGTGTGTGTGTGTGTGTGTGTGTGTGTGTGTACACCCTAAACTTTCTATGTCCTTTAATTATGAAAATGACTGACTCCCTCATCGTCGATTAATAACGAACCTTGTGTAAAAGCCTTGATGACTTTAGTTTACGCGAAGCAAGTTTATAAATCATTCATAAGCCCTTCCCAGGCAGAGGACATTCGAAAGTTATTGAAGGACCCCTGCGTTGAAACACCAGATCAAGCGTCCTTACATCCTCAGTAGTCGTAGTCAATCCTGATGTCGATTATGGAAGTTTTCTGCACAGGAGTACTTCATCGACTCAGCAGTTATACAGTATGAATAAGGCAGTGACCATTGACTTGTTTCATGAAGGTACTTCTATTAAGGAAAACGGTTTGATACTGACAAATGTATACGATATTCTTGCACAAATATTTCATAAGTGTATAGACTTCCATTCTGATCATACCTTTAAAATTATCTGTTATATATTTCTCTTTGAATGCCAAGTATAGGATGACTAACTTTTTCGTTGCATATGGATTTAGGACTAATTTTACATTTACCGTTGAATGTGAAGTTTTTCGTTACATGCCTCAGTAAATGTGGCCAATCCAAGATAACCCATTTATATTTCTCATTTCCTATGTAATTCAAGATTATTTTTTCACATTTCTTATCCAGATGGGAATTCATGATCACGCTTTATAATTTTCTCAATGCGGAGTTTTTTTGCTTAATCCCTCAATTAACGCGGAGATAAAAATAGGTCAAGTTGTTACCCTTCCATAAACTTTCAGGTATGGTGCACCCTGAGCTCTGACACGCCTAACTGGGCAGAAGGTGGCTGGACCATCTTGAGTCGCAAAGGTGCCAATCTGACAGTTGGAACAAACAGCCCTAACGCTACCCTGACCGAGAAGTACTTCATTGGTAAGTGGCGAGAGTTAACAGGAGGAGACAGCGCACGCGCGCACTGGCTCACTCCCTGGGCTCTCGGGTTTCATTGTGACGCGCTCACGTTCTCACCATTGGAGTTCTCTCCTTGGAGCTATTATTCCTCCAAGTTCTCACCAAACCCCTTATGACGGGGGTCTTAACCTCTTGATGACTCCAGACTCCTAATGGATTGCCCAATAGGATTTCATGCCTCCTTTGCTTCAATCCACTCAAGTCCTATCTGTTGACAATATAACTTCATATACTTAGTTTAATGCATACTTTAAGTATGAATACCTAGGAATAGAACATACAAGAAAATCAAAAGCACTTAGTTTTATATAGTAATTTATTTACAAAATGTACCCATGTATACTTTGACACATTGAAATAAAATCTATACAGATATCCAGAGATCAAGTCCCATAACCCCCCATGTGGTTCTCATACCCCAAGGGTATGGATACCCCCGTTAAGAACCCTTGCCTTAAGAGAATGAAGGGATGACTCCCCTTTCATATCCCCATACAGAAAAGGACGTGTGTTCTGACTGGTTTAAACGATTATTGAATTAGTGAATGTCATCTGTGTCCTTGTTTATATTTATGAATGAATACTACTTTGCGCAATACTCTTAACAACTATTGTATAATAGATTAGCCTATGCATACTTTCTAGGAAACAAACTCAATGCTTCTGAATGAAAATTTGAAAAACAAAACGCTGTCGTCACAGTACCACATTTACTTTGAAGCTCTTGCTGTAATAAAAAGCAACCGCCTCCCCCAACCCCCCAACCCCCCCCCCACCCCCCCCCCCCCCCCCCACAAAAAATTACGAGGCAAAAACTTTTAACCGAAATGTTAACAAGACCAAAGACCCCACGGGACTTGAGTTACTCCTCATTACATTGACAGCTGTAGTTTCCTCCAGAAATCGTGTCCTGAATCAGAGGGACTGACAATTTAGCTTCGTTAAAAGGCGACAGGAATTTCACTGAAACAGACGTTATTCACAGGCCAGTGTTTTACATTTTTTATCTTACTTCTGAAACGATGCCGCAAAATAATTGAAGAGTGATTTTCACGCGGCGTTCCGGTC
The DNA here is from genome assembly GCF_015104395.2 of Macrobrachium nipponense. Taxonomy (NCBI): domain Eukaryota; kingdom Metazoa; phylum Arthropoda; class Malacostraca; order Decapoda; family Palaemonidae; genus Macrobrachium; species Macrobrachium nipponense. The sequence goes on along the minus strand of NC_087203.1, from coordinate 86,053,159 downwards.
AAGGTTATAAATTGGGGTTATAAATTGGCAATGCTCCAGTTACGTAAATTCTGCAGTTTCAGATTTTGAATGCGATCCAGATCCACCATAAAACTTAAGAAACGGTTACAATTGCCGGTCGTTACCAAGTTAACAGGATCACATCCGGCCAGATTTTCACTCCAAAAAAATTTCTCCGGAAGTGAAAATCTGCGCTAGTGATTCTGTCAACAGCTTTTCACTGCATAAAAATCTTTCTGAAGTGAAACTGCGCCCTACTGTGAGTCTGTTAACAGTTTTCTACTCCAGACAAATTCCCCTGAAGTGAAAATCTGCCCGGATGTGATCCTGTCAACAGATTTTCACTGAAGCAAAATTTTCCTGAAGTGAAAATCTGCCCTATTATGATCCTGTCAACAGTTTTCCACTTCAGAAAAATTTTCCTGAAGTGAAAATCTGCCCGATGTGATTCTCTCAACTTGGTAACAGCCACCGGTAATTGTAACTTTTTTATAACGTAAAGGCCGGCGGGATTAGTGACCTGGCGTCCTCTTCTAGCCCAAGCCCGAGGGAAGCAAAGAAAAGAAGAAGAAAAGCGAAGCAATCTTTTACAAGATGGTAGATAGGGAAAACTTGTGTAGGAAAAGTAAAGATCCAAATAGGCTCTTTCCTAGGTAGTCACCCCCTAGCAAAGTCCGGGGGTCGTTATGTAGGACTAATATTTCTTTATGGTATTTACAGTCTTTTTTAATGTTTATAAGGTCATCCAGAACGGCCTCGTACTAACGGATACATCCCGGGTTAAAACTCTTGGGGGCACTATCTAGAATAGATCGGAAGAGAAATATTCTGCGTAAATTATTTGCGGATAGGGAACTTTTTCCTGTTTATAACCTTTTATAACCTGCGCAATGACTTTTAACATTAAGGGAACTAATAACATTTTTACACTTTTTCCTTTCCAGGCTATACAAACTTCTTAGCACTTTTCCAAGGGACAAGTGGTGAACCCAGACCTCAAACACTCCAGGTAAGTTCATTCACATTCATTTTTAAAAATTCAATCGCCCTGACCATATGAGATGTTAAAAAAAAAATAGTAATATTGACAGAATAATCATTTTGAATAAAAAAAAAAAAAAATTTGCATACAAGAATTAAAAATACCGCTGAGTTAGCACTGGGGAAGTGAGAAATGGGGCGGGTAAAGTAAGAGAAGTCGGACAGCTTTGTAGGAAGAGACCAAAGTAAAGGACAGAACTTATTGCCGTCTACAGTGGACCAAGAATAGATAACAGTATGCTGTCACCTCCTCTGGGATATTGCCCTCTAAACAAGAAACTCTCTCTCTCTCTCTCGTCTCTCTCTCTCTCTCTCTCTCTCTCTCTCTCTCTCTATATATAGATATATATATATATACTATATATCTATATATATATATATATATCTTTACACATTCTAATAAGGGCATAAACTTCGTAAGATTTCAACATCAATACCAAATGATCTTACAGTGTTTGCAAACATTTTTGGCATTTACGTTCAGAGCCATGTTGAAAGGATTTTAATTAAAAGTCAAACATGGTCGTTTGGTCGGTCTCGTGCGTTGGTGCAAATGATATCGTAGTCTGTAGACCGGAACTGGAACATAAAATTTAGGCCAAAGGACAAGCGCTGGAACCTATGAGATCGTTCAGCGCTGAAGGGGAATGGAGAGAGAAAATGTCTTATAGGTACAACAGGAGGACAACCTTGCCATTGGTCTATGATATAAGTGTTATGAGAGGGTGGAAAGTAAGATCGAAGAGAGACTATGAATGGAAGTACAGTAAAAGGAATGAAAGGGGGTTGCATCGAAGGGCCAAAGAGACCCTGCAAAGAACCCTAGGTAATGCTTATAGTACACTGCATGAGGTGCACTGATGGCACTAAACCCCCTACGGGATATAAATTGAAATGAATAAACTCAGAACAACGATATGCGAATTAAGCTATTAATCCAGTTATTATCAGTTACTGTTGATTCCGCTGGTTTCTTAAACAAACAAGAGCCAAACACTTCTCTGCCTTTTCTCCGTCAAAATAAGACGTGATCCATCCTCCAGCTTACTTGAGGCTCGTGCTAAAATCTACGGTCAAATACAACGTAGTTTCACCTAGTAAAATTAAAACAAATACGGTATATTTCATTACAAATATTTTTTATGTGCTGCTTAACATGTACATTATTTGTTTTTTTTTACATTTTCATTCAAATGAATAAATCCTAAATATCCTATCCTACAATTCCTATATCTTTAACTCAACGCAAAATACCCTTTTCAAACCTTTTTAGGCTTTTCCATAGGGCTCTCTTGCCCCCAAACAACAACAACAACAACAACAAAGTAGTTTGTAAACTTACTCCCTGAGTAAGTGAAAAATGAATATGATTAAAAGCAGCCGAACCTCCGAAGTGAAAGCATCACTTCCCCCTTCACTTTCACTCCTTTTTCCCTGGTACCCCCTACCCTCCCACTCCCGGGCAACTATAGTAGATTCACATCAACCGTGCATTTGACGTCTAGGCCAGTCCCTTACGACGCTCCTGATTGGCTGATGATAAGCCAATCACAGGGCTGGAAACTCTCAGTCTCTCTCGAGAGTTCACATGGGTAGGAACTATGTTCCACCTCTCCTGAGGATACGTCTTTCAAAAGTATACTTTAGGAAAGGTGGAATATTCATCCTGCCTATGTGAACTCTCTCGAGAGACAGTTTCCAGCCCTGTGATTAGCTTATCAACAGCCAATCAGGAGCGTCGTAAGGGACATGCCTAGACATCTGATACACGGTTGATGTGAATCTACTATAGTTCTATTCTACCGCATCTAACCACCACCGACTTCCTTTTCAGTTTCTCCTGGAAATGAGCGACGGGATGCTGTATCATGCTACTTACAAGGACGTCTATATCAATACCACGGGAACGATCGTTTCAGCGGGAGACTACATGGGGAATGCTGGTAGGTTAGGTTTCATTTATGTATGTTTTTCTATGGAATTCCAAGACGAAGTCTCTCTCTCTCTCTCTCTCTCTCTCTCTCTCTCTCTCTCTCTCGTAGTAGCCATCTTGCTTGGTGAGACGTTCCCACGCGCAGTCTTATTAATCAACAGATATCACAAGTTTAACTTATGTCTAGAATTTGAGAAATATCTAGAAGTGTTCGTGAACTATCGGTGATAAGATTAGTGTGAAAATAGTAGGATAAAGCGTCTACTAAGTTAGTTTATCAAGTGAAATACTGTAAATTAGAACAAGATGGCAGTAAGTTCCAACTGTGGAAAAAAATGGCGAAATTTAGCTTGTTTGGCAGATTCGCAATACAATGAGGTAGCAGGAAGGGAACTGGCATTTCTCAATCTATTGAAGATCAGCAACAGTTCCTAAACCAAAAAGATACAAAAGCAATTCATAGATTATATTAGAAGGATATAATCCTTCAAACTGGAACAAATCAACAGAAAACATCTTGAAAATAATTGAAGAAGTTCCAAATAAAATCCAAGTGGTCAAGAGACTCATAAAGAAAATATACATAAACCAACATATTCCGACAAAGAAAATGAATAAGGTGAACATTGTGAATATCCTAATTGATGCATTAGGAAAAAGAATGCCAAAAGCATGCAAACTGTGTAAGGTGTGGTATAGCATAGTTAATCCACAAAACCTGATCAGAAAATGTTCTGCATGCAACATTGCGACCCATCTACAATGTGCTGAGGTAATGCAAGATATGAGAAAAGATACCAGAATATTTTGCTCAACATGTCCATCATGGATAGACAATGTTATTAAATCAAGATTGAATGTACAAATAGTTGAGGATGTAGAAGAAGAGGAAGAGGAAGAAGAAGAAGAGGAAAACGGAAGAGAAGTAAACAAAACTGAAATGACAGAAAAAAAAAGGAAAACAAAGAACAAGATAAAAATATGGATGCAGAGATACTCATTGATACTACATATGAGGCAATAAAGCAGCATACTTACGAAGAAATAAATTACAATACGACAACACAAAAGAAAATCCCGAAGAGGCTCTACCCAGACCTACACAATGACAGGAAAGAGGAAAAAATAGACAAAAAAGACAAAGTCTGCAACCTTTTGAAAATAGGGAATTGCAGATTTGGGGAAAGATGTTACTACAAACATCCTAAGGTATGTCACAACTATGAAATATATGGTAAATGTGCATACCTAGACGGCTATGAGGATGATTGCAGAGATCTGCATCCAAAAATATGCAAAAACCTAAAAGAAAGAAAAGGATGTAAGTTCGACAAAAAATGTAAATATAGGCACCTGTAGCATGAATCATAATCAAATAAATAATCAATCAAGTAATAAAATCCAAAATAAGAAAGAAACAAATAAAGAGAGGAATAAAGAATATCAGGTAAAAGAAAAAACCAAGCCATCAACGCGATATGCAGTGATGTCAGCAAAAAATTTCAAAGCCTCAGCTCCAAGATACAACTCAAGAGATAATAACACAAAATGAATAATTATGATGAAGGAAGATCAAATATTATGGAAAAGTTGGATTTTTTAATGTCAGAATTTCTGGAAATGAAAAAAAAGAACAACATACCAGAACAGGAGAGAGACATGGGAAAATCCTTGTTATTACCCATATTAAATGAAGGAGAAAACACCCAAACCATCACAGTGATGAATGCGCAGGGTTTAGTTACGAGTAACTCAAAAAGAAAAATAGAGTACTTAGAAGAACTAACCCAAATTGAAAAGAAAATAGATATAATGAATATAAGTGAAACCTGGTATTCCCAAGAGACTGGGAATGATGATCAAATAAAAGGGTTCCAAACTTATAGATCAGATAGAAAAAATAGGAATCAAGGGGGAACCGCAATATATGGGAAAGACAAAAAATAAGGAAAAACATATGAGAAATATAGTAACTCAGAATGTGAACTAATAGCGGTAGAATTTGAATCTGAAAAATTAATGAACATAGTAATATATAGACCTCCTAATACTAAAGAGTTTGACTTAATAATAGAAAAATTGGATGATATATGTAGAAATCACAAGGACTGGACTATTCTCCTATCTGGAGACTTCAACTTTCCTTTCGTAGACTGGAAAGAACGAATAGGAGATTGTGGTTGTACTTATACATATAAAAAAGAGAGTAATAGTAGTGCAGAAGATAAGAGGCAATTCGAAAAGCTATTAGATATGCTACTAGAATACAACATTCAACAAATAAATCACCTGCCAACAAGAAAGGAAAATACTTTAGACCTAGTATTTGTGAACGAGATGAATTATGTTAAAGAAATAATAGTTTATAATGCAAGTATTTCAGACCATAATGTCATAGAATTAACAGTCCATTCCAAAGCAAGTGGAAAAAAGGTCTTGCAAAAGAAAAAAATGCATGGAAAGTTATAGAACTAAAAAGTAGGATAGATAATGCAGAACAAAAGATTATACAATCAAAAGAAAATGAAATACGGGACTTGGAAGAAAAAACCCTAATAAATATCAAGCAAAACCCCAAACTATTATACTCATACGCGAAAAAGATGAATAAAAGAAGAATAGAAATAGGCCCTCTAAGAATTGAAGGGAGATTAACAAATGAAAAAAGGAAATTTGCAACATATTGGCAGAACGATATAAGAGAGAATTCACCCCTAGAATAGATAATGAAGATGATGATATAGAAGTAAGGGACGAAAATAGCGAATATTTAGCTGACATAGATATTAAGGAAGCTGATATTGTGCAGGGTATTAATGAAATTAAAAATGGAGCTGCAGCAGGGCCTGATGGAGTTCCTGCTATTTTGTTAAAGAAAGTAGTTCATTCTATCGCAAAGCCACTTGCAATATTATTAGGACAAAGTGTAGATACAGGCACGATTTATGATGAGCACAAATTAGCATATATTACCCCTACATTCAAAAGAGGATCAAGACTAGAGGCAAGTAATTATAGGCCTGTGAGTCTAACATCACATATTATGAAAGTGTATGAAAGGGTAATGAAGAAAACTATTTTTATGAAACATTAATAAAAATAATATGTTTTTAATTTAAATAGGACAACATGTTTCGTACCTGGAAAAAGTACACAAACCCAACTGTTAGTCCACAGTGAAAACATATACAAAAATATGAAAAGCGGAAATGAAACAGATGTGGTTTATCTAGACTTTGCAAAAGCTTTTGACAAGGTAGACCATAATATATTAGCGAAGAAAATTAGAAAACATAATATAGTGGATAAAGTAGGAAGATGGTTAAAAAAAATTTTACACAACAGAAAACAGATAGTTATTGCAAACAATGAGAAATCGGATGAAGCTAAGGTAATTTCCGGTTTGCCACAAGGTACGGTGTTAGCTGCATTACTGTTTGTTATTATGATTGCAGACATAGACAGTAATGTTAAGGACTTGGTAGTGAGTAGTTTTGCGTGACACAAGAAATAAGTAGAGAAATTACTGTGATGAAGATAGGAACGCGCTACAAAGAGACCTTAACAAAGTATATGATTGGGCAGAGGTAAATAGGATGGTATTTAACTCTAATAAATTTGAATCAATAAACTATGGAGACAGAGAAGGAAAGCTATATGCATATAGGGGACCTAATAATGAGACAATCACAAATAAGGAAGCAGTTAAAGACCTTGGTGTGATGATGAATAGGAACATGTTATGCAACGATCAAATAGCAATTCTATTGGCAAAATGTAAAGCAAAAATGGGAATGTTGTTACGGCACTTCAAAACAAGAAAAGCTGAACACATGATTATGCTTTATAAAACATATGTTCGTAGTCCATTTGAATATTGCAATATGATATGGTACCCACACTATCAAAAGGATATTGCACAAATAGAGAGTGTACAAAGGTCCTTTACAGCTAGAATAGAAGAAGTTAAGGACCTTGACTACTGGGAAAGACTACAATCCTTAAAATTATATAGTCTAGAAAGGAGAAGAGAACGCTACATGATAATTCAGGCATGGAAACAGATAGAAGGAACAGCTGAAAACATCATGGAGCTAAAAATATCAGAAAGAGCAAGCAGAGGTAGATTAATAGTGCCCAAAACTATACCAGGAAAAATAAGGAAAGCACACAGGACATTAATCCACTACGCACCAGCATCGATAATGCAGCGTCTATTCAATGCGTTGCCAGCTCATCTGAGGAATATAACAGGAGTGAGCGTAGATGTGTTTAAGAATAAGCTCGACAAATATCTAAACTGCATCCCAGACCATCCAAGATTGGAAGATGCAAAATATACCGGAAGATGTACTAGCAACTCTCTGGTAGACATTAGAGGTGCCTCATACTGAGGGACCTGGGGCAACCCGAAGTAAGGTCTGTAAGGTAAGATAAGGTCTCTCATACAAAACCGTAATGTTTTTAAAGGGACTGTTATACTGGAAGCATTTGTTTAATATTGTCTATTACTGAAAAATCCTATTAATGTTAAACCACTCTATTGAATTTCAAGACAAAGTTTCTCTCTCTCTCTCTCTCGTAACAAACTTTCCTTATGAACACAAAATATTCGCTCTGATGAAGACTACCTCAGTAATGTGAAGACTACCTCAGTAATGAACTCCTTGTCCCACAGGTGATTCCTTCTCCCCTAACAAGCAGTGGCCATGGAGCAGCACATTCCAGTGGTTCGCCGATTCGGCCACTCCAGCGGGTGCAGTAAGTTTCAGTCATCATAGTTCACAACTCAATCTAAGATCTAATTAGTCCTCTCATTTAGATCCAGAGTTCTTTCCGGATCTTTCCTAGATAGTGACCCCAAGGGTTTTTTTTTAACCAGGTATGTATCCACTTTGCGGAGTGTTTAGTACAAGCCGGTTGGGGATTACCGTCAAAACATAAAGAAACGAATGCATAAATATCATAAAGCTCATGACCCCGAAGAAATATTAGTCCTTGATAACGACCACCCGCCGAAACCCCTTGGGGGTCACTATCTAGGAAAGATCCTTCCTTCCTACACTGCCAAAGTGTACGATGCTGAGAGGTATGGAAACGGTAGGACAAGTCATTATCACTTTTGTAGCTCTCGCATATATTTTCATCGACGCAGGGGGGGGCAGGAATGACCATGCAAGCAAGAGGCCGTGAAGGCATAGTGCCAGTTAACCTGAAGACAGCAAAACGGCAGACATCGATGATAGCCAATCATGGTCCCATTGCCAGCAAATCACATATCGCAGAAATCGTTGCACACGAGGAAAGTCCAACTGATGACGAAGAGATGAATAACAAGCAGATTAGACCAGGAATTTTAATCTGGGGCCTCGCTGACACATGTAGATAAAAAAATAGGCCTGCTCAGACTTTACGATCGATAAAATTCATGCACAACTAGGTTTTCAGCTACATCTGTACTGACGAACAATTACCGCCATTTGACATAAACACTACATAATGCGACTGAAATTACAGGTAATCACTGTTTCATATGATTTACATGATTTCATCAAACCAGATGGCAGAAATGAGGGTGAGGGGGTTTAAATTTACCTGATATGTTGAATAAAGCTCAACATCAAATTCACTGGCGGCAAAATAAACATCAACACCTACAATAGTTATATATACCCATTAAATTCCATCAAATTAAACAAATAGGCGAACGTCAAAGACGATTAGGAAAATATCACTACGGTCAAGTTTCATCCAAACAAGTGACAAAGCAACCTGACTTTTGACTAACGAGCCTCACTTGATGGCTCAGTGGTCAAAAGTCACTGTAAACGGTTGTTTCTAAACCGGGTAGCGGTTTCAATCCCACGAGTAAAGAAGCACTTATCATTTATAACTTCCCTTGGGTGTAAATTATTCCCCCATATAAACAGGATATTAAACGATATTTAGGTTAGGTGATATGTGACCTTAAAAATAAGTCGATGATAAAAGAGTGGGTACTGATAATTTATTACTGTTGTGTTTTCTATCAAGCTGCCCTTGTGTCAGCACGGGCTCTTGCTTGCTGAGCAGCCCGTAAATTTATTACAGGTAAACACAGGCTATAAAGGAGGCTGCGGACGGATATGTAGTATCCTACCTGAACAGAAAGAAACTGGCTCTGGTCCAGAAGGATTTGTGTTTTCTCGGAGACGTACATTTAAAGATAAAAAAATATACACATAATGAAATTACATGAGTTATACATCGGCGGAAAGACCGCGGAATGCTCTATAGAATTATTAAAGGGACAACGCGGCTTGATGATGATAGAATAAAAAATAGGGAAAAGCTTGGTCCTTACAAAAGCAACGATGCCTTCCACAAACAATGTGAAATTCCGAAGACCAGAGGCTTCTAACGATCACAGCTTCTGATGTAGAGATTGTAAATAGTTTTAAATTTTGCTTTTAAATAGCTCTGTGACCTTGAAAAATAACTGAATGTTATGGGAACCAGAGGCCTTTCTGATTTGCAACTTATAAATGCTTTTAAATTTTGAACTATAACTGGCCCTGACCTTGAAAAATAAGTGAAAAATCAAGATATACGCGGTAAATCATCCTAAACCTATAAGCTACCTATATACTATGAGATCCACAGCCGGTGTTTTTCCGGAATAAAATTTTATCAACGTACCGGACAAAGATAACACTTTGTTCACAGGGTATCTTACATCCCTACCTAATTTTTTACTGTATTCTGTATTACGAAAGTAACACCGACTTCTTGCAGACATCGCGAGCAAACTCAGAGGAATGTCTTTCGAAGATGTAATGGCGTAACGTATGACGTCATTAACTTGCCTCCCCCTCGATGGATAATTGGCTATTCGTGAAAAAGTCTCCACCTCTGGCAACAATACAATACAACCAATGCTCCTTGTTTACACTTTGTAGTAGTGGTAGTAGTAGTAGTATATCGGATTTATGCCATGAGGTCGAGTGCTAGAATCCTTGAAATTACTTTCTATCACCATTTCTCCATTAAAAAATTACATAATTAAAAATCAATTAACAAAATAAAGGAAACTTTGGCAGTCGTAACACCTTTGATATTTTTCCTAATATGACAGTGACGATCATTGTAATGAATAGACAATTGCATAGGATTAGATTGCATTATAGAATTTAGGCTTCAAGCCATGCCCTGGGACCTATAGAAGTCATTCAGTGATGTATTATAACCCATGGCTGTTTTTTGGCAAAGGAAGTTTTAATGTTGTTCTGCAAGATATATTTTACTAAGAAATCAACAACTATTGCTTTATAGAGCATTTATAATTATCTTTCTGCACCTTATGGAAGTCAACAAATGACGAAAACTTGGTAGCCTTGGATGTCCGGGTGTACTCCTTACCCAAAAAAGGGCCCTATTATTCCTTTACCTGTTCAAGCTCACGGACCTCCTCACTTCTAAACAACTGTGCAAGTCAAATCACGGGGCCAATGTCTTATCATAGCCGCCATTCTTGAAGCCTTGACAAGGCACGAATATTCATTCAGAATTTCAGAGACAGCTGTTTGCCGTCATCACCTTGTGGGAGGAGTCGGGACGATGTATGTTACGTCAAATATAACTTTAAACCCATACATTATTAGAGCGTTCCGCCACTGGCTTCGGCTGCTTTATTTTACTCTTATGAATACACTTTTTTTCTAATATAAGTAATAAAGAATGCTGCCGAGAATTAGGTAGGGATGTAAAGTATACTATGGCTAAGTAATATCTTTGTCAAATGCACAGAAAAAAAGTTATTCCGGAAAAACACCGGGACAAAGGCTCTGAATCTCATAGTACCTACCTATCAAGAACAATCAAAATCCGAGGGAGAAAAAAAAGAGGGACACTAGGACTAATCATCATAACAAAATAACGCCTCACGACATAGCTGAATGGTACCTGTCACTACTACACATTACAAAATGACACCTTACAAAATAGCTGAATGGTACCTGTCACTACTACACCTTACAAAATGACACCTTACGAAATAGCTGAATGGTAGTACCTGTCACTAATACACAACACAAAATAGCTGAATGGTACTACACATTACGAAATAGCCGAATGGTAATACACATTACGAAATAGCTGAATGGTAGTACCTGTCACTACTACACATTACAAAATGACACCTTACGACATATCTGAATGGTACCTGTCACTACTACACATCACAAAATGACACCTTACGACATATCTGAATGGTACCTGTCACTACTACACATTACAAAATGACACCTTACGAAATAGCTGAATGGTACCTGTCACTACTACAAAGTGAACAGCATTTTACATATTTTTTCTAAACGACATTTAGGGCCGCTTTTCATTCTTCTTTTCTTTACAAAAATATAGAGCTTCTTCGGAGATCCAGACGCCCCACTCTGGCCTACGCTGACAGGGATAACGATACAAAAAGCTACAATACGTATTCGACCCAGCACTTTCGATAATAGTGAGTATAATCCCAAGCGGCATTAGTCATTGTTTCTTAATATAAAAAATATCAACTATGTGAAGTCACATCTGGTAGACATATTTCCACTCTTAAGTGCAAAATACCTCAGATACCATTTTAAGAATTAGCTCTAGGCTTGATTGTTCTAAGAGGAAGTTGCGAAATCATAATCATTATGAGCTTTAAGGCAATGTTACGAATCGTGATTCCCAAAGCAATTACAACCGAATATACACTTTTTGGTAGTTACTTTCCATTTTGAATACTTCCAATACGGCAACATAACGGTATGATAACGGTAAATACTGCATATTTATATTCTACTGCTATTCAAGAACTTCCAGTCCCCTAGAACCAAAGTTCTATGCCAACATCAATTCCTCATAAAATCCAAAGAATGATTCGATATGAAGAACAGGCACACGGTACACTTCAGGCATATGATTGTCACCTTACCAACGAATAACAGAATTTTTGTGCAGATCCAGATGACAAATAGATGAAAAAGCAAACGATGATTTATTCTTTCTCGTCACAGTGACGTCATGCCCACCGCTGAAAGGAGTTTATGAGCCGTCGTGGCTAAAAGATCGCCCGATGCTGAGTGTTGCAGGAACGGAGGTTCTTTCCAAGACTGAAGTGAACATAACTGTCCCCCTGAGTCGGAGTCAAGGAGCCAATGTCACCTACATTTGCAACGGGCCCTACTATAGGGAACCCACCTCTGGGCAGGTCGGTGGCACTGTGACTTGCATACCAGGGGACACCCCAGGCACCTTCAAGTGGAGCGCTCAACTAACTTTACCATGTCAAGGTAATGGTCGCCATACACATGATCGATTGCATAATTATCGTATTTAACTGAGCTTATAACGTCTAACGACATAGACGCTGACTGAGACTATGTTAGAATATATATATATATATATATATATATATATATATATATATATATATAATTTTTGTATGTATGTATGTTTGTATGTATGATATAGATATGTGATATATATATATATATATATATATATATATATATATATATATATATATGCATTAAGCGACAAATGTCACTGAAGTCCTGATTTGGATACTAAAAGGACATTCGTACCTTAATGCATGTTTATGAATCAGGGTAATGTGATAAAAATTCATAATTAAATTATTATATATTATATTATATATATAAATAATATATATATATATATATATATACTATATACGAATATATATAGATATATCATATATATATAATATATATATATATTAATATATATATTACATGAATGTCTTGCACTGTAATCTAAGAGTGTTCTATGAAGATAAAAAGGCCGGTTGCAACGTATACATATGCATCTACACATTTCTACATGTGCATCTACAACTAACGAAACTCATGTAACTCACATAAACATTAATCGTGCAAGAAGCAATCACTGCAATTGCATAACACTCTCTTCGTGTAATATCAATTACTGCAGTTGCATAACTGCATTTTCGTTTGATATGAAGTCTTTATAAGAACAGAGCATTATTTTCCTGCAGTAACAAATTCTTACAACACAATTATATGGTTGTCTAATTACCAGTAATCTTATCTATACATGCATATTTCCGTGTCATTGCAAGTCAATACTGCTATACAATATTTCAACTACACCAGTATTTGCCCGTAGTAAAAAGTCATTTAAATCACACAACCTATTTGAGCAATAACAAGTACTTACAACTCAACACCATTACTTTCGAGTGACAACTTATTTCAGCTATCCTGTAATAACAGGTCACCAAATAACCATATTCTTGACGAGATTCATCACTATATTCCAGTGATCCCCTAAAACAATATACACACACACACGCACATATATATATATATATATATATATATATATTACATACTATAAATATATATATATATAATATAGCTAGGAAATTTCTTAATATCTATATATATATATATGGATATAATATATTATATATATATTATAGCTAAGAAATTTCTTAATATAAATCGATCTGTGTTAATTCTGATCACCCTCATTTGTAACATTGATTCATATTTCAAGATCTCTTGCGCAAACCTTGATATTAGGCTGCGGAATCCTTCTTCCATAAATTTTCCTAATGAATAAATCTCCCCCAGCCAAGTGTCCTGAAGGATTCACCTCAGCCCTTGACAAGGCCTCCTGCTACAGCTTCTCGAGTGCGCCCGAGCCACACGGAGTAGTCGGCGCAGCCATGAGGTAAGGAATGATGCTTCTCAATATTTAACCTTAACCAAGCCTGTCCCAGAAGAATCTGTAATAATAAAGTCCGAGTGGATCTTGTTTGTCCTCCCCCCAGTGATAAGTAGGCGACAAACTGGTTTGTCCACCCAGGTGGGGCCGTTGTAGGTAAGAGAAACATCAACCCTCCTTTTGCAAACCTGTTTGTCTGGCCCGGGTGGGGGCGGCGTAGGTAGGGGATCGGGAAGGTAGGGAAGACAGCAGCTGAAGGTTCCAGCGCTCGTAGCGCGTGCCAACAAGCTCGTCATTAAATATAATTAATGGCCCGGTTTTCAATCGACCATCAGTCGAGTTCTAACACTGCTTGTGGTAACCACTGGTTAATAAATGGATGTATATTATAAGTGCATGTCATTTTTCTTATTCCTTAGACTACAGTTCCATTAGCACAATACTCTTGGACGTTAGCATGTCGAAAAGCCATTCGGTATTATAACGAGTGCATTTACGGAAACTCAATATACCTGTAAGAGAAACAAATTACAGTTATTTAAGGGTAAAATTAAAAACAAATAAATACATACAGAGAGCTTTCGGGAATATATTCGATTCCCCATAAATAACTGTGTATATGTTTCTGCATTTCAAGACTCATTGCTACTATGAATATCTTTCAGCTATTATTATTATTATTATGCACATACAAATATACATGTTGATATATACTATATATAAATATATATATATATATACTAATATATATATATTATATATATATATATATACCAAAAAAAAACATTTCGCCAAATGAAAATGCATATAAAAATATATACATGAAAATACACCTTCTGAAATATGTACGTGGTTATATATATATTATATATATTATATATATTATTATATTAAAATAAATTAAAAATATATTTATATACATATATAATATAATATACATATATATATGTATAACTGAATCACGAAAGTTTGGAACGTGATAAATCCATAAATAAAGGTATAAGCCACCAAGGACAAATAAACAATGGATTTTCCGCAAGATCTTTCGACGTTCAACGTCCTTTACTTAGCAGATAAACTAAGTAAAGGACGTTGAACATCGAAAGGTCTTGGGGAAACTCCGTTGTTTATTTTTTCCTTGGTGGCTTATACCTGTATATATATATAAATATATACATATATATATATATATATATATATGATATATATATATACATATATATATATATATATATATATATATATATATATATATATATAGATATATATATATTATATAGTTAAAGTGTATTTTCCTGATATACTATTTGTATTTCCATTTTGCTAAAATGTTAATATATTATATATATATATATATATATATATATATATATATATATATATATATAATACATTATTAATAAATAACAAAACATTTTCTGCGTTACTTTAATTTTGGATAAAAAA
>NC_087203.1:85815499-86032999 GCF_015104395.2 Macrobrachium nipponense | reverse complement strand
TAAATTAATAGCCATAAGAATATAGACAAAAACACTGACCAAAGTGACATAACCTAAAAAAAAGTCCATTCCCTCCTCCCACAGCTTACTGTCCCGGAAATTACTCCCAATACATGGGCGGCTGTTACCAGGCTATCAAGGATTTTGGCACTACGCCCCTCGATGCCATTTTTCACTGCTCCACCCTAGGAGGCGCCCTGGCCGTCCCACACAATGTTGCCACCTTGGGGTTCTTGGATTTGCTCGTCAAGGTTTGTCGAAAATATGCAATATGCGAATGTAGTAGGTAAAGGAGAATATAGATGTATATATATACACGCAGACATACACATATGTATAACTGAATCACGAAAGTTTGGAAAGTGATAAATGCATAAATAAAGGTATAAGCCACGAAGGAAAGTGAAACACTGGAGTAGCTACAAGACCTTTCGACTCGACGTCCTTTACTTAGCAGTCCGTGGCCACGAAGGAAAGTGGCTTATACCTTCATTTACACACACATATATGTGTGTGTATGTAATCTTATATATATACATACACACACACACACACACACACATATATATATATATATATATATATATATATATATATATATATATATATATTATATATCATATATATATATATCATAAATATCCACATACATATACGAAATTGTAATAGCCACAATGCCCTCTTAACTTCTCACCTCGTTTTGATTATGTTATCCCGGGTTCGTTTCCGGCTACAAGACATCATGATTTCTTAAAACAAAACAAAAAATTCTTTAAGGTTGGAGCTCAAAGCTTTGTAGTGACAAGCGTATCCAAAAAATGCGCAAAGAATTTTAGAAGTTAAGAGGACATTATGCCTATTACAATTTCATATGTATCTGGTAAAAAATGACCAGTAGATTCTACACACACACGCACACACACACACACACACACATATATATATATATATATATATATATATATATATATATATATAATAATATATAATATACTTATAAATACATACACTATATACATATATACGTGTGTGTTTCAAGAAAAAGAATACAGTAGTTTAACTGCCTCAAAAAGGGCACATATAGAAAAAAATCCTGGCAAAATCAAACATATTTATGAAAGGAAATTTTTTAACCATTTTCTTAAAAGTTATTCACGAAAGGAAGACTGCCAGAGAATACTTATCCAAGAATTAAGCTCACTAAAAAACAACGAAGAGATTTGAATTGACTGAAGCAATGAAAACTCACGCAGAAGGGATCATGCGAGTAATTTCGTTGTTTGCGACTTTTCAGAAACTTCAAAACGGAACGTCAGCCCTACCAACATCTGCTATAATTGGGCTTAACAATGCGTAAGTATTATATATATATAGTATATATATATATATATATATATATATATATATATTATATATATATATATATATATATATATATATAATATAATAATATTATATAAAATAAAATATATAAATACATATATAACTATATATATATATATATATACGTATATAATATATATATATATATATAGTGTGTGTGTGTATTAACCTCTGTAAAGATGAAAAACAACTTCGTCCATATTCTTTGTAAGATAAACAAGAGGAAAATCTGTTTCGTCCAAAAGCAGTGTCGTAAAAAAAATATATATATTCCTTTTCATGAGCTATCTTGCATCATTTTCTGACAATCTAGAATATAGGCCTAAACAATTCGCTTTTTCTGGATGTTAGCTTTTTTCTTCGCTCGCATAATATCTTATATCTATAGTCAGCCAAATCTTGATGTTTTTTTAAAACTTCGTTCATGTTTTACATATTTGGCCTTTCATACTTGAATAAAACCGGTGTGTGTGAATTTAGTTCAAATTAAAAGACATATTTAAATCTTTACTTTTATTAAAATTGCCCATTAATAAATAATAAACAGATCAAAAGTTTACCATCAACTTACAGGGAGTATTCAAGAGACACGTGCTTGACGTAACATAAAATTATAACTTTTCCTTAAAATCTACATGGCCCAAATTTCAAGATATCCTTCACATAAAATACACAGACCTGGATCATTAGTTCATCCAAAGATATATTCTGTAAGCATTTAGAAGACCATGCTTGAAAAAATATATGTTGGATTAATAAAAAAGAAAGCAAGCACGAATATGTTAAATTCACAAAAAGAAAGCAAGCACGTATATGTTAAATTCATCAAAAGAAAGCAAGCACGAATATGTTAAATTCATGAAAGAAAGCCCAGCAAAACGCACCAATTGTTAAATTCATCAGAAAGAAAAGCAAGCACCAATATGTTAAATTCAAATAAAAAACAAAGCAAGCACGAATATGTTAAATTCACAAAAAGAAAGCAAGCACGTATATGTTAAATTCATCAAAAGAAAGCAAGCACCAATATGTTAAATTCATCAACAAGCACGAATATGTTAAATTCATAAAAAGAAAGCAAGCACGAATATGTTAAATTCATCAAAAGAAAGCAAGCACGAATATGTTAAATTCATCAAAAGAAAGCAAGCACGAATATGTTAAATTCACAAAAGAAAGCAAGCACGTATATGTTAAATTCATCAAAAGAAAGCAAGCACCAATATGTTAAATTCATCAACAAGCACGAATATGTTAAATTCATAAAAAAGAAAGCAAGCACGAATATGTTAAATTCATAAAAAGAAAGCAAGCACGAACTGCAGCATTTTGAAAGGTGCCCGTTTCCTACACGCATCTTTTCCCCATCTTGTTTATCGGACCCAAAATCAGCTGTCACTTCAACTTTATAGTTTAGTTTCCGTAGATCCACTGCATTATTTGAAGTCCATTAACACTGCTTCTCCTTTCCTGATAGTATAGAACCCCGTAGGAGGGTAGTGCCTTCAGTGTACCTCACGTGGTGCACTGTAGGCATTACATGAGGTTCCCTGCAGCTTCCCCGCCCCTAGACTCCTTTTACTATACCTCCGTCCACAATCTCTTTCTTCCATCTTACTTCCCACCCTCTCCTAACAATTGTTTCAACGTTATTTTCAACGCCGAATGACCTCATAGGTCCCAATTCCATTTTCTGAACAGCAAGAACGGTGATTTCACACTGGGAGGGCTATACACGGTCGGCGCGGACGTGACGGCTAAGGCCACTGGGCCCGAGCTCTATTACGCTCTAGATGTCTCAACGAGCGGAGCACCAGCGCTGATTTCCATACCCATTACCAAGGCAGATCTCACGACAGCCGTCTGCCAGTTCCCTGGATATTCTGGTAAGTCTCTGTTATCATTACCATTGTCAGGCAGATCTCATAGCAATTGTTTACCAGTTCCTTGGAATAACAGGTCCCTGTTATTATTATCATTTCTGGTAGATCTCACAACAATTGTTTACCAATTCCTTGGAATAGTAGGTACCTGTTATTATTATCATTTCTGGCAGATCTCACAACAACTGTTTGTCAGTTCCATGGAATAGCAGGTCCGTGTTATTATTACCATTTCTGGGAGATCCCATAACAATTGTTTGTCAGTTCCTTGGAAAAGCAGGTTCCTGTTATTATTATAATTTCTGGCAAATCTCATAACAATTGTTTACCAGTTCCATGGAATAGCAGGTCTATGTTATTATTATCATTATTATCAGACTGGTCTCATGACAATTGTTTTCCAGTTCCATGTATATTCTGGTAGGGCCTGTTATCATAACTATTAACTGAAGCACTTACTTAAAACTAGTAAAAACTCAAACAGTTCAAACTTTGCATCAAACAACTCTGAAATGCTGAGTCTTCCTCATTAACCCTCCACTTTATGGATTGACAGAGACTTGATTTGTTACTTCAATGTATGGATATTGTAATCTTCGATTTTACTTCAGATTGTATGACGGACCCGCCTCCACCCTCGCTCACATTTGCACGAGTCTGGGATAACAGCACAACAGTAGCTACGGAGGTTTCCTACAAGTAAGTAAACTTGTCAATTATGGCTGAATTAACGTGGTAACCAACAACGCTACCGGCACTTCTCTGAAGGCGCGTGCGTGTATATCATTTATTCATGAAGTGCCAGAATTATGTTCTACCCAAGGGCTTAAGAAGGCTTAAACATGATCACGCCAAGATATCAAAGTTAACCTAAGCTTTTTAATTGCTAAAACAATCTGTTTTCAAGTTACTTCTGTGCTACCCCTAGAGTTCTCAAGGCTACAAAAAAAGTAACATGGGACCGTCCGCTATGGCGGATGACATGTCAATTTGAAAAAATAAAAAATCGAGTTATTACTTGTATCTATGCAGAAACATGGGCGGGCATGCTTTCCAGAAGTTTCAGCCAATTATTTTCACAAATAATGAAGATATAGCGTTTTTAAATGATGACGTCATCGTAACTGCGTCGTCTGTATGACTTGAGTTTGACAGAATCGTTTTTGTGTGTTTATTTTTGCATATATACAGCGATTTTTTAAGATTTTTTTGAAATTCTCATACATCTGGTAGCAATGAAAGGTAGTGTGACACTGGGCGAGAAGCGAGCTGCTCAGAGCGGTTATTATAGGCGAGGGACTCGGAGAATGACTCAGTTACGCCACAGACGTCCAAGGGGTTACATGCGCGTAGGCACTTGCGTTTGGTTACTAGCTATTTACGTTGTTTTTATAACTTCTTAGTGAACTTATAGCAATGCCGAAGTTAACCTAAGATCAAGAAGGCTAGTCAGCAAACTATGGCTAGCAAAATTAGCGAAGGCCAGAGTGTGCTGAAAGAAAAACACGAAAATTAATTGTTTTCAGCTGCCCTCATTGTCTCATGTCTCGCCGTCAACATCATTATCTGGTGTCACGCTGAGGGTACTAACACCACTTTTAGGGGTAGGACCACGATCCTTGATGTAGAAATCAACAATAAAAGTACAATAAAGAATTATAATAATGTTGTTTGACTTTTATAAGAAAAAAAGCGAAAATTTACATAGCAAATCTTTGGGAGCTCATAAATCAAAAACATACTTATGCGCATGTCGGTAGAAATTACTCGGTTATTTATTATCCAATTTTAGAGAGAAAGATATCATTGGAAGAGAATAAAAATCCATAATTTTGTGTGACAGAATTTTGATATCTTTTTTTTTCTTTTTTTTTAGAATTTTTTGAGTGTCTAGACTAAAAAAAAAAAAAAAAAATCATAAAAAATAAAAAATTAAAAAATCAAAATTCCTGCCACACAGAATTGTTCGTATATAAAGAAGTTTGTTTTTATGGTATGAATTTCAATACAACTGATGTCATATTAGCGGAGAAAACTCTACCTTTTTTTTTTTTTTTAATTTTTTTTTTTTTAAATCATGATTTTTGCTAATAAAACGAAAAGTTTTTCATCAAATGACTTTTGAAAGTTTTTATATGATGAAGGTATTTAATATATCTAAAACATATATGAAAATTATGTATTTTTGCGTAATAAATAAAAAAATAGACATCATAGCGGACGGTCCCCTTAAGAGATGGCATTCCTAAAATTACAACTACTAAACTCAAATATTTCTCTCTGCCGCTTTCTTTTTCTTTTATTAAACGTTTCATTTGCTCGACCCTCCCTTCCTACACCGACTAACATTCTCTCGTTGTTGCCAAAACATAGAATTTCACAAATTCGTCATCTGCTACAACGACCTATACTACTTCTGCCCTGTCTCATACATATTTCATCCGCGTGCTCAATATGTGCTTCCCTACTTCATATCACTCCCACCTTTTCGATTGATTTTAAAGTCACACTTTCCCTTCCTGTCCAACTTGGGACTTCACTTTTTGCCTCAACCAAATAATTTATGACCAGTCACTTCACTTATCATTACATCCATCAGCTTGCTCTGTCCTAACAAGTAACCAAAGAATCTCTCTTTTCCTAGTCGTTACACTCGAGAATATTCCTTATCCAAGAGAGAATATACAATTCAGCGCTGAAAAGAAAATCGAGAGTAGAAGGTTACAAAGTTGTAACAGGAGGGAAACCTCGCAGTTGCACTATGAAACGGTTGTTAGTAGAGGATGAAAATATGGAAGAAAGAATATGAATGGCGGTACAGTAAGATAAATGAAAGGAGTTGCAGCTAGGGTCCGAAAAAACGCTGCAAAGAACCGTAAGTAATGCTTACAGCGCATGAGGTGCACTGAGGCATTAACCCCCCCCCCCCCCCCCCCCACAGATGAAAATATTCTTTGAAAACCGTGTTCTTCAAAAAATGAAGCCCATTTCCAAATACATTATCACGAGACTCTCTCCAGCCTCATTTACTACAAGACTTCCGAACCTCCCACAATGACTCCTCTTTCTCTGTTAACTACTACTTCTGCATTCAAATTACCTGGCACAACCATCCTTTTATACTATCCAAGCCCAACCAGGCACGGATTCACACACACACAAAAGCATGGTCTTTCGCTCCTACCCTCGTCTTTTCCTAGACCATGTATGCTCTTTACACATTTTTTTTTCTGCTGAAAATCTTCCCCATACAGTCCAAAATCTAAGACATCTATACTGTTTCACACATCCCCAGACTCTTTCTCACACTAGAAACTTCCTACCCCTTCCCCAGCTTAAAATATCTCATTTAAGCCAGTCTCAAATACATACAATTACCTGAGCGTTCCCTTCTCATTGAGCAACTGACCACGTACTTTATCCAATTATAACAATATATAGGAGATGGCTACGCACAAACGCAAACACACACATCCCTAGTTATACAAACACATCCACACACCTAAATACACACACACACATTGCGCGTGTTTATGCGTGTCACTACAACAGCTGTGGACGACAATTTACTTAAAAGTTGTACTACTCCCTGCTGAAAAGACCTATCATGGATTTGTTAGCGTGATCACGTAGACATGAAATCCTTCTACAACATGTTATTATCACTATTATCTGTCTATGCAGCTGCTACCCAGGTTACTTTGTGAATGGAAACATTACCGTGAAGAACAACACCTTGAAATGTTATGGACAACTTGGAGAATGGCTTCCGAGTACCCCCTTCGACTGCATTGTGCTCGACGGTGAGGAAAACGAATACAATTTTCTACTTTTAGACATCCAAAAGCTCTGTTCAGCTCTTCAACTATATTTGATGATTAATTCAGATTTTTTTTTACCTTGTATGATGATAAAATGTTTTTTAACCCTCTCTGATGGTCAAACGTGAATTTTTTAATTTTGTCATTCATGTAGTTTTATTATATTATTATAATTTTTTTTTTTTTTTTGTAATTTTGATAATAAAAAAAGTTCCTCTCTTTTTCATTGTAAAACAAACGTATCAAAGGTCATGCCTATAATCTTGTCTGATGAATCAAGGTCAATTATTCAAGCTTTTTCTTACGATAAAAAATGAAGTTTTTCAATGATGCTTCACCATTATGAATCATTTTTTCCAATTCTGATGATAGTCACCAGTTTTTCAGTTTCAAGGATCAATTTTTCTATATTTGTTCCCCCGCTAGTAGATAAGTTTGAAAATCTATCTGATGAACACGTCAATTCTTTTTTTTTTATTAATCAAAACTCAAAAGGTTTATTGTTGTTTGATTACAGACTCTGCCTTTAGCTTTTATTTCAACTCATCCACTGAATCTAGCGCTTGAAGTTACTAAATTCTGGGTCATGATCAAAAGTCAATTTTCCCATTCTGGGTCATGATCTTTGCTATCAGAGTCACGAGTCATGAGTTAGTTAATCGATTCTGTCTGATGTGAAAGACTCTTTATTTTGTTTATTGGTCGATTCTCAATATTTCAGGTTAGAATTTCCTTCTCCATTATCATCAAATCAGTTTAATAACTTTGTAGAAAACAAAAGTTAACTATTAATTTAGCCCTTAATAAAAGACAGCCATTTTCAAATACTATGTAAATCCGTGGGATCAATCCAATTTCAATAATAAATCTTACATAACAATAAGAATATAGAATTGACATAAAATAAACAATAACCACATCAAAACCCAACAACTCCCTCAAGCACGATTTCCAGAAAATCATTCTGAAACAACACTATATAGGTACATCATTTTCGTCGGCTAATACATATATTTCAATCATAAATGGAATATATTTGTAGGTATATATGTGTATATAGTACATGCATGCATGCATACATACAATACATACATCATACATATATATATATATATATATATATATATATATATATATATATATTCACAACACAAACACACACATACATATATATATATATATATATATATATATATATATATATATATATATATATATATAAATACGCTCGTATAATATAGTGCTATCACAGCAGCTAGGATTTCGGACTACCTAACATCACACGTACGAAGTCCCTAAAAACCAACGCTCTTTCTCTCTTCCCAGTATGCAACGACACGCAACTTCCAACCTACGAACACGTAGTGGTCACGAAAAGCGTCAACCACACGCACCTCAATGGCACAGCCCATTTCGCATGCCCAGCAGGTATGGGTGCCCTCGTCAACGCCTCTGCAGTTACGGCGCAAAACACGACTTGCATAGACACCCTGGATCCTGTTGCTCCGTACTCATTCAGACCAGTGCCAGCTCCATGTAATGGTAAGATTCGTGACACCGACGTTCTTTGGGGGGAAAGTTTTATCAATCTTTTCTCCTCTTTTAAAATCGTCACTTTGATGACTATGGTTGTTGTTGTCATGCCGATGCATAACATTACTCCAGTCAGCCTGACTTTACACAGGTTCTTACGGAACTTTATAAATGTTTCTTATTACAGTGTAGCAATGGGATACCCTTTGATTTCACTCCTTATGAGGAGAATATCGGAAATATATAATGATACTGTCTGCATGCTAGATAACCAGCTTAATTTTCGTAATAGATATAAGCAAAAGATTAGGAAGAATTTGGTTTAAAAAAAAAAAAATAAACACACTACCAGGCAGCCTTTTAAGCTTTCGTTTCATAAGATTTCAATAATTAAACCCCTCGTCACACCATCAAGGTTTGCTACAACACGTACCCTGATTTTAAAAAATCAAATTTGAAATACTAAGCAATGCAGAAACCCATATTTTAACGCTGAAGTAGAGGAAAAAGTAATATGTTTAAATAAAAGGCTTTCATTATTATTTGACACGGGACCTCACAAAGTTCAATAACGACAAAACTGTTAATAATGGAACATTTCAACAACCACACTAACCACACTACTAGAAACAACTTCTTCAGTAAATCTATCTCAGGGCTGAAGGTTCGGCCTCCAATTCACACAAGACCTTATAGAAGCTATTTTGTTTCGATACTTTCTGAACTCACTTTTTCGCTCGGTATCTCCAACCTTCAAGGCCTTTTCCTTAATGCTAACCATTTCCACATACCTATTTTACACTGGGTTCCGACTGAAACTCAATGAGTTTTCTTTTCTTTTAGTAACAATTAAATTCAGCCTACATTTTTCCATCTTGAAATCAGCCCCGCCATCCATTACAATTTGCAGAATTAACAAAAGCAAATGACTTATATTCTTAAGACTCCCCATGAACTCTCCCCTTGGAGTCTTGGCAAAACCAGGTCCGGGGCAAAATGATCTCTTTTTCTTATACCAGCGCCTCAACATCTCTCTTCCAGTCTGCATAGCAGAGCCAATTCTAATAAATGCCACCAGTGACTGGGTCAACACAACTGTTTGGTACGTCAATTCTACGATCACCGTCACGTGCAACTCAAGCTACGAATGGAAACTCTTTAACACGACCCAGGTCATCCCCTGCACCCCCACAGGATGGGCAGTTCCTATGCCCTGTTATGAAGGTAAATATAATCTTTATGCATAAGCCTGGATTAGTATTGATGCTATTCTGCTTAATAAGGGCGAAGTAAAAGTTTTAGATGGAATTAATATGTCCACAGTAGTTTTGGCAAATCACAATTTTCGGGTACAATGTTCAACTTCCTGAAAAAAAAGAAAACCACTTAAAGGTTTCCTGCCGATCAAGTCATGTCAGATCTGTGCTATTAAGAAAATATCTGTACGTTAATAAGGCAGCGCACAATCAAGGCACAGCCACGCCCACCAACTTTCTATTTCTACTCAATACCGACATCTGTGGCGAGACATCTAATTACCCCCCCCCCCCCCCCCCCCCCCCCCCCTTTCCTTCATTCACAAAGCATGCACAGCCCTTCCTCCGGCGGCTGGGACCAATATGACCGCCAGTAACCTAACAAGCAACAGAGTAGGGGCCACCGTGACTTACAACTGTACAGCTGGCAGCTATTTCAGTCCCTCACAGGTAAGTTTCGTTCCCGTTCTCATACAGTGTTGCCGAAGTGCGGAATTTTCGTCTGCTATGCGGAATAAAAAGTCTACGGGGCAGCTATCCAAGTTTGTATGCCGATGCGGATTCCACATCTGCATTTTCAGCAGCAATTTCTTCATGGAGCATTCATGTAAATTTATCTTATACAAATTGCAATATTTTTTTACTTTTAAACAATTTCTCATTCCAATACAATATTATAAAAGACAAGACTCTTATCAGAATATGACGGTGATATGATTAATGTACATAAATCTGTTAATATATTATAAAATTATTTCCTATATGATTTAAAGAGTTAAATACTGATACATAAATGCTGTTATGCTTAATACAAACTTATCTGTAAATATATCTGGGACAAATAAGAAAGGAAAAAATAATACTTCTCATATGTATATATATATATATATATATATATATATATATATATATATATATGATAATATATATATATATATATATATATATATATATATATATATAATAAAAGGAGCCCATAAAAACACCAAAATGTAGAGAGAAAAGTACTATATTTCAGAGACTGCTGTCTCTTCTTCAGGTATATGAATGAGAAAAGTTTACAGAAAAGGTGGTATTTATACCAAGAGATTCATCCACAAGTAAGCCAATTTAGGTCACCCCGATGATAATCTTCCTTTAATCTTCTTAAAGCGTTGGTTGAATGAACACTGCGTCGACGATGTCTGATGTCCAATTCCCTTTTGAGATGTTCATTACCTGCTTCTCTTTTATTAAGGCCGATTCCATCATTTGACTCTTGTACCGGCAGTTGCTGCTATAAATTACACTGACATATTCCAGTTTAATTCTATGGTTATGTTCATTTATATGATTGAAATAGCCGAGTTCTGTTGTCCATAACCTAACTGACCGTTTGTGTTGTATTAATCTCTGGGGAAGTGATTTACCTGTAAATCCGATGTAAGATTGGTCACAGTCCTGGCATGGGATCTCATATACCCCCGAGTCTTTGGGCGATGTCTTTTGTTGGACGTTAATCAGGGGAGGGTTTGGCTAAGGTATTTGGGTAGGTAAATGCAAAAGGGTTGGATTTCCAAGGGTGTGAGTTACTCTCTAATCGTCTCCAGGTGGGGAATTTTTATTTTATTGTTGGGTGTGTCTCTGGTCTTGTCTTTAGGGGGTCGGTAGAAAATTACCTGGAGACGATTAAGAGAGTAACTCACACCCTTGGGAAATCAAACCCTTTTGCATTTACCTACCCAAATACCTTAGCCAAATCCATGATTAACGTCCAACAAAAGACATCGCCCAAAGACTCGGGGGTATATGAGATCCCATGCCAGGACTGTGACCAATCTTACATCGGATTTACAGGTAAATCACTTCCCCAGAGATTAATACAACACAAACGGTCAGTTAGGTATGGACAACAGAACTCGGCTATTTTCAATCATATAAATGAACATAACCATAGAATAAAACTGGAATATGTCACGTGTAATTTATAGCAGCAACTGCCGGTACAAGAGTCAAATGATGGAATCGGCCTTAATAAAAGAGAAGCAGGTAATGAACATCTCAAAAGGGAATTGGAAATGGACATCAAGCATCGTCGACGCAGTGTTCATTCAACCAACGCTTAAGAAGATTAAAGGAAGATTATCAGCGGGGGTGACCTAAATTGGCTTACTTGTGGACGAATCTCTTGGTATAAATACCACCTTTTCTGTAAAACTTTTCTCATTCATATACCTGAAAGACGAGAGACAGCAGTCTCTGAAATAAATATAGTACTTTCCTCTCTACATTTGTTGTGTTTTTATGGGCTCCTTTTATTAGATGGAATTCTGTTGGTTACAGAACACCTTTACCAGTCATATATATATATATATATATATATATATATATATATATATATATAGTATATATATATAGGTATATATATATGTATATATATACAGTCATGTATGAGGTATATGTAAATATATGTAATATATATGTATGTATATATAATATATGATATGCATATGTAGTATATGTATATATATATAGATAGTATACATATATGTATATATATGATATATAATATGTATATAGTATATATATATAGATATAAATATATATATATATATATATATAGTATAAAATATATGTATAAATATATGTATATATGTAAAATAATATATTTATATTAATATAATATATAGTAGTAAATATATGTATTTGTTTGTATATATTTTGTATATATGTATATATACATGTATATATATGTATGTATATATATACAATATATATGCGATTATATATATGTATGTTTATATGTATGTAATGTATATATATCTAATATAATACTATATATATATATATATATATATATATATATATATATATATTAGTAATGTACCTTAAGTATCGCGAAATTGATATAAATCGTTCAAATCCCGATGTGCGAAGTTCATGATCATCATATCCTACGAATAGGTGCAGTAAACAAGTGATCAATTACCTCCACAATCTCCTATGGGCATACAGTTTTTATCGCTAGTAGGTAGTACGCTAAACAAGTGCGATACTCAGTGTTTTCAAGGAAGGATTTTCAATTTCAGAATTATCGCTTTTAATTAATTTGCTATGTACAAAGGTAATGTCCAGAGTTTCAAAAATATATCTTTGGAGCTCGCGTTTCATAGACAATGAAACTTCCAATATTATATATTCCTGCATTTCTGCAAAACTCGTAAAGATCAAGTGGCAACCATAATTATGCGGACTAAGTATTCTATCTTCCCACATCGCCAATCCATTATCATGTCATCTATGACATTTAAGTTGAAGTAAAATTAGTAGTGCACATTATTCAATCTATAGTAGATTCACATCAGCCGTGCATTTGATGTCTAGGCCAGTCCCTTATGATGCTCCTGATTGGCTGTTGATAAGCCAATGACAGGGCTGGAGCGTTCACATAGGCAGGATGTATGTTCTACTTCTCCTGATGGATGCTTTTGAAAGATGTATCCCTCATGAGAGGTGGAACATACATCCTGCCTATGTGAACTCTTGAGAGAGACTGAGAGTTTCCAGCCCCGTGATTGGCTTATCAACAGCCAATCAGGAGCGTCCTAAGGGACTGGCCTAAACATCAGATGCACTGTTGATGTGAATACTATAGCAATATCTGTTTACATCATAATACATTTAAAATAGACCTGAAATTATGTTTTCTTTGTGCAATGAGAAGTTGAGCTTCTATTGTATTTGCACCAATATTTGATTCAGGACCCAGGACAGATTAAAACTTTTCGCCTGTCATATGTCATCATTAGCTTGTTTTCAATAAGAAATCGAAAATAACGATAAATCATATTCCTCCTTCTTTTCAACTGAAGAACACCCTATTTCTTCTTAATTGATTGAACTTGAACACCTACTGTTTTTCCGGTCCCACCCTTGGGCGAATCCTAGTGGGTGCCGTGATCCATCGTAACCACCCACTTGATGGGTCAAGGTTCAACACTTACAACTTGCCTCATCACATTTTGTGTCGAAGGCGCTTGTTTAATGGGTCTCACTTTTCAAACATCCTATTTTGCGTTCAGTTTCTACCTCTCTCTCTACCTCTCCTTCGCCTTCATGTACCATAACTCTACTAGTAGATTTTTCTAGTTAATATATTCCCTACATAACTATTTCTACAGAACCTAGCCACTGGCCTGGGGGGGCAACCAAGTCCTTATGGGTGCCGGTCTCCCAAGCTCCGGATAAATAGGGAGGGTTGGTGTCAGGAAGGGCATCCGGATTGTAAAAATCTGTGCCAAAACCAAAAATGGAATGAGCCGAAATATGGAAAGAGGTAATGCTAGGGCGTACTCCGTAAACGACGCACAGAGACATCGCCCTAACTCTGTGGTAAGGCGAGGGCTACTGCATCAGGAGCGGGTGCAGCTAAAGAAGCGAGCTCACATTGGGTTCAGAGTATGTCAGCTAAATGTTGGGTCCATGACTGGGAGAGGTAGAGAATTGGCTGACTTGATGAGAGAAAAGAAAGTAGATGTGTGTGTGCAAGAAACGCGGTGGAAAGGAAATAAAGCTAAAGAGTTGGGAGATGGATATAAGCTATATTATAGTGGAGCAAACAAACAAGGTAGAACAAATCGGAGTTGGCATAGTACTGTCTAGTGAACTAAGAACTCGGTAATAGAAGTGCATAGAAAGAATGACCGTATCATCAGATGAAGATATGTTATGGAGGAGAGATTCTGAATATTATAAGCGCATATGCACACAAGTTGGTTGCACAGAAGAAGGGAAGGGAAATTTCTGGAGAGACATGGATGGAATAATGCAAGAACTGGAAGAGCATGAGAGGGTGATAGTTGGGGCAGATTTGAATGGCCATGTCGGAAGTGAAATGGAGGCGATTGGGCGGGTGCATGGGGGCCTAGGAATTGGGGAGAGAAACCCAGAAGCCTTACCTTACAGACCTTACATCTGTTCGGGTTGCCCCAGGTCCCTCAGTGTGAGGCAGGACCTCTAATGTCTACCAGAGAGTTGCTAGTACATCTTCCGGTATATTTTGCTCTTCCAATCTTGGATGGTCTGGGATGCAGTTTAGATATTTGTCGAGCTTATTCTTAAACACATCTACGCTCACTCCTGATATTCCTCAGATGAGCTGGCAACGCATTGAATAGACGCTGCATTATCGATGCTGTGCGTAGTGGGATTAATGGTCCTGTGTGCTTTCCTTATTTTTCCTGGTATAGTTTTGGGCACTATTAATCTACCTCTGCTTGCTCTTTCTGATATTTTTAGTTCCATGATATTTTCTGCTATTCCTTCTATCTGTTTCCATGCCTGAAATTATCATGTAGCGTTCTCTTCTCCTTTCTAGACTATATAATTTTAAGAATTGTAGTCTTTCCCAGTAGTCTAGGTCCTTAACTTCTTCTATTCTAGCTGTAAAGGACCTTTGTACACTCTCTATTTGTGCAATATCCTTTTGATAGTGTGGGTACCATATCATATTGCAATATTCAAGTGGACTACGAACATATGTTTTATAAAGCATAATCATGTGTTCAGCTTTTCTTGTTTTGAAGTGCCGTAACAACATTCCCATTTTTGCTTTACATTTGCCAACAGAGTTGCTATTTGATCATTGCATAACATGTTCCTATTCATCATCACACCAAGGTCTTTAACTGCTTCCTTATTTGTGATGGTCTCATTATTAGGTCCCTTATATGCATATAGCTTTCTTTCTCTGTCTCCATAATTTATTGATTCAAATTTATCAGAGTTAAATACCATCCTATTTACCTCTTGCCCAATCATATACTTTGTTAAGGTCTCTTTTGTAGAGCGTTCTATCTTCATCACAAGTAATTTCTCTACTTATTCTTGTGTCATCTGCGAAACTACTCACTACCGAATCCTTAATATTATTGTCTATGTCTTCAATCATAATAACAAACAGTATTGCAGCTAACACCGTACTTGCGGCACACCGGATATTACCTTGGCTTCATCCGATTTCTCGTCGTTTGCAATACTATCTGTTTTCTGTTGTGTAAAAATTCTTTTAACCATCTTCCTATTTTATCCACGATATTGTGTTTTCTAATTTTCTTCGCTAATATATTATGGTCTACTTTATCAAAAGCTTTTGCAAAGTCTAAATAAACCACATCTGTTTCATTTCCGCTTTCATATTTTTGAATATGTTCTACGGTGGACTAACAGATTGGGTTTGTGTACTTTTTCCGGGTACGAAACCATGTTGTCCTTATTAAACAAAATTATTATTTTTATTAAATGTTCATAATATTTTTCTTCATTACCCTTTCATACACTTTCATATATGTGATGTAGACTCACAGGCCTATAATTACTTGCCTCTAGTCTTGATCCACTTTGAAAGTGTCATTCGACATGGCAATAGTAAACACATTTTTGAGAAGAAAAGGAACACCTAATAACTATAGGAGTGGGGGAAGATTCTCCCAGATAGACGATTTCTTGTATAAAAGGATAAATCTGGTGGAGGTCAAGAACTGCAAAAGTTTATTCCAGGCGACCATGTACCCCCCGCCCCCCCAACACAGGCTGCTATGTATGGACTTGAAGTTGAAAAGGGAAAGAAAACCAAAGCTAAAGGGATAAGGAAAATTAAATGGTACGAATTACAGAAGGAAGGGGATAAGAAGAGAGAGTTTAAGAGGAGGGTTTTGGAGGATATTGATATAGGGGATGAAGATGTTCAAGAATGGTGGGCACGAAATGCAGCAGTAATAAGAACGGCATGGAAAGGAGCTGCTAGGAGAGACATCTGGTATCATATTGGGAAGAAAAGGATAGTTGGTGGTGGGATGAAGACATTGAGAAAAGTAGTAAAAGATAAGAAGGAGGCAAGAAAAGATGGGAAGAGTCACAGTCAGTGGAAGACAGAAATAGGTACAGAGAGAAAACAAGGTGGTGAAAAACAGGTGGAGCCCCAAGCTAAAAAAAGCAAGTCGTCTGCTATGTGTTAAAATGAGCTGGGGACAAAGGAAGGAGTAAAGAAGATTATGAAGCTATCAAAGGCTTAGAATAGAGCACCAAAGATATAACCCACATCAAACAAATAAAGAATCAAGAGGGTGTAGTGCTTAGAAAGGAGGAAGACATTGTGAAGAGATGGAAAAGAATATTCGAACAGTTGTTTAAATGAAGAAAATAATAGACTAATAAGAGAGGATGGGCAAGTGAACATTGGCATGGTAATGAGGTTTTCTAGGCAAGAGGTACTAAATGCACTGAAGAAGATGAAGAATGGTGGAAGGCAACCGGACCAGACATGATCCCGGTGGAGGCATGGAAAGCATTAGGAGATGAAGGAGTGGATATACTGTACGATCTTATGATAAAGATCCTTGAACAGGAAAAGATACCAAATGAGTGGCGTGGGAGTATATTGATCCCATTTTAAGGGAAAGGCGATGTCCAAGAGTGTGGTAATTATAGGGGCATTAAATTGATGTCACACACTTTGAAGATACTGGAAAGGATGATAGATGCTAGACTGAGAGAAGAAGTACAAATAGGTAAAGAGCAGATGGGATTTATGAAGGGAAGGGGAACAACAGATGGTATGTTTTGTCTGAGGCAAATAATGGAGAAATTCGGGGAAAGACAAAGGGACCTACATATGGTATTCATTGACCTTGAAAAGGCTTATGACAGAGTCCCGAGACAAGAGGTATGGAGGAGCCTGAGGGAGAAGATGGTGCCAGAGAAGTATGTGCGATGATACACGAGATGTATCGGAATGTATTTACCAGAGTGAGGAGCAGTGTTGGGGAGACAGAAGGTTTTGAGGTGAGAGTAGGATTACACCAGGGGTCGGCTCTGAGCCCATTTATCTTTAACATAGTGATGGATGTTATAATAGAGGAAGTAAGGGAGACAGTACCATGGAACATATTGTATGCGGATGATATTGGTTCTGTATTGCAGAGAGCAGGGAAGATCTGGAAGTGAAATTGGAAAGATGGAGACAAGTACTGGAGGACAGAGGAATGGGAGAATAAGTAGTCCAAGACAGAATATATGTGTACCACCACTGAGGGGGATGATAGAGAAAGTATTCAGCTTGGTGGAGAGCAAATAAGGAGAGTGATAAGTTTAAGTTATTTGGGATCTTTTTGTTAACGCTGGAGGAAGTATGGAAGAAGAAGTAAAACATCGGGTACAGGCAGGCTGGAACAACTGGAGAGCGGCCTCGGGAGTTCTTTGTGACAAAAGAGTGCCGCTTAGGTTAAAAGGAAAATTTCACAAGACGGTGGTAAGAACAGCAATGCTGTATGGTACGGAAACAGCAAGCATGAGAAAAGCAGAGCAGAAGAAGATGGATGTGGCAGAAATGAGAATGCTTAGGTGGATGTCTGGGGTACAAGAGTGGATAGGATCAGAAATGACTACATAAGGGGGCGGGGGTCAACTAAGGTGGTGGAAGTATCAAAGAAAGTGCAGAGGGGAGGCTGAGATGGTATGGACACCTGTTTTTTGAGGAGAGATGCAGGACCCACACGCTGGGAGACATACTATGGGAGTGGGAGTGCAAGTGGGAAGAAGAAAAGAGAGGGAGACCAAGAAAGAGATGGAAGGACTGTGTGAGAGGAGATTTACATGAGAAGGGAATTGATGAGGCAGAAGTGCAAGATAGAAATAGATGGAAACGGCTCATCCGAAACGGCGACCCCATATAAAAATGGGAAAAAGCTGGGAAGAAGAAGAAGAAAAGATAACTATTTCTACAGACTTCTGCATTCTTAACAATGCGAGTTTGTATGATTATGAAATGTGCCAGCATTTACTTGTTTTTGTTTAATTAGTGGTCTCAAGACAAAATTAATTAGATAATTAAAGATCTTAAATATAGATTATTGTGTCTCAATTGATGAAAAACTACTGAACCAGGTAAAAAAAAAAGTGCTCTCACGTTCAAAAGCAAATGTAACTGTCGTTTCTCTCTCTCTGGTAGAGAAGACAGTTCAGTGTTATACTAAATAACAGGTACTGGAATTGTAGGTGGATGCATTCCATAGCAATAGAAATGATATCCAATATAGGTAGGTAGGTTACTCGGTTGTATGAACATATATACAGGGTGTTCCGAAATTAAAGCACCCCCCCCGCCCCCCCCCCCCCCCTCTCTACGGCATAAACTAAAATTGATATGGACAAAAACAATAGTAATTCAGAACAGGTATTTATTTAAGTTTCTCTTTGAGTATTTGACATTTTGTGTGGCCTCCATCTGCCTGTACTACAGCCTGCAAAAAGCCGAGACTCAAACTCCATTTCCCAAAGAGGCACTTCGGTCACCTCTCTTCACAGTCGTCGAGGCTTTGGTATACCATCGTAGTTCACTGTGCACGCTTCAACACGATCCTTAAAGATACTACCAATGTTTTCACACACATTAAGGTCAGGGGAGCTACCTGGAAATTCACTTGACGAGAAGAAATCGATACCACTGTTTCGAAGCAGCTCCTGTGTCTGAAGAGCCTTGAAACATGGTGCCTTATAACGCAAAAATGTAATTTCTTCAACAGATAACACATTTTCAGAATCTTTGAGGAAAGGAAATACTCCACCAGTAAGCACAGTTTCTCTGAAGTATTCGCCATTCCATGACTGTCCTTTTTCTTTGATGATCCACATTAACCATTTGGCTGTGAAATGGAGAAAAATTCCAAAACACTCAGAAAAATTTTTTTAAACAACTTGGGCGATAGCCGCACATCATCACTGATATCATCCAACTTTGCGCCCAAATGATTTCATTTTTTTATGATTTGGCTTCCTGACTGTGTAAATGAAGAATTCATCTGATGCGGCAACATGGAGAAAGTCAGCTTCATCCCAATCTTTAAGAAATGAACCACAAACCATGCACGGTAATTGTCTCTGTGCTGAATGATGTTGGGCTTGCTGATAACATGAAATGGATTGATACCAGATTTTTTCAACTCAATGATATACCAGCACTATAACTTCTCTTTCTTTCCCCTTTTGTTTCTAGTTCAAGCGCCAATTACATAAAGACTTTCTTGCTACCTACAGTTCCTCCCAGCTATGATGTCTTTTGACTCCTGAGTAGGACTTCAGCCCTTACAAGATTCTCACTCTTTTCGCGATGACAGTCATATGGATTTTTGTTCTAGTTTCTTTTAACAAAGGATTCATCTCTTTTAATGTATTTAGCTATTCAGGAACGTGAAATGAAGGATGCGCCATCATTCCTGGCCTCCCTGAAGGTTATAGCCCGGATTCAGTCAATCCATCTGATTTCCTCCAAGTCGTTAGCCATGGCTGTATCTAACTCCGTCACTCAGTTTGAAAATACAAGAAATGTAAAAATGAAACTTAAGATAAGGTACTTGGAGATAGCCTATAGCAGAAAACTTCATAACTTTCCATTTGTTCTGTGGAGTCGGGGGGGGGCGCTCTAATTTCAAAACACCCGGTAGTATACTACATAATTAATAGTCAATGACTGAGCACTTGAAAATGGAATTCAAATTTTCATCATCTCTATGAAATTTTCAGTTTTAAAACAATTTGATATAGTGTGGTTACACAGTACTGTAAGAGTGCTGCATATTTTATTGGAATACATTCTTTACAACTACTGTGATTCAAATTGACCGTCCGTCACAGAATTGTACAAAAAATTTCCAGTCACATAACATGGATTCCCTGGAAAATGACTGGTTAATCAAAGGTGTGTTTACTTTCGTTCTGTTGACTGAATTGGGAATGAATTTAGATTCCAGGTGATTAATGATTTAATGGTCACTGAACCGCATTCATTCAAACAATTCTTACTATTTTCTATGTTCTTAAATAATAAGACAATTGTGACTTGCATTTTTACATCCCATTTTTAATGTGTTACAAGGAGTCTCAAATATTTCTGACGTTCAGAAAGCTGCCTGCATATTATATTAAACATATACCCAACGTCTTACTAAGGTTGCGTTCACACCAAACGCGTCGCTTCGAGTAGCGCTAATTCATGGCTAGGGTCATTTTCGCCTTAAATAGGAATAGGGATGTTAGTATTTTCTACTTTGTTTTCATATTGCATTTCAGTTTACGAACGCGAGTTATGTTCTAATAAAATTGTACTTCTTTATATCTTTTTTCACTTTTATGTAGGACAAAATGTAGTATAATTAATTTCAGTTCATCTTTTCTTTGTATCCATATGATATACATCTACAATCTTAAAAACTTAAAACACCTATAGTTTTTGAAAATGTTTATGGTTGAGTAGTTAATTATATATATATATATATATATATATATATATATATATATATATATATATATATATATATATATATATTTCTCTTGATGTTTCGGCTAATTCGTTTAGAATTGTATCTTTTAATAGTTATCCTGTAAAATTTAATAAAAAATGAAACTTGCCATAGAAAAATGGCCATTTTTCCCCTATGTTGCAATTGCCCGCCTGTAGGTAGTATTGTTTTTCTTAGTGACAAAAGGGTAAATAAAGGAAAATCCCCAAATTTATTTTAACAGATAAGATTAACAAAAAATCCCGCATGGAGAGAGAGAGAGAGAGAGAGAGAGAGAGAGAGAGAGAGAGAGAGAGTGATATCAGACAAAGAAGATACTTACTGCAAAAAATCCCAGAGAGAGAGAGAGAGAGAGAGAGAGAGAGAGAGAGAGAGAGAGAGAGAGATATCAGACAAAGGAGATACTTACTGCAAAAAATCCCCGAGAGTGAGAGAGATTTCAGCAATTTATAACACCAAGAGACAAGGCAGTTTACAAAATGTTCAGAATATTTCCTGCTATATTTTGATAAATCGAAATATCTCTCGTGGAATATGGAAAATCAAC
This sequence comes from Macrobrachium nipponense, assembly GCF_015104395.2. NCBI lineage: Eukaryota > Metazoa > Arthropoda > Malacostraca > Decapoda > Palaemonidae > Macrobrachium > Macrobrachium nipponense. Next base: position 86,011,243 of record NC_087203.1, on the reverse strand, counting down.
GAAAAATCGAGAGAGAATGAGAGGAGAGTATGTGAACTGGTTATGTCCAGATATTGTTCGAAATACGGAGAGAAGTCTAACGCATCTTGTTTATTGTGGCTGCCTATTCACTGGTGAGGTTCTTCCTGACTACTGTTGATGGAGTTGAACAGCCCAAGGAGAAGGAACTGAAGGAGAGAATTGCGGCTTGGCAAGACACCATCCGGTGCCAGAGCAGCAGCAGCTGAACTTGGACAGGATAATTCTTCAGCTGCAACTGAGGCTCGACAACAATGAAGAGATTCAGAAGGCGGGCGGAAGGGAAGAACACACTCTTGTGATCCATATCACTCAGGAGGTGTTGCAACAGCAGGCCTGGCAAGAAAGGGCCTACTCGCTCGAAGCTGACACGTTGTTCCTGAAGAGAGAGAACGACCAAGAAAAGAGGGAAAATCGACAGCTGGAAGACAAGATCCTCAAGATCACATATGAAAATCAGCAGCTGATGGAAAAGACAAAGGAAATTGGGGAGAGAAACGATGTCCTATGTGAGAGGATAAGGGAACTAACAGTGCGGTTGGCAGAGGCAAACAGCCAGGTTGAGAGGCAAGAGGAACTCGTACGACAGAAGGAGAAAGACCCGCAGTTAAAAAGCGAAGAAGCGGCGCGAATGGCGAGGCTCATCCAGGAACAAAAAAGACGTCTAGGTCACGTTCGAGCGCCTGCAGAAGGAAGTGGAAGACCTCAGGAAAGAAAAGTGTGGACTCCAGTGTGAAGTTGTGGCTGCGAAACTCAAGAGGAAGGAGCTGACATGGCTTCTAGAGAAAGAATACCATGGCTGGAGAGAAAGACCGGTGCCCAGGGCGAACGGAACGAAAAGCTGGAAGATGAGGTTGGACAGCTGCGAGGAGCGAAGGAGAAATTGGTTTACAACCTGAAGAACCTGCAGGGGAAAAACAGACGCCTGGAGAAAGGCAACTGGAAACTGAAGGAGCAGCTGTTCGTCTTCAAGGAATGGCGCGATCTCCAAGGAATGGCGCGATCTTCAAGGAATGGCGCTGGCCTCACAAAGACGGATGAGATGCGAAAAATTTGAGGACAATGTTTGTTGTATGGAAAGTTTAATGTTTATTTGTAATAAGTTTGCTTTGTTGATCCTTGAAGGAAGTTGAAGTTGCAGGGAAATATATATGGTAAAATGTTTTCTTAAGAGTTTCATTGATTCCTGAAAGGGAAAGAAAGATGGGAGGATTGAAGAAAGCATGAGGAAAATGACAGGATTGGAGTGCCAGGAGAAGAAGCATAGGATTCAGAGGAGCCCCAGGAGAACTGAAAGGATTCGAGAAGCCCCAGGAGAACTGAAAGGATTCAGAGAAGCCCCAGGAGAACTGAAAGGATTCAAAGAAGCCCCAGGAGAACTGAAAGGATTCAGAGAAGCCTCAGGAGAACTGAAAGGATTCAGAGAAGCCCGAGGAGAATTTGAAGGAGTCAGTGGCATATTCTGGTTCTAAGACTAAGCAAAGGTGTTGTCTATGACAGGGCAGGCGGGCGGGACCCGCCATACATCCCGGGACGGGCATGCGGGCTTGCCACGAGTCCCGGGACGGGTGGGCAGGGCCCGCCACACGTCCTGGGACGGGCGGGCAGGGCCCTTACCGCGACGCATCCTGGGACGGGTTCGGTGAGCAGGGCCCGCCACGCTTCCTGGGCCGGGCAGGCAGGCCCGCCCCAACTTTTCTGGGACGGGCAGGCGGGGTCCCGCCCCACCAATCCCAGGATGGGCAGCGGGGCCCGCCACTATCCAGGATGGGCGAGCGGGGGGGGGCCCGCCCACGCGTCCAGGGACAGGCGGGCGGGCAGGGCCCGCTACATATCCCGGAATGGACAGGCAGGCAGCACCCGCCACGTGTCCCGGGGCGGGCGGGCGAGGCCCGTCACTGGCGGGCAGGGCCCGTCACGGGCAGGCAGGGCCCGCCACGCATCCCGGGACGGGTGGGCACGGCCCACTACGTGTCCCGAGACAGGCGGGCAAGGGACACCACGCGTCCCAGGATAACGGGCAGGGCCCGCCCTGCATCCTGGGACAGGTGGGCAGGGCCTGCCACACGTTCCAGTACAGGCCTGCCATGCGTCCGGGGACGGGCAGGCAGGGCCCGCCACGCGTCCCAGGACAGGCAGGCGTGATGTGCCAAGTGTCCCAAGACGGGCAGGCAAGGCCCGCCACCTGTCCCGGGACGGGCGGGCAAGGCCCGCCAAGTGTCCTGGGACTGTCGGGCGTGGCCACGCCACGTGTCCCGGGACCGGCGGGCGTGACCCGTCACGTGTCCCCGGACAGGCGGGCAAGGCCCGCAACATGTCCCAGGACATTTGAGATGGCCTTTGTCCAAAATGAAAGGGTAAAAAAAGAGGAAATATGGGAAAATGGAGCACTTATGACTTACCGTAGATAATTTGTAGAGGGGTGCAAGGTCGCCATTGAAAACTCAGCAGAGATTAATCTAAATACATTTATTTACAAGCAACACTGAATGGCCTGAGATAAAGGCAAGGCAGGTATGCCATGTAGGGGAGGCAGTGTACTGTCTGGAACACTCTTATCTTTCACAAAGTGGAAAAACTGGCTGAAATCAACATCTACAGCAATGCTGGTTTCCAAATTTATGAATTCAGGTAATACAAGCGCTTGCGAGGAGACAGAGCATGGACTCAGCAATCGGGAAATGAATTCCCAAAATTCACACAACATAAACTAAAGACTTCTTGCATAATATCTCAGCTAATCACTATGAAGGGTGTTTATCTTTAATCACACACAGAGGAGGAACTCTAGTGCTTAAATGCAAGTTCAATGAAGACTTAATCTCGGACAGGTCACAGGGGTAGCACGTGCTACGATGGTGGACAAAGAACGTTCAGTAAAGGAGTTATAAAAGGGTTAAATTGAAATGGAAATAGCAAGATTCATCTTGAAGGAATAGGACTGGTTGGATTTTGCACTTTCAAGAAGTACCTGTAGTCCTTAGTGCCTTGCACATGTAGTGTGATGACTGAGGAGGGCTCCAACCAGCGACGACAAAGCAAAAGGTCTGACTTCAAGTCAGAGGCGAGCACATCTGCCTGATAACAGAAGCTGGCATAGACTGAGGACGAATCAGGGCATTTCCAAGTGGCCTGGGATCACACACTGCCTACGGCATTGTCTGGAAAGAAGCAAAAACACAGCCAGCAGATTTGTGGGAAAAGTGGTCTGAGGCAAGGAGTACCTAAAGCCCACCAAGAAGCCTATATAACCCCTGCGACCTGCCCTTCTTACCCTATACACTAGGTCTAGTCGTTAACGGATTATTTTCCCCCGACTAGACATGCCAATCTCCCCAATGCTTTAAAGGTGGGGGTAAAAAGGGCTGCTCTTCTGGCAAATAACTGAAAATGAATGATACTGGGAAGACAAGGCGATCAAAAACCGTAATATATATATATATATATATATATATATATATATTATATATATATATATATATATATATATATATATATATATATACACAAGAGATTTTTAGATCCGCCATACCATCTCAATCGTGACTCTCTTATCACTTCTGTAATCTTTACTAAGCCTTCCCTTCGTCTTATTTCATCATTTTCCAATCTTTCAAACAGCAATACTCCCATAATCTACTCAGCATTCTCATCTTTGTTCTCTGAATTTTTACTTCCTCTTTTCTTCTTCTAAACCCATGTTTCTGCTCCATACATTAACGCTTGTCTTATTGTTTCGTGGCTTTCTTATATATACTCGCAGATTGTGCTTCACCTAAGGATAAAGGGTTTCATTCTTTAACTACTATAATGGAATAAATAAATACAACAGTTACATCACAATACAAAGATTCATTGCTTGCACTAAGTGGCCAAGGTCACCTGGGTACATTCTTTGTAGAATTAAAAAAAAAAAACTTATGATCCTTGACAGGAGTAAATAAATATACATTTATATGATTCTGGATGACTTATAATATTCCCAAATTCCCCCCCCCCCCCCATCAGAAGCTCCAGCCCCGCCTCCACCCCCCCCCACCCCCCCAACCCCTTTATTTGGGATAAAGAGCCGGGCGTGATGGTATGAACCATAGATCTCTCTCTGTATATCTATGGTATGGGTAATTATATAAGTGCTTTTTCCAAAGAACAAGTACACTTGATGCGACTTTCATTAGCCAATAAATGAAACAAATTCGTTATATCCCCTACAGACGTTAACTGATGCTGATCTGACCTTTTTTCTTTAAACATATAGGTAAACCATAAACTAAAAAAAAATCTGTATACAGGACATTTTTTCAAACAATTTCTAGTAGTCCGTGCGAATTGCATTTCCAAATAATACGAATTGCTCTACGCACTTTGGTATCTTTATTACAGATGGGCTCTATTCCATGATAATTGAGACGGGATTCTCTATCCTGACTAATACAATGAAACGATTAACATTTTGAGTCTGGGAGTGAATACTTAGCCAGGAGAGTGGAATGATAACTTAATTTATTTACGAAGTGACACATATTTATTACGTCCCTCCAAACTATTATAATGCACTCACATCTGACGTGCTTTAGTGATGTCTTCAACGGATGACAGTGGTAAAGGGACGGCATGTCTGCTGTTCCGAGCGAATTGTATTTCCAAATAATGCGAAGATTCTAAGCATTTTGGATTTATCTTAACTAAATGATACATATTTATTACGTCCCTTCCAAACTATAATGGATTCAAGTCATGTCTTTTTTAATGAATGGATGACGTGCTAGAGGCACGGCGTGACGTCACCCGGGAAAGTGGAAACAAAACAAGATCCTCCACCTCGGTATCAGTGTTGCCGAAGTGCGGAATTTTCGTCAGCTATCCAAGTTTGTATGTCGATGCGGATTCCACATCTGCATTTTCAGCGGCAATTTCTTCATGGCGCATTCATATAAATTTATCATATACAAATTGAAATATTTCTTTACTTTTAAACAATTTCTCATTCAAATACAATATTATAAAAGATAAGACTCTTATTAGAATATGACGGTGATATGATTAATGCACATCAATCTGTTAATATATTATAAAATTATTTCCTATATGATTTAATGAGTTATATACTGATACATAAATGCTGTTATGCTTATTACAAACTTATCTGTAAATATATCTGGGAAAAATAAGAAAGGAAAAAATAATACTTCTCAAATGTATATGTATATATACGTATATAAGTATAGGTATATGTATATGTATGTATGTATATATATACAGTGCATGAATAAATACATGTAAATATATGTTATATCATGTATATTAGATTAAGATATAGATAGATATAGATATAGATTTATATTAATATACATATATATATTATATATGACATACATACATATACATATATATTATATACATGTATATATATGTTATATATGTATGTATGAATGTAGTATATATATATATATATATATATTAATATAATATATATATATATATATATGTGTGTGTGTGTGTGTGTATATATGCATATTATGATATATAATATACATTATGTATAGTATATATATGTATATACATATATGTGTATTTTATATATATATATATATATATATATATATATATGATATATATATATGTAGATATGTATATATATATACATGTCTATATATATATATATATATATATATATATATATATATATATATTAGTAATGTACCTTAAGTATAACGAAATGATATAAATCGTTCAAATCCCTATGTGCGAAGTTCATGATCATCATATCATACTATAATGGGCGTAATGTCTGTCTGTCTGTCTGTATGTTCATCAATCACGGCCAAACGGTTGGTCAGATGGGCATGAAACTTGGCAGAGTTATGGTGGGGACCCCTAAGATGGTTTGTAATGGGGTTTCATCCAACCTATATATATGTATATACTATATGTATATGTATATGTATATATATGATGATGAATATATATATATATATATATATATATATAATATATATATATATATAATACATACATATATATATATATAAGTGTGTATGTATTTGATATATTCATATATGCATATTATGATATGTGTGTGTGATATATATATATATATATATATATATATATATATATATGCGTGTGTGTGTGTATATATATATACATGTATATATATGTATGTATATATGTATGTATATATATACATGTATATGTGTATACATATATATATATATATATATATATATATATATGTTTATATGTATATATATACATGTATGTATGTGTATACATGCATGTGTATGTATGTATGTATATATAATAATATATATTTATATTATTATATATACTATTATATAAATATATAGATATCTATAGATAGATATATATATACTAACGTATATATATCTTATATAATATAATATAATATATATATATATATATTAGTTAATGTACCTTAAGTATAACGAAATTGATATAAATCGTTCAAATCCCTATGTGCGAAGTTCGTGATCATCATATCATACTATAATGGGCGTAATGTCTGTCTGTCGTCATTCAATCACGGCCAAACGGCTGGTCAGATGGGCATGAAACTTGGCAGGTTATGGTGGTGGGGACCCTGAAGATGGTCTGTAATGGGGTTTCATACCAAACCTACCCCCCTCCTTTGTAGGGGGTGGGCGGGGTGAGAAGGGATTCCCTGAAACGGAGCTGTTTCTGGCCGTGAAACGAGGCTGGTTATTCCCCCGTAGACTTTAGTTACTTTACGATTGTTCATACATAATTTCTGTGCAACTTTCCCCGGAGAAAGACGCGAATATTTCGGCTTGGACACAATAGAAGAAGATGGAAAAATTAATCATCAATATCCGCAAAAGATTTTTTGAATAACTTTGAATCCATCGGGACTGCCAGTACACAAAATAACGTTGAAGAAGTACTGCCCAGTAATGTTGCTTCGGAATTTCGATCCTGCCAATGGCACATAATAAAAAGGAAACTGACAAGTTCCTACTTTCTACTTTTTTTTGGAAGACACTGGATCATAAGAGCATTTATCAGTAGCCATAACACACTGACATACAAGTTGCGTCTTTGCTTTAACATAATGAAAAGAAAAGATACTTTATTATTCGTATCACCTTGCAAAGTAATTGACAAAGAAACGAACCAATCAAGATCCCTGTTCCGTTAAATGAAAGTCACCGACTAGAGAGAGAGAGAGAGAGAGAGAGAGAGAGAGAGCCATTTAACAACATTAATGCACTACAATTTTATAATTTTATCTTGCTATCGAAAAATGAGAGAGAGAAAGAGAGAGGAGATAATTTGTGATTTGAGAGCTAAGTAATCCGATAATGCCATCACCGTCTTCGTTACTTGACTTACATTGAGAGAGAGAGAGAGAGAGAGAGAGAGAGAGAGAGAGAGAGAGAGAGAGAGAGAGAATCATTAAAAGAGGGTAAACAATAATGAATACGAACTTCTTTACGTTCATTGATCGTCCCTTCACTTGCTTTAAAAGAGAGAGAGAGAAAGAGAGAGAATATCATTAAAAGAGGGGAAACAACAATGAATAAGAATTTCTTTGCGTTCAGTGATCGTCCCTTGAATTACATTACGAGAGAGAGAGAGAGAGAGAGAGAGAGAGAGAGAGAGAGAGAGAGAGAGAGAGAGAGAGACTATTCGTGTAATCGCCCTTATTTTAATATTGCTGAACAAATAGTACATATAAATTTTTCACTTCTGCACCCGTATTTTATCACCCATCGTAGATGGGTAAGTTTGCTAGTCCTACGAATAGGTGCAGTAAACAAGTGATCAATTACCTCCAAAATCTCCTATGGGCATACAGTTTTTATCGCTAGTAGGTAGTACGCTAAACGAGTGCGATATTCAGTGTTTTCAACGAAGGATTTTCAGTGCCAGAATTCTCGCTTCTAATGAATTTGCTATGTACAAAGGTAATGTCCAGACTTTCAAAAATATATCTTTGGAGCTCACGTTTCATAGACAATGAAACTTCTAATATTACATATACCTGCATCTCTGCAAAACTCGTAAAGATCAAGTGGCAACCATAATTATGCGGACTAAGTATTCTATCTTCCCAGATCGCCTATCCATTATCATGCATATGAGTTCATTGTTTTATCCCGTTCGATACTTAACAGTGATCATATGCAGCAGATGGTCTATAAATGAAGAAAACATGAGTGGCCGCAAATCGCGTGATTATATATCGATTTTTGTTCTTCAGAAAACTACTATTTTTCAAAGAAGAAACTGAAGTTGAAATTTGTGAAACTCAGGACGACAATGAATTAGTGGATTTCATATGATTCACATGATTACATATTAAAAGTCTTTTTTCCTGAAGATTACTCATCTTCAGACGAAGCTGATGATGAAAAAAAAACAACAGTAAAAATGTGCAAGACAATAGTGCTATATAATGTGACACGCAGCCTCAAAATGTTAATGATGACGAGGAACAGTGCAAGATTATATCGTCAGATAGTGATGAACACATCAATGCAGACAATAGTGTTATAATATGTGACACAGCCTCAAAATGTTAATAATGATGCCGAGGAACAGTGCATAATTATATGGTCAAATAGTGACGAACACATCGATTCAGATATTACACATATCAGTGACAAACTCGGATGAAACATTGTTCACAATTAGAAAATTAAATAATTTAGTTTACCGAGTAAGGTGAGAATTTCGTTTTCTTTGTTTTGGTATAGAAGGCCAAAAGTAAACAAGCATCGTTAGAAAAACGTAACTAAGCGCTTGCGGAAACTTTATGCGGATACAACGGCAACACTGTATCTCATAGCTATGTAAGAGCCTAGTCTCGACAACAATCGAGGAGATTTAGTGTTGACAACAAACTTGTTGAACATTTCAACAATCAGTTATTACTTATTATTTCTGAAGATGGGCCCTAATCATATGCCGCAATTGACCAGAAATTCGAGCTTCCAAAGACTATGGTGTTCATTAGGAAGAAGTAAGAGGAGGTCAAGGGAAATAAAGAAAGTAGAGATCTTTCCTGTTGAAAAAATAACAAAAATAAATTGACAAATTAATAAAAACATAAATATATAAGGAAATGATTACAATGCAAGGAGAATTGTATTGGGGTACTATAGTAGATTCACATCAACCGTGCATTTGATTATCTAGGCCCGTCCCTTACGACGCTCCTGATTGGCTGTTGATAAGCCAATCGCAGGGCTGGAAACTCTCAGTCTCTCGAGAGAGAGTTCACATGGGTAGAATCTATGCTCCACCTCTCATGAGGGATACGTCTTTCAAACGTATGCCTCAGGAGAGGTGGAACATACATCCTGCCCATGTGAACTCTCGAGAGAGACTGAGAGTTTCCAGCCCTGTGATTGGCTTATCAACAGCCAATCAGGAGCGTCGTAAGGGACGGGCATAGGCCTCAAATGTACGGTTGATGTGAAGCTACTATAGTAATACATTGTATCTTCGCTTGAACTTTTGAAGTTCCGATTGCACGACATTTTCTGGGAGACTGTTCCACTGTCCAACGGTGTGAGGAACAAAGTACTTATGAAACTGAAAAGTTCGACAGCGAGGGATATTTACTGCATTTTAGTGCTGCTGTTTAGCAAACCTGGTCGCTCTCTACCAAAAAAAAAGGAAAAAAAAAGTGGGGGGGGGGGGTCACGGATCAGGGATCAATTGCGACTGTGAAAGATTTAAACAGATCTAAACAGTATACAAAAAATAAAAGGCATTTCATAACAACTTGGACAGAGGATCTCCTTAACTGAAGAAGGTTTATTGTTCCTTTTATATTGGTCGATAACAATTCACTAAAATACTTTCTCACCCACTGCAAACTTTTTATAACTCTGGCCCCAGAAGTGTGATTACAAAGTCTCCCTAAGTATATCTTAACTGATACCTGTATCTTTTATTACATGGTGCTCAGGCGGGAAAAATGAGCTTGGGGCAACACTTACCATCTAACCAGAGGAGGCTAGTTGTTAAAACTTCAAAAATATTAGCTTGTTTTATATCGTATTTGTTACAAATTTTAACAGCAAATCAGCCAAGTTTATTGTTGTTAATATTGCTTAATGACATACAGAAAGAATAATATGATATACTGCAAAGGAAAAATGAACACAATACTTATATAGTTAATACCATTTATTAGTTCCAGAACAGTACTTAGTAAATGCAAAAAGAAGATAATGAAGATTTATGCTATTTAACTACTCCCAACAACAAAATCTGTTTGAGTCAATCACTCATAACAGCCCCACGCTGTTGTCCCTATGTTATTTGAAAGAACTTTTTTGTCTTTTCAGCTGTATCCTAACGCCGTCGCAAGTCATACCCAAACCTGCCACACCAACTTGACCTGGCAGCCTGCCAATTTCAACCTAACAACCTGTCTTCAAGGTGGGTACCATCCACTTGTTCATTTACTCTTAGCGAAAATATTCATCCAGTTGCTTAACTATAAAGACAACTGACATTACATAATATATATAATATACATCTATCATCTATATATATATATATATATATATATATATATATATATATATATATATATATATAATGATATATATACTATATAATTACTAGAATTCTAAATAGTCTTAAATTCCAGATGATACTTAATTCAATAACAAATTCATACAAATTCGATTTAGCTAATAAAATTTGTAACATTAACCAAGGAACTCAAATCCACAAAAAATAGGAATATAATAAAAAAAGTCTTACTTATTTTTATAACCTCCGCGCTCTTTTCATTTCCATTATTGTTTGTTTGTGAGGAGTTTTCACGTTGCATGGAACCAATGGTTATTCAGCAACGGGACCAGCGGCTTTACGTGACTTCCGAACCACGCGACGTCGAGAGTGCACGTCTACTCAGTTCCCTAGTCATGTATGGGAAGATATGATTCAGGATTTTACGTTACGTTCAGAGAAGCAGCCAATCAGAAACATCAAACTTGTTTATACTAGTTCTTCTTCTACTGAACTTTCGCATCACCCCTTTACTGTATAACTAAGGCATTGTTGTTCCTTGGAGTTTTATAAAGAATGATGATTCCCTTAAGGAGGGCGTCCACTTTACATTAACCATGTGGGAAAATGGGTTTTTTTCAAACTTAATGAACTTTTTTGTTTTTCTACCGATTTTTCTCATTCAAAAACCATTTGAAGGATAATTTTCTCTACTAAAAACTTATAACTGTGTGCTTTGAATATTTAGACATTTTAATGCTCTATTATTTGGTTTTAGAATGACTAAAATCGGTCAATAAACAAAAAAGTTAAATTAATTTTTTTCCGAAAATCTAAGTTTTGAGAAAACGAGCGTCAAAGTTTTCATATACTACATTTACATCTGTAAATTCTGAAGTAAACCTAGAGACTTGAAATTTGGAGGATATATAGAAACAATGTTTATAAACGTATACTGTAATTTTTATTGAGATTGGTTGAATAGAATTCAGTATACATAAGTTTGAATTTTATAACTTCAGATAAGGAAAGGGCCTCCTTTGTATTCACTCATTCTCTCTCTCTTTCACCTTTTTCTAGTGAGCCCCAGCACCATAATCTGGGTCTTCTTCAACCTTGCTTCTTTTTGTTGTTCTATGTTGTTCTGAACCTTTACGTTTGGATGCCTGTAATGAATGTCTCTTTCTCTCTGAATCTCGACCTTGCAAATACTTCACGTTTGATGCAGTCACATTTCCAAATTCAGTCTTTAGCAATGGATAAGATTCAGCATAACCCCAGTTGTGTTGCAAAACAGTCAGACAGGCTGACTGCTGTACAGTTTTCAGTCCAAAAAACTATGAATAAAAATGGAAAAAGGAAAGGAAAAGGCATAATCACGATTCCATATAGGGCTATTGACAATAAACAAGCAGACGACAGGCTACGACATTAGGGAAGCAAAATACGCTTGCATTTGTCTTCATTTTGGGGCAAATATGACACATTTCGATTACTTGACAATTGTCTCAGATACTTAATACTTTTTTCAACATAAATATAAAAAGAAAATATTGATCTATTTATGAGCAGACGAAAAAAAAAAAATGAACAGCCGACACTGTAAACAAACAATGCATGTGGGCGATTATACACTTGTCTTTATTTATCACTGCCCACATTTCACGCTTTTAGCTTACTTGATTATCATCTCTATTACCTTATGCTACCATCAATATGATAATGACGCAAAATCATTATAAATATCTACGACGAAGAAATGAACAGAACCTACGAGGCTGGCATTTCTTTCATTTACCCAACTCATATCTTTCAAAGAAAACGTTGAGTTCATTTAGAAACACGAATCTCTAAATTAGGCGGATACTATAGGAAAAAATTTTCCGGCACTCAGGACAGAAAAAAGTTCCCTACTGGATTCGTGTTGCTTGCGTGACCCCCGCGCTAGAGGGGTCATAGATAAGTGTAGATTAAAGTCTTTTTAGCCATGATTTATACATATTTCATAAAAAACTGTTTGAAACTTAAAGTAGAGTGGTTTTCCTACCCAAAACCGTCATAAACCCAAAATGGGTTTCCGGATCCCATGGGTCGCCGGACGCTCCCCTTAATTTCAGAGGCCGTAATTCTGCCACATGAAATTTACTTTTCTTATTAACTTCTAAGCTGTTCTGTATTTAAGTGTATATATGCTTTTCTATCTGTTTATCTGGTTGTTTTCCGTAGTTTGTTACGAAGCATTTAATCTCCTTTCGCATAGAGGCATCCTATTCTGTCAAGCTCGCATTGTAAGTTAATGGTCTTACCGTCAATATATAAATATATATATATATATATATATATATATATTATATATATATATATATACATAAGTTCCTCGTTGGGACGAGTGGGCGCTCAGTTACCAATCCAGGTGGTCCGAAGTTCGATTCTCGGCTCGGCCAATGCGGAATCAGAGGAAGTTGTTTCTGGTGACAGAAATTCATTTCTCGATATAATGTGGTTAGGATTCCACAATAAGCTGTAGGTCCCGTTGCTAGGTGACCAATTGGTTCCTAGCCACGTAAAAATATCTAATCCTTCGGGCCAGCCCCAGGGTCTGGTAAAAACTAAGATATACTTAACTTTTTTTTTAACCGTCATATATCGTAAGTGTATACACAATAAGAATATGAATATTAATAAATAATGCTCAATCCGGTCTGTTTCTCTCTACAGTATGCTTAGGAAATCCACAAGGGGCACCACTGAATGGAACGACCACCTGGGATGGCATCACACGATCATCTCAGACGCTAGTAAGAAGTGTATCTTATCGCAATGCAATTTTCCTCTCCATCCGCTGCGCATCCAAAGGCGGGAACACCTACTTTATGAACGTTATTTCACGGAGCAGGTTGACAGTTATAAATCACCCAAAATATAATTTCATTTCACTTTTGTAGCAAAGAACTGGAAGACTGGTCATTCTGTGAAAGAAAAATATTCCAGTAGCACACAGTATCGACGAACATCAATATTATCAACCTACTTTAAGAACTTCATTAAAAGATATTTCCTTAGTAAATATTATTGCAGCTTCTACCAATTCTGACATTAAGACGAGTCGACACCTAGATACAGTTTTAATCATCAGATGAAAACGAAAATGATTTTTATCAATTATAAATCGATGATAAATAATCTTTCCACGCGTTCAGTTGTTTGTTTTATAAATATTTCGGGAACTGCGCCAGAGAAAACTGCACACGTCAGGTTTCTAAATTGAAATATCTCATTTCATTCATTTCAGAATGTGGAATTTCTCATTTCCTCTGTATTTCTAAAAAAAAAAAAAAAATCTGCCATTTTAAAACGCAATTTTCCATCACATGAAAAATCAAATAACAAACTCTTCTGGCAGTACTGAAGTTCGATCTGGGCAAATATATTCAATCTTGACTCCTTCACCATAAAAAAAAAATCAAAATATAGTAAGAACTACTTTTTCTATATAAAAATCCCCTGATTTTCCTAGCAAGGAAAATATCTCGTATATAGATAAATAAAATAAATAAATAAATATATATATATATATATATATATATATATAATATATATATATATATATATATAAATATATATAATATATATTATATATATATAACCTTTCCCGTTTCAGGCTGACATCATAATATTCTTATTTCTCTCCAGGTGACGCTGGCATGTCCCGCCGGTCAGCAACTGGGCGATGGAAATACAACGAAGGTCGTAACTTGCCAAAACAACGGCAACTGGACCACTGTTGATCCCGGTCTCATGGTCTGTCGAACACGTGAGTAGTACTGAGCAGTCGTGATCTCTATTTAATGATATGCAATAAATACTGATCAAATTATTTTGTTCTTATGTCTCACCACACGCTTCTCTAAACACTGCCCCTTGTATATGTTATAGTAAATAATGTGAAATCCGGCGACTTCACGAAATCCGTAGGGAATATGTGAAATGACCAATTCCCTTAGAGGAACATTTGATCCACGAGGGGCTATAGTAGATTCACATCAACCGTGCATTTGATGTCTAGGCCAGTCCCTTATGACGCTCCTGATTGGCTGTTAATAAGCCAATCACAGGGCTGGAAACTCTATCTCTCTCGAAGAGGGCTGGAAGCTCTCAGTCTCTCGAGAGAGTACACATAGACAGGATGTATGTCCCACCTCTCCTGAGGGATACTTTTGAGACTTATCCCTCAGGAGAGGTGGAACATATATCCTACCCATGTGAACTCTCAAGAGAGACTGAGCGTTTCCAGCCCTGTGATCGGCTTTTTAACAGCCAATCAGGAGCTTTGTAAAGTAATATATGTGTATGTATACTTACGTTTAACGTAAATACTTATATATATAAAAGGTATATATATTTGTAAACACATATAAACACACACATACACAATTTAATTAGGGTTCATATATATATATATATATATATAATATATATATATATATATATATATATATATATATATATATATATATATATATAGTATATATATATATATATATATATATATATATATATATATATATATATATATATATATATATATATATATATAGTATATAATATATATATATATATATATATATATATATATATATATATATATATATATATATATATATATATATATATATATATTTATATATATATATATATATATATATATATATATATATATATATATAGCCATAATTAAATTTTGCATCAAGCAACTCGAAAAATGTACAGCAAGGTCCAAGTGGTATAATGTTTTGATTTCCGTGTTTTGCTTTTGTACCGATGAATGGAGGTCGAACTTTGCTTGACTAACTTTGTTCAATGTGACGTCAGAAGTGGGAAAAGTCAGAACCTTATTTGCTGTTTCTCCGCTTCTGACGTCACATCGAACAGAGTTTGTCGAGCAAAGCTTGACCGTGTGAACGGGCCTTTACTGTGACCCATGGCGGTCACTTCCCTTAATCATCCATACACGAGGGAAAGTTTGAACGAGTTTAAGAAAATATGGCAGCAGTGCTAATCGCGACGAAACAGTTACTCATCTACAATGTTTCGCTGTGTTTAGTACCAGCCCCTGAGGGTCAAATGTATTTCGCCGTGTTCAGTACCAGCCACTGGGGGATCAAATGAACTTATGGAAGATTAAATCTCCCAGGGGCTAGTATCCCTTAGGGATAAAATGTTCCTAAGTGAATGGGACATTTCACTTATTCCGTAAGGATTCTGTTGAATCCCTGGATTTCACATATTTACTTTAACCGTCTTGAGTATGTCTCTTATATTACCATCCCTTTTGAAACATAACTATAAATTGGAAATCGACATCATAGTGAAAGCAAAGCATTTATTAAAAAAGGGGGGGTTATGGACAAAAGAATCATTAGAAGCTTATACAAAACCGCAAAAACTGTGTGGAAGGTAATAACTTTTCCAATATTAAAATGACAAAACATTATAAAAATGAAAACTTTCTGGTTTCATCATTCAAAAAACACGTAAGAAAAACAGAATGGAAAAAAAATTACCGTTTCTTTCACCCTGTCATCCCACTGCAGCG
Source organism: Macrobrachium nipponense (assembly GCF_015104395.2). Lineage (NCBI taxonomy): Eukaryota > Metazoa > Arthropoda > Malacostraca > Decapoda > Palaemonidae > Macrobrachium > Macrobrachium nipponense. The sequence continues at coordinate 85,995,114 of NC_087203.1, read as the reverse complement.
GTGAATGTACCCTTCCCGGACCTTCCTCCTGAAATGACCATTCAAGGGCTTCCCCCTGGAGGCCTGGCCTGGCAGGACCTCCAGATCAACTTCACTTGCCCGAACAACACGATGTTCTCCGACGGACGGTCCTACATAACGATAACGTACAACGGCACGGTGTGGCTGGGATACGAAGCAAATTTCGCCTGTCTCAACAGTAAGTAGCAAGAGCCCCAAACCCGAGTAGTAAACGATTAGACCGCTTCCGACCAAAACAGGACAATTTAACGCATGACGTCACATGGCTGATCTGACTGATGCTTAAGTAAAAAAAAGTCATTAGTCAGTATTTAACCCCACCAGAGTGAAGAACAAGGAAACTATCTTCCAGTACCTGGAGATGAACGGGGACCTCTCTCACACAAGGTCGTGAAAGAGACAGAGAAAGGGTGTGGGCAACTAATTCCCATAGTGAACCTTAATTTATTTGTTTTCTTGGTTTTCTTTTATGGCCACCTACCAATGACGTCACAAATATGAGCAATAACGACGAAATGGTCTAACCCTGTACTTTATTAATCCTGCCCAAACCATGTAATTATACAGGGATGTGCGAGTGCTGTAATAGGTTGGCTACCAGAGGGATTGTGTCCCATCCTAAGCTGGAGCAGTGTTTGTCATATAAGGCGCCTTGAGGGGAAAAGGGGTATTCGAGCTTAAAGTGAGGTTTACCATCCCATTTCAATGTGAATTACTTTTTTTCTCTTTCGTTAGAACAGTTACCATCCCATTTCAACGTGATTGACTTTTTTCTCTTTCGTTAGAACAGTTACCATCCCATTTCAAAGTGATTAACTTTTTTCTCTTTCGTTAGAACAGTTACCATCCCTTTTCAACATGAATGACATTTTTCTCTTTCGTTAGAACAGTTACCATCCCATTTCAACATGATTGAATTTTTTCTCTTTCGTTAGAACAGTTACCATCCCATTTCAATGTAAGAGCAGTTACCATCCCATTTCAACGTGAATGACTTTTTTTCTCTTTCATTAGAACAGTTACTCTCCCATTTCAACGCCTATGACATTTTCTCTTTCGTTAGAACAGTTACCATCCCATTTCAATGTGAATGACCTTTTTTGTCTTTCATTAGAACGGTTACCATCCCATTTCAACATGAATTACCTTTATTCTCTTTCGTTAGAACAGTTACCATCCTATTTCAACGTGACTGACTTTTTTCTCTTTCGTTAGAACAGTTACCATCCCATTTCAATGTAAGAGCAGTTACCATCCCTTTTCAACGTGAATGACTTTTTTCTCTTTCGTTAGAACAGTTACCATCCCATTTCAATGTAAGAACAGTTACTATCCCATTTCAACGTGATAGAAAATTTTTCTCTTTCGTTAGAACAGTTACCATCCCACTTCAATATGAGAACAGTTACCATCCCATTTCAATGTGAATGACTTTTTTCTCTTTCGTTAAAAGTTACCAATCCAATTTCAATGTGAGAACAGTTACCATCCCATTTCAACGGCTGGAATGGCTTTTTTCTCATTCGTTAGAAGAGTTACCATCCATTTCAATGTGAGAACAGTTACCATCCCACTTCAATATGAGAACAGTTACCATCCCATTTCAATGTGAATGACTTTTTTCTCTTTCGTTAGAACAGTTACCATCCCACTTCAATATGAGAACAGTTACCATCCCATTTCAATGTGAATGACTTTTTTCTCTTTCGTTAGAACAGTTACCATCCCATTTCAACGTGATTGACTTTTTTCTCTTTTGTTGGAACAGTTACCGTAGCATTTCAATGTGAATGACTTTTTTTCTCTTTTGTTAGATCAGTTACTATCCCATTTCAATGTGAATGACTTTTTTCTCTTTTGTTAGAACAGTTACCCTCCCATTTCAACGTGAATGAATTTTTTCTCTTTCGTTAGAACAGTTACCCTCCCATTTCCCATTTAACGCAAATTACTTTTCTCTTTTGTTAGAACAGTACCATCCCATTTCAACGTGAATAACTTTTTTTGCTTTCGTTAGAACAGTTACCATCCCATTTCAATGTGAGAACATTTACCATCCCATTTCAACGTGATTGACTTTTTTCTCTTCCGTTGGAACAGTTACCGTCGCATTTCAATGTGAATTACTTTTTTTCTCTTTTGTTAGAACAGTTAATATCCCATTTAAATGTGAGAACAGTTACCATCCCATTTCAACGTGAATGAGTTTTTTCTCTTTCGTTAGAAGTGTTACCATCCTATTTCAATGTGAATGACTTTTTTCTCTTTCGTTATAACAGTTACCATCCCATTTCAATGTGAGAACAGTTACCCTCCCATTTACATAATTCACTTTTCTTCTTTCATTAGAACAGTTACCATCCCATTTCAAAGTGAATTACTTTTTCTCTTTCGTTAGAACAGTTTACCCTCCCATTTTAACGTGAATGAATTTTTTTCTCTTTCGTTAAAACAGTTACCATCCCATTTCAACGCGAATGACTTTTCTCTTTTGTTTAGAACAGTTACCATCCCATTTCAACGCGAATGGACTTTTTCTCTTTCATTAGAACAGTTTACCATCCCATTTCAACGCGAATGATTTTCTTTTCTCTTTCGTTAGAACAGTTTACCATCATATTCCAACGTGAAATACTTTTTCTCTTTCGTTAGAACAGTTACCATCCCATTTCAACGCGAATGACTTTTAATCTTTTGTTAGAACAGTTACCATCCATTTCAACGTGAATGACTTTTTCTCTTTCGTTAAAACAGTCACCCTCCACTTTTTAACATAAATGACTTTTTTCTCTTTCGTTAGAACAGTTTACCCTCCATTTCAAAGTAAATGACTTTTTTCTCTTTCATTAGAACATTACCCATCCCATTTCAACGCGAATGACTTTCTTTTCTTTCTTTCGTTAGAACAGTTACCATCATATTCCAACGTGAAATACTTTTTCTCTTTCGTTAGAACAGTTACCATCCCATTTCCAAACGCGAATGACATTTTATCTTTTGTTAGAACCGTTACCAATCCCCATTTCAACGTGAATGCTTTTTTTCTCTTTCGTTAAAACGTTACCCTCCCATTTTAAACATAAATGACTTTTTCTCTTTCGTTAGAACAAAGTTACCCTCCCATTTCAAAGTAAATGACTTTTTTCTCTTCGTTTAGAACAGTTCCAATCCCATTTTAACGTGAATGAATTTTTTTCTCTTTCGTTTGGGACAGTTACCCTCCCATTAAAACGTAAATGACTTTTTTCTCTTTCGTTAAAAGTTACCCTCCCATTTCAACGTAAATGTCTTTTTTCTCTTTCGTTAAACAGGGTTGTAATTTACCTCTTTACTCTCTCGTTGTTAGTTGAACAGGGTGGTTACCTGCTATTCCGATGTTCAATGTATAATTGGCCACTTCTCTTTTCAACTTTTCTCTTCTTTAGAACAGTTACAATTACTTTTTTCTCTTTTGTTAGAACAGTTACCATCCCATTTCAATGTAAATGACCTTATTATCTTTCGTTAGAAAAGTACCCTCCCATTTCAATGTGAATTACATTTTTTCTCCTTTCGTTTGAACGTTACCCTCCCATTTCAATATGAAAGACCTTTAATATCTTTCGTTAGAACAGTTACTCTCCTATTTCAATGTGAATTACTTTTTTTCTCTTCGTTAGAACAGTTACCCTCCATTTCAATATGAATGACCCTTTTATTATCTTTCGTTAGAACAGTTACCCTCCCATTTCAACGTGAATGACTTTTTTCTCTTTTGTTAGAACAGTACCATCCCATTCAATATGAATGCCTTTATTATCTTTCGTTAGAACAGTTACCCTCCCATTTCAACGTGAATGACTTTTTTCTCTTTCGTTAGAACAGTTACCATTCCATTTCAATGTGAATTACTTTTTTCTCTTTCGTTAGAACAGTTACCATTCCATTTCAATGTGAATTACTTTTTTCTCTTTCGTTAGAACATTTACCATCCCATTTCAATGTGAATAACATTTTTATCTTATTTAGAACAGTTACCATCCATTTCAAGTGAATGACTTTTTTTCTCTTTCATTAGAACTGTTACCATCCCATTTTCACGTGAATGACATTTTTCTCGTTACCATTAGAACAGTTACCATTCCCATCACCGTGAATTACTTTTTTCAATTTCGTTTAGGAAACAAGGTTACCATTCATTTAATGTGAATTTTTTACTTTTTCTTTCTTTAGTTAGAAACGTTACCATCCATTTCTATGTTAAATTACTTTTTTCTCTTTTCGTAGAACTGTTTACCATCCCATTTCAATGTGAATAACATTTTTCTCTTTATTTAGAACAGTTACCATCCCATTTCAATGTGAATGACTTTTTTCTCTTTCATTGGAACTGTTACCATCCCATTTCAACGTAAATTACTTTTTTCTCTTTCGTTAGAACAGTTACCATCTCATTTCCATGTGAATTACTTTTTTTTCTCTTTCGTTAGAACAGTTACCCTCCCATTTCAATGTTAATTACTTTTTTTCTCTTTCGTTAGAATAATTACCATCCCATTTCAATGTGAATTACATTTTTTCTTTTGTTAGAACAGTTACCCTCCCATTTCAACTTGAATGAATTCTTTCTCTATCGTTAGAACAGTTACGATATCATTTCAATGTGAATTACTTTTTTCTCTTTCGTTAGAACAGATTCCCATCACATCTATTACTTTTTTCTCTTTCGTTAGAACAGTTACCATCCCATTTCAATGTGAATTACTTTTTTTCTCTTCCATTAGAACAGTTGCCATCCCATTTCAACGTAAATTACTTTTTTCCCTTTCGTTAGAACAGTTACCATCCCCATTTTCAATGTGAATGACTTTTTTCTCTTTCGTTACGAACAGTTACCATCCCATTTCAATGTGTATTACTTTTTTCTCTTTTGTTAGAACAGTTACCATCCCATTTCAATGTGAATTACTTTTTCTCTTTCTTCAAAACAATTACCCTCCCATTTCAATATGAATTACTTTTTTCTCTTTTGTTATAACAGTTATCATCCCATTTCAATGTGAATTACTTTTTTCTCTTTTGTTAGAAGTTACCATCCCATTTCAATGTGAATTACTTTTTTCTCTTTCTTTAAAACAATTACCCTCCAATTTCAATGTGAATTACTTTTTTCTCTTTCTTTAAAACAATTACCCTCCCATTTCAATGTGAATTACTTTTTTCTCTTTTGTTAGAGCAGTTACCATCCCATTTCAATGTTAATTACTTTTTTCCCTTTCGTTAGAACAGTTACCATCCCATTTCAACGTGAATTACTTTTTTCTCTTTCGTTAGAACAGTTACCATCCCATTACAATGTGAATGACTTTTTTCTCTTTCGTTAGAACAGTTACCATCCCATTTCAATGTGAATACTTTATTCTCTTTTGTTATAACAGTTATCATCCCATTTCAATGTGAATTACTTTTTTCTCTTTTGTTGGAGCAGTTACCCTCCCATTTCAATGTGAATTATTTCTTCTTTTTCTTTAAAAAAATTACCCTCCCATTTCAATGTGAATTACTTTTTTCTCTTTTGTTACAGCAGTTACCATCCCATTTCAATGTGAATTACTTTTTTCTCTTTCGTTAGAACAGTTACCATCCCATTTTAACATAAATTACTTTTTTCCCTTTCGTTAGAACAGTTACCATCCCATTACAATGTGAATTACTTTTTTCTCTTTCGTTAGAACAGTTACCATCCCAATTCAACGTAAATTACTTTTTTCCCTTTTGTTAGAACAGTTACCATCCTATTACAATGTGAATTACTTTTTTCTCTTTCGTTAGAACAGTTACCATCCCATTTCAATGTGAATTACTTTTTTCTCTTTTGTTATAACAGTTATCATCCCATTTCAATGTGAATTACTTTTTTCCCTTTCGTTAGAACAGTTACCATCCCATTACAATGTGAATGACTTTTTTCTCTTTTGTTATAACAGTTATCATCCCATTTCAATATGAATTACTTTTTTCTCTTTTGTTATAACAGTTATCATCCCATTTCAATGTGAATTACTTTTTTCTCTTTTGTTAGAGCAGTTACCATCCCATTTCAATGTGAATTACTTTTTTCTCTTTTGTTATAACAGTTACCATCCCATTTCAATGTGAATTATTTTTTTCCCTTTCGTTAGAACAGTTACCATCCCATTTAAATGTGATTACTTTTTTCTTTTGTTAGAACAGTTACCATTCCATTTCAATGTGAATTACTTTTTTCTCTTTTGTTAGAGCAGTTACCATCCCATTTCAATGTGAATTACTTTTTTCTCTTTTGTTAGAACAGTTACCATCCCATTTCAACGTGAATTACTTTTTTCTCTTTCGTTAGAACAGTTACCATCCCATTTCCATATGAATTACTTTTTTCTCTTTCGTTAGAACAATTACCCTCCCATTTCAATGTGAATTATCTCTTTCGTTAGAACAGTTACCCTACCATTTCAATTTCAATTACTTTTTTTTCTTTTCTTAGAGCAGTTTTCATCCCATTTCAATGTGAATGACCTTTTTCTCTTTCATTAGAACAGTTACCATCCATTTCAATGTTAATTACTTTTTCTCTTTTGTTAGAACAGTTACCTCCCATTCCAACTCCTATGACTTTTTTCTCTTTCGTTTGAACAGATACCCTCCCATTTCAATGTGAATGACTTTTTTCTCTTCGTTAGAAAAGTTACCCTCCCATTTCAACGTCGATTACTTTTTTCTCTTTCTTTAGCTAAACAATTACCATCCCATTCACATGTGAACTTCACTTTTATTCTTTTTTCCTTTTAGTTAGAGCAGTTACCCATCCCATTTCCATGCTGACAATTTACTTTTTTTCCCTTTCATGAAGAACAGTACCAGCCCATTCTTTCAAAACATGAAATTACTTTTTTTCCCTTTCTTGTTCGAACAGTTACCATCCCCATTACAATTTGTGAATTACTTTTTTCCATTTCGTTAGTTAGCGCAACAGTTTACCAATCCCCAATTTCAATGTGAATTAATTTTTCTCTTTAGTTACAAAGGCCACTTATCATGCCCATTTCCAATGCTTGAAAATCTTTTTTCGCTTTTTTTACAGAGCCAGTAACCAGCCTCATTTCCAAATTGCTAAATTTACTTTTTTTTCTCCTTTACTTCTCAAAACAATTAACCCTCCCATTTAAACAATGTATAAATTACACTTTTTTTCCTCGTTTTGTTCGAGCAGACAGTTTACCATCCCATCTTTCAATTGGAATAAACTTTTTTCTCTTTCGTATTAGAACAGTTACCATCCAATTTCAACGATTAAATTTACTTATTTTTTTCCCTTTTGTTAGAAACAGTTACCATCCCATTACAATTGGTGCAATGACTTATTTCTTTTTTATTCTTTCATTAGAAAGTTACCATCCCATCTTCAAACGTTACAATTGAACTTTTTTTCCCTTTTTCGTTAGTAACAGTTTACCATCCCATTACAATGTGAAATTACTTCTTTTTCCTTTCGTTCCGTTAGAACTAGTTTACCAATCTCGCCCATTGTTCAATGTTGAATTTACTTTTTTCTTTTTTTCTTTTAGTTACGAGCAGTTACCATTCACCCATTTCAATGTTGAATTACTTTTTTTCTCTTTCATCAAAACAATTACCCTCCCATTTCAAATGAATTATTTTTTTCTTTTGTTATAACCAGTTATCATTTCCAATTTTCAATGTGAATTAACTTTTTTCTCTTTGTTTAGACAGTTACCATCCAATTGCAATGTGAATTACTTTTTTCTCTTCTTAAAAACCCAATTACCTCCCATTTCAATGTGAATTACTTTTTTCTCTTTTGTTTATTAAGTTATCATCCCAATTCCAATGGAATTACTTTTTTCTCTTCTTTAACAACATTACCTCCCATTTCATGTGAATTAACTTTTTTCTCTTTTGTTAGAGCAGTTACCATCCCATTTCAATGTAATTACTTTTTCCCGTTCTGTTTTTTAGAAACAGTTACATTTCCCATTTACAAAACGTAATTAACTTTTTTCCCTGTCGTAGAACCCAGTTACCATTCCCATTACAATGTGATAGTAACTTGTTCTCTTTGTAGAAACAGTACCAATCCCATTCCAATGTTGAATTAATTTTTCTCTTTTGTTATAAACAAGTTATTCATCCCATTGTTTACCAATGCTGAAATTACTTTTTTCTCTTTTCTTTGGGAAAAGCAAGTTACCCTCCCATTTCAATGTGGAATTACTTTTCTCTTTTCTTTAAAACAATTACCCTTCCCAAATTTCAAGGGAAACTTTTTTCTCTTTTGTTAGAGCAGTTACCATTACCACATTTCCCAATGTGAATTACTTTTTTCTCTTTCGTTTGAGAACAAGTTACCATCACATTTATAACATAAATTGACTTTTTCTTTTTTCCCTTTCGTTTAGAAAACAGGTACCATCCCATTAAAATGTGAATTACTTTTTTCTCTTTCGTTAGAACAGGTACCAATCCAATTCAATGTAAAATTACTTTTTCCCGTTTTCGCGTTAGAAACAGTTTACCATCCCATTACAATCGTGAATTACTTTTTTCGTGTCGTTAGAACAGTTTACCATCCCATTTCAATGTGAATTACTTTTTCTCTTTGTTTTATAACAGTTATCCATCCCCATTTCAATGTGAATTAATTTTTCCCTTTCGTTAGACAGCACCATCCAATTACAAGGGAATTTTGAACTTTTTTCTATTTTGTTATAAACAGTATTCATCCATTCCCAAATGGAAAACAAATACTTTTTTCTCTTTGGCATAATAACAGTTATCATCCCATTTCAATTGGAATTACTCTTTTTCTCTTTGTTAGGAGCAGTTACCATCCCATAAGTGAATTACTTTTTTCTCTTTTGTTAGAACAGTTACCATTCCCCAATTTTTTTTCGTCAAGTGAATTACTTTTTTGCTCTTTTGTTAGAAGCCCCAGTAGTTACCCATTTCATGCCAATTTCGGGGGTTGAATTTACCTTTTTTCCCTTCTTTTGTAGAAAAGTACCCTTTTTCATCTTTTTTCAACGGTGAATTACCCTTTTTTCTGATTTCGTTAGACAGTTACCACCCATTTCCATATGAATTAGTTTGTTTTTTCTCTTTCGTTTGAGAACAATTATTCCCCTACCCATTTCCCAATTTCGTGAATTATTTTTTCTTTCGTTAGTTAAACGTTACCCTACCATTCAATTTCAATTACTTTTTTCCTCTTTCTAGACGCCCACCGCTTCCTTTCGAACCTTACCATCCAATTTAATGTGAAGACCCTTTTTTCTCTTTCATTATTAGAAACAGTTGCCATCCCCATTCATATGTGAATTACTTTTTTCTCTTTTGTTAGAACAGTTACCCTCCCATTCCAACTCCTATGACTTTTTTCTCTTTTCGTTGTGAACAGTTACCCCTCCCATTTTCAATGTGAATGACCTTTTTTCTCTTCGTTTAGAACAGTTACCCTCCCCACCAGTTCAACATCTATTACTTTTTCTCTTTCGTTTAGGATCAGAACAGTTACCCTCCATTTCAACGTCGATTACTTTTTCTCTTTCTTTAGAACAATTACCATCCCATTTAAATGTGAAAATTACTTTTTTCTCTTTTGTGAGAGCAGTTACCATCCATTTCCATGTGAATTACTTTTTTCCCTTTCATTAGAACAGTTACCATCCCATTTTCAAAACACATTAATTACTTTTTTTTCCTTTCGTTCGAGACAGTTACCATCACATTATTACATGTGAATGACTTTTTTTCTCCTTCGTTAGAACAGTACCATCCCATTTCAATGTGAAATTAATTTTTCTCTTTTTGTATAACAGTTATTCATACCCATTTCAATGTGAAATCCTTTTTCTCTTTTTTTAGAGCAGTAACCATCCCATTCAGATGCAAATTTACTTTTTTCTCTTACTTTAAAACAATTTACCCTCCCCATTTCAATGTGAATTACTTTTTTCCTCTTTGTTTTGTAGAGCGTTTACCATCCCATTTCAATGTGAATAACTTTTTTCTCTTTCGTTAGAACAGTTACCATCCAATTTCAACGTAAATTACTTTTTTCCCTTTCGTTAGAACAGTTACCATCCCATTACAATGTGAATGACTTTTTTCTCTTTCATTAGAACAGTTACTATCCCATTTCAACGTAAATTACTTTTTCCCTTTCGTTAGAACAGTTACCATCCCATTACAATGTGAATTATTTTTTTCTCTTTCGTTAGAACAGTTACCATCCCATTTCAATGTGAATTACTTTTTTCTCTTTTGTTATAACAGTTATCATCCCATTCAATGTGAATTACTTTTTTCCCTTTCGTTAGAACAGTTACCCATCCCATTACAATGTGAATGACTTTTTTTCTCTTTTGTTTTTTATAACAGTTATCATCCCATTTCAATATGAATTACTTTTTTCTCTTTTGTTATACATTTATCATCCCATTTCAATGTGAATTTTACTTTTTTCCTCTTTTGTTAGAGCAGTTACATCCATTTCAAAGTGATTACTTTTTTCTCTTTCGTTAGAACAGTTACCATCCCATTTCAATGTGAATTGCTTTACTTTCTTTTGTTATAACAGTTACCATCCATCCCATTTCAATGTGAATTATTTTTTTTCTTTCGTTAGAACAGTTACCATCCCATTTTAATGTGAATTACTTTTTTTTCTTTTCTTAGAGCTGTTTCCATCCCATTTCAATATGAATGACCTTTTTCTCTTTCATTAGAACAGTTACCATCCCATTTCAATGTGAATTACTTTTTTCTCTTTTGTTAGAACAGTTACCCTCCCACTCCAACTCCTATGACTTTTTTGCTCTTTCGTTTGAACAGTTACCCTCCCATTTCAACGTGAATGACTTTTTTCTCTTCGTTAGAACAGTTACCCTCCCATTTCAACGTGAATTACTTTTTTCTCTTTCGTTAGAACAGTTACCCTCCCATTTCAACGTCGATTACTTTTTTCTCCTTCTTTAGAACAGTTTACCATCCATTTCAATGTGATTACTTTTTTTCTCTTGCGTTAGAACAGTTACCATCCCATTTCAACGTCAATTACTTTTTTCTCTTTGGTTAGAACAGTTACCATCCCATTTCAATGTGAATTACTTTTTTTCTCTTTCATTAGAAGTTACCATCCCATTTCAACGTGAATGAATTTTTTCTCTTTCGTTAGAACAGTTACCCTCCCATTTAAATGTGAATTACTTTTTTCTTTTTGTTAGAACAGTTACCATCCCATTTCAATGTGAATTACTTTTTTCTCTTTCGTTAAAACAGTTACCATCCCATTTCAACGCCTATATGACTTTTTCCTCTTTCGTTAGAACAGTTACCATCCCATTTCAATGTGAATTACTTTTTTCTCTTTCGTTACAACAGTTACCATCCCATTTCAATGTGAATTACTTTTTTCTTTTTCGTTAGAACAGTTACCATCCCACTTCAATGTGAGAACAGTTACCATCCCATTTCAATGTGAATGATTTTTTTCTCTTTCGTTAGAACAGTTACTATCCCATTTCAATGTGAATTACTATTTTATCTCTCATTAGAACAGTTACCATCCCATTTCAACGCCTATGACTTTTTTCTCTTTCGTTAGAACAGTTACCATCCATTTCAACATAAATTACTTTTTTCTCTTTTCGGTAGAACAGTTACCATCCATATGTGAATGACTTCTTTCTCTTTTGTTAGAACAGTTACCCTCCCATTTCAACGTAAATTACTTTTTTTCTCTTTCGTTAGAACAGTACCATCCCATTGCAATGTGAATTTTTTTCTCTTTCGTTATAACTGTTACCATCCCATTTCAACGTAAAATTACTTTTTTCTCTTTCATTAGAACAGTTACCATCCCATGTCAATGTAAATTACTTTTTCTCTTCGTTAGAACAGTTACCATCCCATTTCAAAACTAAATTACTTTTATCTCTTTTGTTAGAACAGTTACCATCCCATTTCAATGTGAATTACTTTTTTCTCTTTCGTTAGAACAGTTACCATCCCATTTCAACGTAATTTACTTTTTTCTCTTTCGTTAGAACAGTTACCATCCCATTTCAACGTAAATTACTTTTTCCTCTTTCGTTAGAAGTTACCATCCCATTTCAACGTAAATTACTTTTTTCTCTTTCGTTAGAACAGTTACCATCCCATTTCAACGTAAATTACTTTTTTCTCTTTCGTTAGAACAGTTACCATCCCATTTCAACGTAAATTACTTTTTTCTTTTTCGTTAGAACAGTTACCATCCCTTATTTCAACATAAATTACTTTTTTTCTTTTGCGTTTGAACAGTTACCATCGCATTTCAATGTGAATGACTTTTTTTTTTTTTCTCTTTCGTTAGAACAGTGACCACCTCATATAACTCAATACAAAAGGACAATAAGTAGTTTCTTGCCCATCAAAACATAAGCTCAAACTAAGGGAGTGCATATCATCTTTTTTTTCAACATCCTCTCTATATAAGAATTAGTTCATTTTATTATATTAAGAACACCTTATCCCATCCAACACTTGCATATTTTGATGGGGTCGTCTATGTCTACTAGTCCCTCCTAACCTCAGTTTGAATCTTGACGTAAAAGGATTATTTGTCGTTTCCCCTCAAAAATTTAGGATTTCGTAGTGTCCAGTCAAGAGGCTTATCTATAAATGTACGGACTACTAAACAAAAATCACCAGAAACATGTCGATTTTAAAGGCCAATTTTCTAAACATAACAGTTGCCCCGTTCTGATAATCCAGATGCGAGTTCGAGTCTCACCCGGCCGTCAGAATATCTTCAATTCTCTCTTCATCTGGATCTACGCTTAGTAGCGACAAGCGCTTCCGAAGCGGGAAGAAATCGAGGAAACGAGAGGGTATTGTGGTCATTAAAATTGCAGACGTGTCTGGTAAAAAGTGACCAGTAGATTCTAGATAGAAATATACATATATATATATATATATATATATATATATATATATATATATATATATATATATACATATATACTATATAATCATCATCATCATCAGCCATTGTTAGTCAACTGCATGACAAAGGCCTCCAAGATGTCTGTTTCTATGGCATTCTATACCACAAATTTCCTTAGCTCGTCAATCCATCGTCTTATCTTCCTTCCCCTGCTTCGTTTGCAATCTCTAGGGACCCATTCTGTTATTCTTTTTGTCCATCTGCTATCTGACATGCTCATTATATGTCCTGCCCACATCCATATCTTTTTCTTGTTGTTAGAATATCCTCTACTTTAGTATGCTCTCGTATCCATGTTGCTCTGTATATATGTATATATATATATATATATATATATATATATATATATATATATATATATATATATATATATATATATATATATATAGTCATATAAAATGTGTGAGAGTAAACCTACGTTCCATAAGCTTACGCACTTCTTAACTGTTATCCTTCCTTGCCCACAGCCTGCAGTTCGGACCCACTGCCTCCATACAACACTATTCAATACAACTACACAGGAATCAAGACGATTGGAACATTAGTTGCCTACTACTGCGTGGGAGGGCGCTTCGTCAACATGGACCCTTACTACTACAGCTACTGCGACGGGCAGACGTGGAACCTGACGGATATGCCCCCGTGTGAATGTAAGTTTCTAAGTTCAATTGAGAGTGAAATACTTATGCACTTTAACCCGGTAGGGGAGGTAACGCCGCCAGTATAACTCGAGTTGCACCGCAGGCATTAATTAAAGTTCTTTGCAACGTCCCTTCGGCCCCTAGCTGCAGCATCTTTCATTCCTTTAACTATACCTTCGTTCATATTCTCTTTCTTCGATCTTACTTTCCACCCTCGCCTAAGAATCGTTTCAACTTCATTTTCAGCGCCAAATGACCTTCTAGGTCGTAGCGATTGGCCTAAATTTTATAATCCAATTCCAATTCTATTTGTTACATTGAAAATATTCGGTAACGTCACTGAAGTCCTGATTTCTCCTCTGTGCGCTGGTTTGAATCCACGACAGGACGAAATTATTATCAACTAAAACATTCCTCTTCGGTTAACAAAAATGAAAATATATTAATTTTGAGGTAGAACGAGTTGCATATTAAAGGACATTTGTAGCTTAATGCATGTATCTACATTATAACGAAATTTTTCGTGAATCTGATCAATTCTCTTTATCAGTCAGATCGATAAAGGGAATCGACCAAGTTCTCGAAAGCTCCCGTTGCATAAGTATTTTTAAACATATACACTAATATCTATGTGGAGTTTTCCGCCATTTTAGCGATTAGTGTGATTATGAGATTTTTATAAATAACGTATCTGTTAGCGTAATTCTTGTACTAAAGTAGAGCATGTTGCACTTGGAACCAAGAAAAAACAAATAAATAGTTAGCCAAACATAACAATATGATAGGAACGATTCTTATGTCTAAAACCCATAAGGCAAGACACAATAAAAAAAAATCTACCATTTCTACCGATGAAAAAAACGTGGAAGTATAATCGGAAAATCAACAACTTTTATCAAATTTCCATAAATACTTTATCAAACCATTAGTTTTAAATGATTAAGTTTATGAATTGATAAAAATTCTCTTAAAAGCTGCTGCTAACAGGAACAGTAATTATTACTGAAAATACTTTTCTGATATTTAAAAAAAAAAAAACTAAAAAAATTTAAACATTTGCTCATTTTTTATTGCATTATCTGAAGTTAGCAATTGCTTCTCCATTATAAAATGTACAGGCAACCAAACTAAATAATATTTAACTATGAACACTCACCATTTTCCATTTCTATCATTCACATGTCCCGTCCGTTCAACGAGTACCTCATTATCCACTGTGGTGAGTATACTTTGATCATAGAACTAAATAATACCTTATTCATAGAACTAAATACTATCTTATTCATAGAACTAAATAGCCTACATTTCATACAAAAAAGGTACTACATTCAAAATCTGTAATCCCAACATTCAAATAATTACAACAGGTTCATGCATTCGATTTTTCTTAGAAGAAACAGAAGACATACCTTCATTTGCATGGAATACAGATTATTCAGAGCTAGAGGCTAATAATTCCATGATATATAATTTATAATCCTAATGAAAGTCTAAATGTAATAATGTAATGAATATAAGGCATATATACATACATGTATATTATATGTATGTATGTATACATTCAATGCTTCAAAAGAAACAACAGGCCAAGTACTCTCGTGTATTTAACACATCTTCAGGGCATAGAGCAGTGCCCCACAGAAGTGTCAAATACACAAAAGTTTTTGGCACTATGTCGTTTCTCTCTAAACATTTCTTGTGGATTCAGCCTATGTGTGTTTCATTTTAAATCACGAAGAAATAAAAAATGTGATGATTATACGAACAAAGTTACAGCCACGAAGGAAAATTCAAAGACCGGAGATGCTAAGTACTTTCGTCTTATTACCAAGAGTTGCTGTGACCATGTCTTGGTGATAAGACGAAAGTAGGTACTTAGCATCTCCAGTGTTTCAATTTTCCTTCGTGGCTGTAGCTTTGTTCAATATAATATATATATATATATATATATATATATATATATATATATATATATATATATATATTATATATATATATATATATATATATAGAGAGAGAGAGAGAGAGAGAGAGAGAGAGAGAGAGGAGAGAGAGAGAGAGAGAGAGAGAGAGAGGAGTATATATTGAATTACATGAAATTATAGATAATCTATGTAAGTATCATGATTAAACTTAATATCATTTTGTTACTCATAGCATATCAGACATTTTCACTTTTCTATCTGCCTCCATCCTTATCATCATTACCATCTCTATCATTTCACCATGCCTTCTTCACTATCTTCAATTAACATGAATCTTTTAATATGAGAGGCTGGATTGTCCCAAACAATAAATGTAATGTATTTGTAGTTTGTTATTTTTCCTTGAAATAAATTATGTCTACCTGTCTTCGGTAATTGTCTAAATTCTTAATAAAAGTTACCTGTGATTCTGTAGTTTCCCTACCTTTATAATAACTACACTTGTCACTTTTGCCAGACTAAGCATAGTAAATAAAAATCCTAATCAATAAACTTATTTACACCAGTGAAAATGTATAACCCTTCCAGAAAAAAGGGTTGAGGCCCCGAGACATGTGAAATACGAAATTAAATAAAAGGAAAATACTACCTGAATAACTTCTGTCTTGTTTGATTGTCAAAATGCATCCAACAATGTTTTAATAAAATATTAAGAAAGAGTAAGTTCCCCCTCCTCGAGCCAGAGACTTTAAGGTAGAAATACATGAAAATATATATATTATATATATATATAGATATTATATATATATACTATATATCTATCTATATCTATATATATATATAGATATATATATAGATACTATATATATGTGTGTGTGTGTGTGTATATATATATATATTTATATATATGTATATATATATAGATACATATACTATATATATATATATCTTATATATATATATATATATATATATATATATATATATATATATATATATATATGAATATATATTTTTCGTTAAAAGCAATTGCTTTAGTGGCATCAATAGTTTCTTGCAGGTATCTTCATACCGACGAAGTTTTTCCGATTCTCGTTTCGTCAATTTCTGGTGAAATATACGCAGACTTCCTTCTTCCATTTATTGAATTTTGTCACGACAGCTGTTTCGCCTTATGGCATTATCAAGCGACTACTGACTTACAATCTGACCTTTCGGCCTATTTATCTCATCGTGTGGGAGGTATGACCTCGAGGTATGGGTACTGGTTAGTCTAGGGATTAACAGCTTAAGGGCGTTGTTTTAGTTACAAAGAATATAAGGACATATGTACTGCGACAATAAGAGTGAAAGTTTAAACAGCTGGTTTAAATAAATATTCAAAATATACTATATTATATATATATATCTAATCTAGATAGATATTAATCTTATATATTAATCTATATATATATAGAATAATCTATATATTGAATCACTTGATCACAAAGTAATCTAAAACGTGATGCTATGTATAAATAAAGGTTTTTTTGCCACGAAGGAAAAAATGAAAAAGCGAGATAGCCAAGTACTTTCGGTCCTGTTCGGACCCTTTACTGGGGCAAACTGATTTTACAGAGGACAACATAGTCAAAAGAAGGCTTAATATCCAAACTGACACTACAAGATTAGCAAAAAGGGCAATTTTCCTCTACAGAAAGGAGGAAACGCCTGAGGGTAGCCACACCTTGGGGGACACACAGTAAACAAGTTATTCTTCCAGAAAACAGTACATTTTGAAAAAACACGGAAGCATATACAATTTAATATCATGAAATTTACACAAATTTTCCCAAAAAATTATTATTAATGAAAAGACGAAAGAAAATATAAATATATATATCGAGCAAAGAAAGAGGGAGAGAGAATGTCGAACCAGAGAGAGAGAGAGAGAGAGAGGAGAGAGAGAGGAGAGAGAGAGAGAGAGAAATAATAACTATATACATGTGGGACTAATTTATTAGTTGTTCATTTATTTTAAGGTCCTTCATAAACATCTTACAAATCAAATATATGGGTCCAAATGGTACATTCCCAGACTATGATTTAGGTTGTTTTTATTAGTGATTTGTATAATTGCCGATTGCAGTAAATTTCATGAAACATAATCATTAGATCTAGCAATTACCGAGGTATCACCCCAATTAATACAATGAGATTTTTCACTCAGATGGATAAACAGTGCTTTGAAGTCTGGGCTTGTTCTAACTGAATACATATGCTGCTTAATACGTACACATAAATTTTTACTTGACTGACCAACGTAAAACGATGGGCAATCCTTACAAGGAATTTTGTAAATGATGTTGCTATTTGTTACGGGACTATTAATTAGCATATCTTTAATGGTATTGTTATAAGAGAACACTACATTAACATTAAAACGATTTAAATATTGATTTTATGGTTTCAAATCCACGAAAGTAAGGTAAGCTAAGTACATTTTTAGGCATATCTTTTTTATTAATAGCAACACTATAAAACTTTTTGTGAGCTTTTTGATAACATAAATCAATTAAATGAGGTGGGTAGCAGAGATCGTTTCCTATATTTTTTATGTATTCTATTTCTTGGTCAAGATATTGTGGACTCGTGATACGCAAAGCGCGTAGGAACATAGAAGAAAAATTGAAATTTTAATATTAAGATGGTGGCCAGAATAAAAATGTACATATGTTAAATTATTTGTGGGTTTTCTATAAATACTGAATTTGCATTGGAAAGATTCTCTATGTATTAATACATCTAGGAAAGGGATGACATTGCTATTTTCGATTTCAACAGTGAATTTTGTGGATGGCACTAAATTATTCAATTTAGACAGTAAATCATTTACATCGATACCAACAGGTAGGACTACTAAGATATCATCGACATATCGGTACCATTTTAAGGGGACAAGTGTGATATTCGGGAGGTGTTGTCTCTCAAAAAATTCCATATGTATTCAGTTAGAACAGCCCAGACTTCAAATGCACTGTTTATCCATCTGAGTGAAAAATCTCATTGTATTAATTGGGGTGATACCTCGGTAATTGCTAGATCTAGTGATTATTTTTCAAGAAATTTACTGGAATCGGCAATTATACAAATCACTATTAAAAACAACCTAAATCTTAGTCTGGGAATGTACCATTTGGACCCATATATTTGTAAGATGTTTATGAAGGACCTTAAAATAAATGAACTACTAATAAATTAGTCCCACATGTATATAGTTATTATTTCTCTCTCTCTCTCTCTCTCTCTCTCTCTCTCTCTCTCTCTCTCTCTCTCTCTCTGGTTCGACATTCTCTCTCCCTCTTTCTCTTGCTCGATATATATATATTTATATTTTCTTTCGTCTTTTCATTAATAATAATAAGTTTTTTGAAAATTTGTGTAAATTTCATGATATTAAATTGTATATGCTTCCGTATTTTTTCAAAATGTACTGTTTTCTGGAAGAATAACTTGTTTACTGCGTGTGTCCCCCAAGGTGTGGCTACCCTCAGGTGTTTCCTCCTTTCTGTAGAGGAAAATCGCCCTTTTTGCTAACCTTGTAGTGTCAGTTTGGATATTAAGCCTTCTTTTGAATATGTTGTCCTCTGTAAAATCAGTTTACCTCAGTAAAGGATCTGAACAGGACCGAAAGTACTTGGCTATCTCGCTTTTTCATTTTTTCCTTCGTGGCAAAAAACCTTTATATATATATATTATATATATGTGTGTGGTGTGTGTGTGTGTGTGTGTGTGTGTATGTGTGTGTGGGTATACAAAAATAACACTTTTTAAAAGGTGAAATTACTCACACTACATGAAGAACTCACATGTTTTTAAACACACCCTCATCTAATCTATTTTGGAACGTGGTGAAATATTATCAACTGGCCCCTACCACGGAAGAAGTCCCTCTGGAAAGAAAAAAACACATACATGTATTACAAAACGAAAGCCATGCTTAAATGGAAATGCTACAATAATAATAATATATGAAATTACAAGTGCACTCAGTTTTAGATATGAATACTGAATATAATGCATCTTGTACAGTACAATGCAAGAGTACCGACATACATATGTCTAGTCATATTCCTGAAATTAATATATATATATATATTATATATATATATATATATATATATATATATATATATATATATATATCCTATATATACATATACATGTATATACATATATATCAGTAAAAATAAACTATTTATATCAACAAGTGTGTTTCATTGTAATAATGATTGATATAAGTAAGCAATAAGCATAAGTCAACATAATTACAATTTAAGTCCATTGTCATGGTGATATGGTTAATCCCTAAGTGACACAGACAGGATAGCAAGGTGATAAGACCTACGTAGTGCATAAAATGCAAAGTAGAGTTTATACTTTGAACGTCAGATTTATAGGAAAGTGCTTTTCAAGAGCTTTTTACCGATGATAAATTTATTAAAATTCATATTAAAAAATTTGGAACAGAAGAGTAAAAAAAGTGAACCCAAGTAAAATGCAATCTGGATATCTGTACTTAAAACACTGCAGCGCCGTATTTTCTACACGCTTAATTATATGCATGTAAAGGGGATTTTCAAGAGCTTTCTAATGAGCCTATATTTATCAAAATCGGTGGAAAATTAAGGACGACTGAAAGAAAAAAAGCCTGCAAGACTTCTTTAATAACTTAATTCAGCATCATCTCCACCCTTCCCAATGGCACAGCACAGTGACAATCAGCGTCAATACAGTTATATGCACAAGTCCATTCCATGTTTATAGTTCCATGACTGGGACCTATGAGGTCATTCAATGCTGAAACAGAAATTGACAATAAGTAACAAGTTTGAAAGGTGTAATATGAGAAAAACCTCACAGTTGCACTATGAATCAATTGTTAAGAGAAGATGGAAAGTAAGATGGAGGAAAGAGAATATGAAAGGAGGTACAGTAAAATGAACGAGAGAGGTTGCAACTAGGGGCCAAAGGCACACTGCAAAGAACCTTGAGTAATGCCTACAGTGCCCCACATGAGGCATACTGATGGCAGTATCCCACCCACAGGGTTTGCTCATAAATTACTACTACTTTTAAAGATAGTAGTACCTGGTATACCCCACCCTTATATCCTAAGATTTGGGGGACCACAATGGGAATGCCGGGCTTTATGATAGGAGAAAACACAAAATGGGTGAAATACAAGGACCTTATTCCAACTGATAACTCTCATTCACTACTTCATTCACTTAAGTTCATTGAATGTTTTCAAACTTAATCATTCCCTTGGGTAAGTACCTAGTAGCCTAGCCTAGGTGTGGTTTCGTGCGGTTGGCTGGGTTTGAGTAAAGTACCGCATGCTTGGCCTCTACCATAGCGCGACCACCTTCCCGAAAATCGGAGATTATGGCCTTAATGTGTAACATGGGAGAAAAACTTACTTCGAGAGACACATAGAGGTCTCGAGATGTTTCTTCGACGGACGCCTGGCTCTTGACTCGAGTCTATCCTGGGTTAGTTACTTACAGGACGTGTTAAAATACTTTTTCGGGAAGGTTTTCGCGCTACGGTAGAGGCTGACCAATGAAAATTATATTTTTAAATGCAATAAGCTAGCTAGTTTACAGTACCATTTAACAATACCTACGTAATGACGCAAATGTAGCCTACTACTAGCCTATGCAAGGCTTTTAACTTTCCCATTTCTTTTACCATGGTTTTTAAGCTATTTTACCATTATGGTTAATACTACTGATCACTAGATTTTGGTTTTCCCTGGGTGGTTCCCTCAAACAAGACTGGCGGCTAGGCCTACCTATATTACCTATTGGTGGAGCCACACTTCGACGGTCTGCGTTTCTTGTTTTGGGGTAATTTAGTGTATCGTTATGGCTATTCCCTAAAAGTCTTCTATAGTATGTGCCTAGCTAAATGTAAAAAAAGAAATAAAAAGAAGGTAAAACACACTGCACCTTGCAAATGTAACCTGTAGATTGTTGTACATAACAAAAATGATAACTCCTATTTCTTGATAGGGAATAGGTAGCTAGGACTGTAGTTATATATAGTTATGACATGTTTGTCTGTTTCTACCCCAACAGCCTACCCTACTAAAACACTAGCGCTCATTTTTTAGCATAAGGTAACAACATAATTATAGCAAACTCTTAACAGTTACCTACTTGAGCTTTCGGAGGTTTTATGGTGAAACTGTGTTAACGATTCTGTCACAAAATACACCACCACCCTAATATCAAAATACATAGCAGTCAGCGTAAACCGAGCGCTACTGCTCTGCCATTTCTGTTCTTTAAATATTTATATTGTATAATCTCAGAATCATGAAAAAAATATCATTCACATCCCAAGCATTAGTTATTTGTCGTCTATTGGCAAACCTGCTAATCCTCTATGTTGCACAATTTTAGGTTCCGTGCTTCCCCTCTATAACTATGAGTGCCACCATATGCTTCACAATTAACATTTGAGATATTTCTGATTGTCATCTTTGTATTGCATGGTAAATATAAGAATAGCTGAGAAACAATGTTGGTGAAAAAAAAAAAGACTTGTTACCTGAAAAAGTTTTTCTTTTATTGTATTTCATGACATACAATACAGAAATCGAAAAAAAAAAGATGGCAGTGAACAGGAGGTTGGTTACATGGAATCCTTTTAATTGAGTTATTGTTACACACGCATGATGGTTACCTAATTAGCTTTTGGAGGATTCATGGTAAAAAGCGTCCATAATGTTCCTTAACATACATTAAGTACACTCAATCTGTTGCAACAGACTCGTTCGCAATGCTGCCAGGTGTAAGCTTCATCTGAAATTATCATACAAAAGTGTTGAGTTTTATCTATTTGTTTTTGTTACTGTTCTGTAAAAAAAAATGTAACCCAAGAACGATAAAATAAGCGTTTTTACGTATTTAAAGTAGGCTACTATAGTAAATTCACTTTAACCGTGCATCTGATGTCCAGGCCAGTCCCCTACGGCGGTCTTGACTGGCTGTTGATAAGTCAATCACAGGGCTGGAAAGTTGAAGTGGATAAGATAAGTATATCTTAGTTTTACCACACCACTGAGCTGATTAACAGCTCTCCTAGGGCTGGCAAGAAGGATTAGATATTTTTACGTGACTAGGAACCAATTGGTTACCTAGCAACAGGACCTACAGCTTATTGTGGGATCCGAACCACATTGTATCGAGAAATGAATTTCTATCACCAGAAATAAATTCCTCTGGTTCCGTGTTGGCCGAGCCGAGAATCGAACTTCAGACCACCAGATTGGAAGCCGAGCGCGAAATGCACTCGGCCAACATGGAACTAGTTGAAGAGGAAACTCCAGTCTCTCAAGAGAGTTCAAATAGGCAGGATGTATGTTCCACCTCTCCTGAGGGATGCTTTTGAAAGACGTATCCCCCAAGAGAGGTGGAACATACATCCTGCCCATGTGAACTCTCTCGACAGACTGAGAATTTCCAGCCCTGTGACTGGCTTATCAACAGCCAATCAGGAGCGTCGTAAGAGACTGGCCTAGGCATCAGATGCACGGGTGATGTGAATCTACTATAATTATTTACTGACTATTTATAAACCTGCGCATTTTCTGCAATAACATTAAGCATGCAACGCAATCATTTGTGGCCGTTCAGTGTAGTGCCGCCATATGCTTTGCAATCGTCACTTGATATATATTTTTCATTAGTAAGTATGTGGCTGCTTTCAATGTATTTCGGGGTACCCATATATACGAAAAACTAAGAAATGATGTTGGTGAAAACGGGGCTGGTTACATGGAAAAAGTTTGTATTTAGGTTTGTGCGAGGTTCTGTTGGAATAGTTACTCAGACTGCAATATCCTACACCATCTAATATGTTAATCATGGAAAGGAAGAAACAGCTGTACTTCATTTTCTACAGCTTTTTAACCGAAAATTAAAAAAGGTCAATTACAAATTAAAAAAGGTCAATTTCAAATTTAAAAAGTTAAAAATCAAATTAAAAAAAGATCTAATTCAAATAAGAAAGGTGAAAATCAAATTGAAAAAAATGGACTTCAAATCAAAATAAATCAATTTCAAATTAAAATAATTCTATCTCAGTATAACAAAAAAGTTTTCAAATTGTTTTACATGTGCAAAAAGCATAGCCTAATTTTAATTTCGTAATAATGATGGAATTCTTTACATGTCAACTTGCCATACATTACTTGTCACAATCATATTTTGGAGTTTTTGTTCCCTGCTGTTGAAGTATGCATATATAAATCACGAGCAAAAAAACTCAAAAAAAACCCCCCCTCACACACTCATATACATATATATATATTATATATATATATATATATATAATATATATATATATATATATATATATATATATATAGGAGGTTTTTTGCCACGAAGGAAAAAATGAAAAAGCGAGATAGCCAAGTACTTTCGGTCCTGTTCGGACCCTTTACTGAAGGCAAACTGATTTTACAGAGGACAACATAGTCAAAAGAAGGCTTAATATCCAAACTGACACTACAAGATTAGCAATAAGGGCGATTTCACTCTACAGAAAGGAGGAACCGCCTGAGGGTAGCCACACCTTGAAGGATACACGCAGTAAACAAGTTATTCTTCCAGAAAACAGTACATTTTGAAAAAACACGGAAGCATATACAATTTAATATCATGAATTTTACACAAATTTTTCCAAAAAAATATTATTAATGAAAAGACGAAAGAAAATATAAATATATAGCGAGCAAAGAAAGAGGGAGAGAGAATGTCGAACCAGAGAGAGAGACAGACAGACAGACAGAGACAGAAGAGAGAGAGAAAGAAAGAAATAATAACTATATTAAACTGAGGGACTAATTTATTAGTTGTTCATTTATTTTAAGGTCCTTCATAAACATCTTACAAATATATGGGTCCAAATGGTACATTCCCAGACTAAGATTTAGGTTGTTTTTATTAGTGATTTGTATAATTGCCGATTCCAGTAAATTTCTTGAAACATAATCATTAGATCTAGCAATTACCGAAGTATCACCCCAATTAATACAATGAGATTTTTCACTCAGATGGCTAAACATTGCATTTGAAGTCTGGGCTGTTCTAACTGAATACATATGCTGCTTAATAAGTACACATAAATTTTTACTTGACTGACCAACGTAAAACAATGGGCAATCCTTACAAGGAATTTTGTA
This sequence comes from Macrobrachium nipponense, assembly GCF_015104395.2. Classification (NCBI taxonomy): domain Eukaryota; kingdom Metazoa; phylum Arthropoda; class Malacostraca; order Decapoda; family Palaemonidae; genus Macrobrachium; species Macrobrachium nipponense. The sequence goes on along the minus strand of NC_087203.1, from coordinate 85,970,268 downwards.
AATGATGTTATTTGTTACGGGACTATTCTTAATTAGCATATCTTTAATGGTATTGTTATAAGAGAACACTACATTAACATTAAACGATTTAAATATTGATTTTATGGTTTCAAATCCACGAAAGTAAGGTAAGCTAAGTACATTTTAGGCATTTCTTTTTCATTAATAGCAACACTATAAAACTTTTTGTGAGCTTTTTGATAACATAAATCAATTAAATGAGGTGGGTAGCAGAGATCATTTCCTATCTTTTTTATGTATTCTATTTCTTGGTCAAGATATTGTGGACTCGTGATACGCAAAGCGCGTAGGAACATAAAAGAAAAAATTGAAATTTTAATATTAAGATGGTGGCCAGAATAAAATGTACATATGTTAAATCATTGTGGGTTTTCTATAAATACGAATTTGCATTGGAAAGATTCTCTAAGTATTAATACATCTAGGAAAGGGATGACATTGTTATTTTCGATTTCAACAGTGAATTTTATGGATGGTACTAAATTATTCATTTTAGACAGTAAATCATTTACATCGATACCAACAGGTAAGACTACTAAGATATCATCGACATATCGGTACCATTTTAAGGGGACAAGTGTGATATTCGGGAGGTGTTGTCTCTCAAAAAATTCCATATATAAGTTTGAAAGGAGAAGTGATAAAGGGTTACCCATGGCCATACCAAATATTTGTTGGTAATATTCTCCATTAAAAATAAATCTGCAATCACAAATACATAACTTAATCAAGGAAATTATGTGACTAACGGACATAGGCAATTCATGCAGTACAAGTTCATTACTTAAATATTCTAGCACAGAGTCAATAGGGACTTTTGTGAAAAGAACATACATCAAAACTGACAAAGATTAGAAAACTGGACAGAAAATTAAACAACCTTATCAACGACAGTGATTGGACCAATAATGCTAGAAGTGATTGTGTGGTGAATTTATCGAGCAAACAAATAAGTGATAATGCAGTGCGTGCATTAGGCTTTGGGTTGTCTTTCTTCATTTGTAACAAACCCTCAGCTTTATCAATAGCGACATCTCTATATAAGTTTGAAAAATACTGTGACCTACCACAAAATCATTTAGACATTATCAAAGGCATAACATATAGTGCTACGCATGCCTATCATGAAAATAACTTCCCCGCTCGCTACAGAAAAAGTTTAAAAGAATTGAAGAATGATAATAGCTTACACATTACCAAGGCTGATAAATCCAATAGTTTAGTGGTTCTTGACAAAACTGACTACATATCACGCATGCATACTTTACTAGAGGATGAAATAACTTACAAAAAACTCGCAAAAAATCCGTTGGACCAAGTAATAAAAAACTTTAAAATCAATATCAAACAAATTCTTAAAGATAATAAAGAACTTTTGTGTAAGTTAACTGTAAAGTGTCCATCATTACCTTATTTATATGGCCTAGTCAAAACTCATAAGGAAAACAAACCTATGCGCCCAATTATTAGTACTGTAGGATCAATTGCTTATAAACTATCTAAATATCTTACTAAACTGTTATCCCCGCTACTAGGAACTGTATCTAATTCACACATACGGAATTCTCTTGATCTTGTGGAAAAATTAAATAACATTGTACTAAACCCTAGCGATATCTTTGTCAGTTTTGATGTATGTTCTTTGTTTACAAAAGTCCCCAGTGACTCTGTGCTAGAATATTTAAGTAATGAACTTGTACTGCATGAATTGCCTATGTCCGTTAGTCACATAATTTCCTTGATTAAGTTATGTATTTGTGATTGCAGATTTATTTTTAATGGAGAATATTACCAACAAATATTTGGTATGGCCATGGGTAACCCTTTATCACTTCTCCTTTCAAACTTATATATGGAATTTTTTGAGAGACAACACCTCCCGAATATCACACTTATCCCCTTAAAATGGTACCGATATGTCGATGATATCTTAGTAGTCTTACCTGTTGGTATCGATGTAAATGATTTACTGTCTAAATTGAATAATTTAGTGCCATCCATAAAATTCACTGTTGAAATCGAAAATAACAATGTCATCCCTTTCCTAGATGTATTAATACATAGAGAATCTTTCCAATGCCAATTCAGTATTTATAGAAAAACCCACAAATGATTTAACATATGTACATTTTTATTCTGGCCACCATCTTAATATTAAAATTTCAATTTTTTCTTTTATGTTCCTACGCGCTTTGCGTATCACGAGTCCACAATATCTTGACCAAGAAATAGAATACATAAAAAGATAGGAAACGATCTCTGCTACCCACCTCATTTAATTGATTTATGTTATCAAAAAGCTCACAAAAAGTTTTATAGTGTTGCTATTAATGAAAAAGAAATGCCTAAAAATGTACTTAGCTTACCTTACTTTCGTGGATTTGAAACCATAAAATCAATATTTGAATAGTTTAATGTTAATGTAGTGTTCTCTTATAACAATACCATATAGAATGATAATTTAATAATAGTCCCGTAACAAATAACATCATTTACAAAATTCCTTGTAAGGATTGCCCATCGTTTTACGTTGGTCAGTCAAGTAACAATTTATGTGTACATATTAAGCAGCATATGTATTCAGTTAGAACAGCCCAGACTTCAAATACACTGTTTATCCATCTGAGTGAAAAATCTCATTGTATTAATTGGGGTGATACCTCGGTAATTGCTAGATCTAATGATTATGTTTCATGAAATTTACTGGAATCGGCAATTATACAAATCACTAATAAAAACAACCTAAATCTTAGTCTAGGAATGTACCATTTGGACCCATATATTTGTAAGATGTTTATGAAGGACCTTAAAATAAATGAACAACTAATAAATTAGTTCCTCATGTACATAGTTATTATTGCTTTTCTTTCTCTCTCTCTTTCTGTCTCTGTCTGTCTGTCTGTCTGTCTGTCTCTCTCTCTCTCTCTCTCTCGTCGGTTCGATATTCTCTCTCCCTCTTTCTCTTGCTCGATATATCTATTTATATTTTCTTTCGTCTTTTCATTAATAATAATCTTTTGGAAAAATTTGTGTAAAATTCATGATATTAAATTGTATATGCTTCCGTGTTTTTTCAAAATGTACTGTTTTCTGGAAGAATAACTTGTTTACTGCATGTATCCTTCAAGGTGTGGTTACCCTCAGGCGGTCCCTCTTTTCAGTAGAGTGAAATCGCCCTTTTTGCTAATCTTGTAGTGTCAGTTTGGATATTAAGCCTTCTTTTGACTATGTTGTCCTCTGTAAAATCAGTTTGCCTTCAGTAAAGGGTCCGAACAGGACCGAAAGTACTTGGCTATCTTCTTTTTCATTTTTTCCTTCGTGGCAAAAAACCTTTATTTATACTTAGCATCACGTTTTATATACTTCGTGATCAAGTTATTCATATATATATGTGTGTGTGTGTGTGTGTGTGTGTGTGTGTGTGTGTGAGTTTGTTGCATATGATTTATATAAGCATACTTCAACACGAATAACTTGATCACGAAGTATATAAAACGTGAGGCTATGCATAAATAAAGGTTTTGCCACGGAGGAAAATGAAAGGCGAGAGAGGCAAGAGCTTTCTTGGCCCTCTCTCCTTTCACTTTCCTCTGTGGCAAAACCTTTATTTATACTTCAACATATATATATATATATATATATATATATATATATCTATATATATATATATATATATATATATGAATGTGTTGTGAGTTTGTTGCGCGTGATTTGCATATTCATAGCTACTTCACCAGTAAAGAACAAAAACTCCAAAGTATGAATGTGACGAGTAATGTATGGCAGCGTTGGCTATGGGCTAGGAACAGTTGTTGACATGCATAGAATTCCATCATTATTACAAAATTAAAATTAGGCTATGCTTTTTGCTTTTTGCACATGTAAAACAATTTGAAAACATTTTTGTATTTTAATTTGAAATCCATCTTTTTTCATTTGATTTTCACTTTTTCAATTTGAATTTGATCTTTTTTAATTTGAAATTGACCTTTTATAATTTGAGGGTAAAAAGCTGTAGTTAGAATGGAATATAGTCAATTCGTTGTCGAGGAATGTCTACAATTGCATACATGTTATTTAAAGCTAATCGACTTTAAAACAAAATCAAGGAACAGTTTTCTGGAATAACTTGATCTTCCGCGTCATAGCTATGACTAGGAAATTCGTTATTAGTTTATTTCTCTAGATTTTTTTTATATATATTTCTTAGTTTTTGTGACAATTGAGTGCCGGGTATTTATAGATACTGTACTTTCCCGATATCTTAGTCATAAAATTGATCCATTAATGAACATTTGAGGATTCCACGTGTATACGCTTCCGGTGGTCAAAATGTTCATCTGAATACGCCTAATTTACCCAGTCATAATTTCTCTCTTAAAAAGGTTCATACCAAAATCTGTAACTCTGCCTCTGCGACTTTCACCTGATTTTTCACTTCAGCCATATAGTAATCATCAAATGTACTTTCACTTGCATTTCTGACCATCACCTAATTCAAATCACTTATCTATACTTGCACACACATACATAGTACACACACACACACACACACACACACACACACACACACACACACACACACACACACACATATATATTTATATATATATATATATATATATATATATATATATGTATATATAATTTTATTTTTTTTATTTAATTTCCTTATATATATATATATAGATATATATATATATATATGATATATATATATATATATGGCAAGAGGCTTTTTAAGTAACAGTATGCAAAGATTAGTTATTGAGGTGCCCCACAGGGACTAAAACTAGCTTATTGTTTATGGAAAAGTCTCTATCCTCATATCATCGATCCCGTGATGCTGAAAATCCATCTATGTAGCTGATAACAGCTGCCAATTTTGTGGAACTTTTCTACAGAAGATGTTCATCTGTGATTCAGTGGTTAAATTAGGAATATTGCAGCTGCCATTATCTTGTTTTTTTTTCTCTCTCTGGAGCCATCACTAGTTGTTAAGGGGAACAGACTCGCGTAAAAAATCAAAAAATAAAAATTCTTGTTTACTCAATAGGTCTAACCCAGGTTAACGTGAAACATTAAGTAGATAAACATTAGTAAATTACTGTAGGTTTTGAGTAAAACGAAATAAATCTCACTTGTCGCGTGGTCATGAGTTTTGCCAAGTGGTTCAGCGTTAAAAAACAAAAATTATTCTCGAAAAATAGAATTTACTCAAAACCAATTCGTTCCTGAAGCTCAGATGTTTAGTTACAGAGCGCATCGGTAACGGCGGCAACCCTAACAATTCTTTGCTGATCCTTGGACACAGGCAGGTATTTACAGTAAACTACGTTAAATGGTCGACATTTCGGGTTGAAATCGAATTTTATGAAAATTCGATAGTTTGAAAATACCTAGAGTATTGGAGTTTTATACGATCGTTTTCAAGAATGTGGTTAAAGTTAAATCAGTGAATGATCTTGGAAGTTTGTGATTAATTTAAAGTAAGTTTAAGCTATTCTTTCCATGCAGTTCGTTTTTATTTACATGTTTACTATATTTAGGCTACCTGAGACTGTTGGGAATTTAGTTTTATTATATACTATAGTAGCTAAATAAAGTTTATGTAAAACATCGGCCGCTTGATTAAATAGGGGTAATCTACCTAGATCATTATTTCACTTAATTTGACCCAAATTCGTGTTCCTTTTAGGTAGCTACGGTTTAGGTTTTGGTCAGTTGAGGAGCCAGCTAGGCTAGACTTGCATATTGATATTTACAAGATGCATGATTTTTTTCCGAGAGGGGTCATCTGGTAATTTACTCTTGCTTGTTTCTCTGATATTCAAGGTAACTGCATAAACTGCAGACTACCTAGTGGTTATGAAGTACTATACCTAGTACCTACTAGGCTAGTAGATGATCACAGGTCTTCAACCTATCCATTGGGGAGGTGAGAGGAGACAATCCCTACCATACTATGGGCCATCACGTTTACCTAATGCCCAAGGTTACGTTAGAGAGGTTCATAACCTTTTGATGGCTCCAAACCCCAAAATAAATTGCCCAATATACCCTATGATACTACCATACCCCCTTCGCTTAAAGTCCGTGTAAGTCGACAGTAGGTATACATGCTAAGGCTAACTTGATACCTATACCTATACTTAAGCCTAATTCAATAGCTACATGCTTTAGGCTAGTTATGAATAACTAGGAATACCTAGAACATACAAGAAAATAAAAAACATATAGTTTTATATAGTTTAGCTATTTTTAAAATGTAACGCCTACTATACAAATCTCCAGAGATCAAGTCCCATACCCCCAGCATGTGGAACCTGTGTTAGATTGAGCAAAGGTTAAGTTAGCATGTATTGAATTTTTTTGACAGATTTTAGCTGGTAAAACTAATAATGTACCCTATGTCTGCAGCTCTTCCAAGTGAGTTTGTAAGTTTTCATAATAGTTTGGAAGTAGGGATCTTGAATAGAGGGTAATAGGTACCGAAGTGCCTTGTTTAATTTCTGGGCTTAACCTGTGTCGCCCTGTGAAATGGTTCCTTTGATACTATTTCTTAGGTATAAATATTGCTATTCATCCTAGAGAAAAAAGAAACAATATAATGCCAAGATAAATGGCTCGCTCACCTCTAATAGAAGTGTCGGTATAGTAAAGGAGCGAGTGGAATCACTACCAGAGGTCCCTTGCCATTTAGCTTCTTCCTTCGACAAAACCCCCAACTACGGAGGAGCCGTGCTACAGCTCCCGGTACCCTCTACTACTACCGTGAGCGCCTCCGACGCCTGTGACGTCATTCCTTTGATAGCCGCCATCGTCACCACACGTTTTTTCCACTGTGCTGTGCGATCGCTTTTTCAAGGTTTTATAACGTATTTCAAGATGTCTTCCGCTTCTGCTTCTAAGTTAAGTACTGCCTTAGGTTTCAGTTCACATTTTATGCTGACTTACCTATTATCTAGGAGTTCTCGGAGCTTCACCGGCTCGACCGCTCCTCCGACCACATGGTGGTAGGGGTTTTTTCTTTTGGTCTCCCATACCGCTAGAGATTTCCCCCCCACTTTTTGCAGTACTTTATGATATAGTTACTATATTATGTTGTGCAGTTAGCTTGTTAGTTAGGCCCTCACGGGGCACATTCCGACTGCACGTTTCAGATCTTAGCCTAGCTTTGCCCTCCGTTCGTTAGGAGTTTTTCCAGTCAGAACCATTGTTCCCCCTTGTCCTACTTCTAGTCCGATGTTTTATTGATTTAGTATTACTTTAGGTTAGGCTAACATACCCCATTCTTCGGACTGACGATTAGCTTATCCTTGTTCACACTGACCTAGGCGTTAGGTTAGGCTAACTTACCCCAATTTTCGGATTGGCGATTAGCCCATTTCCTTGTTACATTGGCTTAGAGGTTAGGTTAGGCTATCATACCCCTATCTTCGGATTGGCGATTAGCCTACACCTTTGGACTTTCTTATATTATCATGTAATTTTGTTCCCCGTGTTAGCCTAGCTTTAAGATATCATTTATATATTTATATATTTTATAATGGTTTTTTATAGATAATCCTAATACTATATCAGTTTATTACTATGTCGTTTAGACCATTTGTTGTTCCGATGGGCCTTCCCCACCACGTGTTTATCGCCTGGCTTGGAGGGTCGCTGGTCGATCACGGCGAGCCACCTGGTCACGGGGTCCACTCCCTGTCCCCTTCATCCCCCCCTCCACACGTTGCCACCCACGCCATCGGGTGATGACTCGCTGCTCATAGCTAGCGTCCGAGTCTGCATGAGAGGGGGTGACTCATAAGGATAGCGGGGAGGCTCCCCCTACTGGTGCTCTCTCACAGTCCCGTGTCTCGGGGTCTTGGGACCTTCTCCCCCTCCCTCCTCTGACCTTAATTGGCCGCTGAGGTTAGAAGGTTCCCCCACCCCACCATTACCTCCCTACCCTCCCCCCCCGGTTTTAGTCCGGCGGTAATACTCCGTACCCACCGGACAACCAAGGGGGAGGGATTCACTGGGAGCCTATCCACATAGGATAGTTCACACGGGCACCCACTGATATGATGCTTTTTCTGTTACACTATTTTAAGGACTTATTTATTTTTACTGTTACTCCGGGGGTTATAGTTCTGCCTCATGTTCCATCCTTGGCTCTCACCCAGGGAGCTGAACCCCTCTCGCTCGGTAATCACAACTCCGGGCCCGACGGAGTTTAATTTTACCCATATAACTAAGTGAGCTTACACAGAGTCAGAGGCTATTCCCCTGTAACCATTTTCTACGTTATTTTTAAGTGCATGCCCCCTTTATTTTAAGTCCTTATTCATACGGGTGTGAGCTTTAGAGCTCACTCCGGCAGTCCCTTTTTTGCATGCCACTTATACGTAGAACCCTGTCCGTCGGTTCCACTCCAGCACCCACGGATATTTACTCAAGTACCTCCCCGGAGGTTGCCATGGTACTCATGTATCCTTTGATTTACAGGTTTTGTGTTGCCAGGAGATCGGGTGCAGTGCTCTACTGCAAGACCCATGTGGCCATACAGCCTGCCGCTCCCATGCTAGCTGTGCAGTGAAGGTGCAGGACTTCATCGTCTGGCACCATGAAGGTTGCCAAACCTGCTACATTCTAGTAGGCGAAGCATCTTTAGTAGTAAGTTTTTCCTATCTCCGTCAGCATTCAATACCTGGTATACTTGTCGATACTGACTATATTTCACAAGGTGGACTCATATTCAGTCAATATTTCTAGTCACGATCCTTACGTCCCCTCCCTCTTCCCTAACTCTAGACCTTTCTTACAGGGTTCCGATGAAGAGAAGAAGAAGGCCTTGGTGACCCTCAAAGCCTGGGTGGGAGGATTTGGCCGGAACTCAAAAGGCCTTCCCTACATCCTCACCTAGGACATGGCGGATCTCATCTTCCCTGGAGCCAAGAAGGGATCAGTGGTAGACCCGCTAGTGGCCGCCCCTTTGTTAGCAGACCTCCAAGCCATGATCTCCCTCCAGGATGGGGATTTCTCAGAGGACGTGGCAGAAGACGTCGCGGCTATGAACCTCGACGTTGAGCCCATGGCAGTAGACCACATGGACACAGGTAAGGGTGCAGTAGGGGCAGCTTCTGGGGGTTCTCAGGGTCCTTTCCTGAGTTCCCTTTCTCCATCTCCTTCTACTGATCCTTCCTCTTCTACCTCTTTTCGGGGCTTCACTGACGACCAACGGGCTGTTCGCCCTAAGGTCACTTCAGTGATCCCCAAAGTTAAGTCGACCGTGGACAAACTGCAAAAGTCCCTCCCTAAGAAATCGGCCATCTTAACGGACGCTGTTACTCCGGCTCCCCACCCCGGAACAGTCAGATCAAGGGCGGCCTCTTCGTCAGTGTTGAGGTCCCCCAGACGTAAGTCTCGAAAGGATCGGGCTCAAGTGCCCCCTTTTGATCCCGATAGCTTCTCGGCCAACATCTTAGAGCAGGTGGGGATTATCGTGGGAACCTTGGTAGATAACAAGGTTGGCACGGTACTCTCCCAGCTCTCAAGTACTGTTGCGTCATCCAGCCAGTCAATGCAATCCCTGGCGGAATGATTGGCTGCTCAAGAGAACGCCATCGCCGGGATCCAGACCACGATTGCGGCAGGGACTCCTCTGGCAATGCCACCCTCTCCTCTCCCAATGCCAGACTCTAGCCAACTGCCTGAATTCAAGGCGGCCAATCCTTGGAGGATTGCCTCGCATGCTCCGTTCGTCAACGGGATGCTGACCATTGAAGGCATTGGAACTCGAAGGCTGGAAGACTTCGAGTTCTTTCCCAGGAACCTTCAACCCCCATTCATTGGCTACGTCCGCCTGATGGAAGCAGCCATGATGAGAGAAGACAAAGTTCCCAAGGAAACCGTGATCCTTCCTAGGGAACAAGCTCAACAAACTCTGCTGAGAAGCCTGGAAGAGTGGGGGTGCGAGAATACTCGCATCACGGCCTTTAGGAGTCCCTTCACCATCTTTACTCCGGTGGAAGGTACTCCGCTACCACTTACCCTTAAGGTAGTGGAAGCAACGTTTCAGGCAGCCCTGAAGGACGAGCCTTTGCCTCAACTCCGGGAGACGGAACCCACCTCTCTCCTGGTTCCAGGCTCTGAGACCTACTTCGAGGGAGCAGTATCAACTTTCTCGGTAGGGAAACTTAAGGCTGACTGCGCCACCACTCTCTTTAGCGAGGAGACTTCCCAGGTGCCGGACTCCCTCATCCAGATGGAGTACGGACCAGGCTTGCGAGATCCCTCTCCTCCATGACGATGGCTGAAATGACGGCTCTAGTGTACCAGCAAGAGCCATTGTTCAAACATGTCTGGCTAAAGGTTTGCTGCACACCATGCAGTTTGACCTTTACGACTTTCTAATCGCCAGGAGGAATTGTAGGAAGCAGTCCTGGCGGAAGCCACCATCCCGCCAGAACCATGAACCAACAAACTGATAGCTTCCTCAATTTGGGGACGGACCTCTTCCCAGCACCAGTGGTGGGGCGGAGGTCTTACATGAGTGGCATCCAAAGTAAACCCCCAAGGTCAGGTGGGGGCTGGTACCTAAACGGAAACAGGAATCCTCTGGTCCGAACCAGATTAAGAAAGAAACCAAGGAAGCTCTTGAACAATTCCAGACCCCTCAGCAGACGCTGGTCCAAGCGGTTCAAACAGCTCAAGGGCAACAAACACTCCTCTTCTAAGGGTCAACAACAATGCCTTGTCCTGACCCCCCACAGTCACAGCAGCCTCAGCCTTCCACATCCCCTTTGCTGTTCTCCCCAGCCTACAACTCTTCCTATGAAAGCCAGAACTTTCAGGCTTTCAACAGGTTCACGAGAGGTAACAGAGCAAGAGGTGCCTCTCGTTTCAGAGGGTCCGGCAGGGCTACAAGTAGGGGAAGAGGCTTCCAGAGGAGCAAGGGGTGGCCGCCCCTCGGCAAGCCAGCAGTGAGAGCCCCAAGGTAGGAGGGAGACTGTACCTCTTCCGCCAGCGGTGGAGGTTCAGCCCCTGGGCCTCGAGTATAATAACTATTAGGTTAACGTAAAACTATTATGATTTCTTTGTTGATTTAAATCAGCCTTGTTTACCTTTTTGTTTACTTTTAAGTTAAATTTTTGTTTTTCTGAGTATGTTTACCTCTTGTTGACGTAAGTTAAGTGGCTTTACGATTGTTTCAGTGTTTTGCGCCTCCTCCTCCTTTTTTGTGTATTAGTGAACTATCGTTTTAACGATTGTTATTCTTTTGCTTTGAGTGGTTTATAAACACTGGGAAGGTGATGAGTGGACATGGGTCGACGGACCGGTCAACGGGAGTTCGGGTCTTGACAAGCTCTCACCAGTACTGTTTTCCTGTCGCAGCATATATTTTGATTTGGAGGACGACTTTGGATACTTGCCTTTTGGACCACGCACTTGGATATTTCGCTCACGGATTTTGGAAGACGCATATATACGTCTGTTGTGTGTGTGTCCCTGGATCACGGCTTTTTTTTCTCGCGCAGGTGTTGTTGTCACCTGCGTCCTTCACACTGCTGTTGAGTTTAGCAGATGCTCTGTCATCTGCGACCACTGTTTCTGCCCCTTTTTCCCAGCCTCTGAGGATTTTGACGCAAAACCAGTGTCGTCGCTGTATCCCGCACTGGATTGGATTTACCTGCCGTGTCATCCTCGTCCAGCTGTTATAGGGCGGGAGTGAGAGCTACTTGACTCGTGAGGTGGCTAGTAGGGAGTCTGTCGCCAGGTAAGACGTACTATCGTTCCTCTTGTATCGGGAGATGTGTTGCCCTTCAGTACCTGGCGTACAGTATTTGCCCTTCCGTTAGCAGCTTGATGGATGATCACGGCCCTGAATTCAACTCTTCTGGTATTTCACTGAAGGTGAAATTATATATTTTTGCCAATTTTCATTAATCATAAATATATATAGATGTTTTACATGTATATATTGTCATAGTTTATTGTATGTTGGTATTTAGTGGACTGAGTTCCACATTGCTTAGCTTGGTGTTATAGGTAGGAAATATTAAGGTTTTCCTTGTTTTTCATCTCCTACTTCTTTCTATCTTATTATTATTAGGTTATTGGTGATTTTGGCTAGCCTTATTTTGGATCCAACTTGTTATATATTAAGTGTGTTTTCTCTCTTGGGGTTTCTCTTGTTTAGGGCTTAGTGTATTAGCTTTAGGTTTTCTTGTGAGTTCCCGAGAACCGGTATTTGTTTCTCTTGATATTCTGTACAATTAAGTGTATTTAATCTCACAAGGTTTGATTTAAGTCATTAGTTATAGTTTATAATAAATATTGTTAACCGTTTTCTCGAGTTTCTGTTTCCGTCCTTCCTTGTCACTGAGGTACATTTACTGACTGCAATCCTTGAGAATATAAAGACCTAAAAAAGAACCTGTACTGCAACCTGGGAGGTTGTAACAATAACCAAAGGCCTAGGTTGGAATTGGCTAGAGGGCCCTCCTCCAACCAGCAAATTCTATGAAGCACCAACACGCAGAATTGGTAGAGTATACCAAGACCTCCTCCTTCCAAAGGATGTAGTCTCAAGAGTCACAATTTAAAATTTCAAGACGCTTGTTCAGCGTGCCAAAGAAAGACTCGGAAAACCGAAGGATCATCTTAGACTTGTCCCATCTGAAACTTATACATTCATTGCGACAAGTTCAGGATGCTGACCGTTTCGCAGGTATCGGACCAGACTTCCCCTTGGGGCCGTCACAACCTCTATAGATCTTACAGATGCCTACTATCATGTTCCATAGCCAGACACTTCCGTCCATTCCTAGGCTTCAAAAACTAGGAAACAAATCCTACTCCTTCAAAGTAATGCCATTCGGGCTCAACATAGCCCCCAGGATTTTCACCAAATTGGCGGAAGCAGTAGTGCAAGAGCTAAGGAAACCCCCCAGATGCTGAAGCCTTGCCGAGGATGGGGGCTTAGGGTTCAGCAGCTGGGCCCTGATGCCTGGTGGGAACTACTTTCTCGCTGGGCCTTGGTGCCCAGCTGTTGATCCAACTAAATAAGTCAGCCCTTTTCCTTTTACTAAAACTTTTCTTCCTTCTGCTTCCTCCCTCTATAAGGCACTTGTTTTTATGTTGATGACTTGGATTGGTTTTGGACATGATTTGGACTTGTTCATTGGATTTGATGGAGGGTGAGGACGGGTTGGCATGCCACCTCATCCGTAGAACTCGAGTACCTAACGTGGTCGAGCGAGGGGGGAAGTTTAGATGTCAAACCCACTCTTAGTGCTGGGTCTGATCTCGACGGACATCATGACGCCTTAAGCACTGAGGTGGGGTGTATATCTGGGTGGTACCCCTAGGGCAGCCCTTGTATGGGGTAACACTGTCCTCTAAATGTGGCTCCATGGTGGGTGGGGGGACTACCTGGACGAATCATCAATTCTACGTCTTATGGACACACTAAAACCTTCTGTTGACGACTTGGGCAAGGATAAGGACAAGGAAAATTTTGGTAATTCTTCCATTGTGACTTTGGAGCCTTTTTCTAATGAGCTCCTTGTTACAAACATTTTGTATGTAAAACCAGTCCCTTTAGACTGGAATTATGAAACCTTATTCAATGAATTTTGTAAATTTTGGAACGTAACAGAAATTACGGAATAGACTTGGAAAAAATTATGGTTGTTTTGAATTTTGGATATTTTTCAACAATGAATCGGAAGCTCACAGAGCCTACAGAGAGTTTAGGTCAGACTCTATGAGTGTTGGACTTGTAGAGGCAGAAGAGGTCCCTAGGTATCTTGAGATATATAGACCACCAACTGAAACTAAAGATTCGAATAAAATAAGTAAAACCCCCAGATCACCAGACCCAGCTAAGTCGTTGATTATTTCAACACATGGTGAGAGAGGCAACCTCTTCAAGGTGAAAAGGTTGGTAAGCCAGAAGATCGGCAATGTTGGAGCCCAGAAGTAACTCGCTTTGGGCGTAATAGTTTTTTAGTTCATGCCAAGACCAATGTTCAATCAGTAATGCTCCTAAATTTAAAGCTTGATCCCAAAGGTATGATAAAAGAGGTAAAACCTCACTATAATTTTTAGTACGCAAAGGGTGTCATCTTCAATGAAGATTTACATGAAAATGGACGAAGAGGAAATTTTGGAGATGTGTCCAGACGTGGTTTGGAAGGTTTTCAAGGTGCCCCGCTCGTCTATGATTATTTTAACATTTGTAAGTCCTTTTTTGCCATCTGAAATTGTTCTTGACAATGAAATTATGAAAATTCGTCCTTATAGACCGAGAGTGCTCCAGTGTTTTAAATGTTTTGGCTTTGGACACTCCTCAAATGTTTGCACCAGAAATAAACTTTGTGAATCGTGTGGCAAGCCTGAGCACGAGGAATGTTCTGAACCGGTAATTTGTGTGAACTGTAAGGGTGAACATCGAGCCCTAGATAAGAAATGCAGTGAATTTAAAAAAGAACAGGAGGCATTACTTAAATCTATCGCTGAACACATCAGTGTGGGACAGGCCAAGAAGCTATTGGGAAGGAAAACTTATTCAGATGCCTTGAAGGCACAACAGCTGGATATTGCTACTTCTGGTGCCCCTTCAGGTGGTGCTCCCCGGGGGTGGGGTCCCCTAATGGGGTTTCCCATGCCCCTCGGTGGGCTCCCTGTGCTGGTGGGGCTCCCTGTTTGCCCCCACCCCCTGTTGGGGCTTGCCCCCCCTGTTGGGGCTCCCCGTGCCCCCTTGGTGGGGTTCCCGTGCCCCCCTTGGTGGGGTTTCCCACGCCCCCTATGGTGGGGGGGCTCCCCACGGCCCCCCTAGTGGGGCTTCTCATGGCCCCTCTGGCGGGGCTCCTCATGTTGTAGAGACAATGGTCAAGCCAGGGGACCCTGTTGTTTCAAGGGTTCAAAGCCAGGTCTCAATTTGTTGACGACTTTTCTCTGTCAGGGACATTGCCTGACATTGAGCCCTCACCTGATCTTGACATTACAGTGCACCGTGGAGATGACGGTGAGGAGATAGAGGCCCTCTTTATTCGTCAGAAGAGGGCCCTTTCTCCCTCTTCGCCTCATTCACGGTCACTCGACAATCGTAAAAGAAAAGAACAAAAAGTAAAACTGAAAGGGCAAGTGAAAGCCCATCTTCTGAAAGATCTGTAACACCTAGATCTAGGTCAAATAGTACTGGTAAAACTGATAAGATCTCTCTCACCAGGACACAGATTCCTAAATTAGTAGGGAATTTTAAGATCCCTTCCTCTAAATAATGGGCGCTCATGCAATGGAACATCCGTGGATTTATACCAAATAGAGAGCAAGTTCGGGTTCTGTTTAGGGAACATGATTTATCTGCGATGTGGTCTACAAGAGACAAAGTTGGGAGAGCACACACCCAATGTGGGTTTTAATTATTCATTTCACAGGTCTCCACCCCTGATAGGTGTACGTGCTCAGGGAGGCCAGGCATGCATCATAGTCCGCAAGTTCTGTTAATCACAGGGTTGTTCAATTGAACACTGTGTTGCAGGCTTGTGCAGTCCAAATTTTTTAATTGTAAATGGATCACAATTTGTTCTCTCTACCTTGATCCATCATTAGAAAGTAGATTGCAGGATGCGCAGGGTAATCCTCGTCAGCTAGAATTAAATGATCTTCAGACACTGATAGACCAGCTTCCTAAACCTTCATTCTGATGGGGGATTTTAATGCCAAGCACACACTCTGGGAGAGCCAAACTGCGACCGGTGGGGGTTTAATAATAGAACAGCTGCTTGACTTAAATGACACCACTTTAATGAATGATGGTTCCCCTACAAGACATGATGTTTTTCATAATACTGATTCAGCCATTGACCTCACTATCTGCTCTTCGTCTTTGAGGTTAGATTATCAGTGGGGTAGTAGACCAGAATGATCATGGCAGTGATCATTGGCCCATTCACTTAAAGTATATGAAAAATATTCCATCTCCATGTTTACCAAAATGGAAAGTAGGGGAGGCTGACTGGGGATTATTCAAAAAATCTACTGAAGTTGATAAAGAGATAACTGATTTTCAGAGCCCAACATCTGCTTATGAGTATTTAATCAGTATATTGCTGTGTGGTGCCATGCTGTCTATTCCTCGAACTTCTGGTAAACCTCGTCGTCCTCTAGTACCTTGGTGGAGCGATTCATGTGCCTTGAGCCGAAAGATAACAAGAACTTGCTACAAAGAGATATTGTAGATATCCTTGCTTGGTCAATAAAATTATCTATAAAAGAGCTCTTGCTAAGCAAAAGAAAACATTTAAGCAGGCAAAGAGGGAATCGTTTATCAGATATATTAGCGAGTTGAAATATGATTCCCCTATGTCATTAGTCTGGAACAGAATCCGAAAGCTGCAAGGGAAATTTCTCCACCTCCTTGCCTATATTGAAAATTGATGGCTTACTCATATCTGATTCTGGAGAAGTTGCAGAAACCTTTGGTAGGCATTTCTCTTAAATATATCCTAGTGCCCTACATTACTCTACTGCATTCAGGAATATTAGGGACGGTACCACGGTTGTTCCTGCTGTTAGTTCAAATTCAGAGTCATATAATCTTCCTTTCACCATGAAAGAATTAGATCAAGCAATCTCGTTATCTTCCCCAACATCTTCCTGGGGAAGATGATATACTGTACTCAATGATTTTTAATTTGCCTAGAAGTACAAAAACAATTTCTTTTAGACATTTAAACAGTTTTTATCTTTCAGGAACTTCACCAGTGTCTTGGAAGATATCGATTATTGTGCCTGTTTTAAAACCTTTTAAAGATTCCTTCCTTCCTAAGAAACTATAGGCCAATTGCTCTAACCAGTTTGTGTTAGCAAGATTATGAGAGGATGGTCAATGCTCGACTTGTGTGGTATTTGGATTCAAAGAATCTTTTATCTAATCGGCAGTTTGGCTTTAGGAAAAATAGAAGTACTTCTGACCCTTTGATGTTCCTTACTCGGGAGATACAGAATGCTTTTGCTGTGCAAAACCAGACTGTTGCAGTGTTTTTTGACTTAGAAAAAGCCTACGACACTACCTGGCGAGGGGTATCCTTTTGCAACTTGTAGTAGTGGGGTGTTGTGGGTAATTTGTTCTATTGTCTGAAAGATTTTTTGTCAGAACGTTACCTGAAAGTAAGAGTGGGCTCTTACATTTCCTCTGCTTACCCTCAAGAAGAAGGGTTACCTCAGGAAGAGTCCTTAGTCCAACACTCTTAATGTAGCTGTCAACGGCCTACTAGAACAAGTTCCTGTCGGGGTGCATGGTCTGGCCTTGCTGATGATTATGCAATAATCTGTAGCAAGTCTACGCTGTCGAAGCTTGTCAAAAGATCCAGACTGCTATTAATGCTTCAACATTATGGGCCAGTGCTAAAGGTTTCAAATTTTCACCAGAAAAAACCAAAGCTATCGATTTGCCGATTAAGAAGAGTGGAAGAGATCCCTACGTGTTTATAACTGATTCGATTTTACCTTATGAAGATAGCATTAAGTATCCTAGGTATTACTTTGATACGAAATTAACTTTTACTCAACATGTTAATGAAGTTGTATGTAACGTGAAGCTTCGTCTTAATATTCTAAAAGTTGTTTCTAATTTAATTGGGGGGCAGATCGAATCACCCTTTTGAGGATGTACCAGATTTTATGCCTAAGCAAAAATTGATTATGGTTGTGCGTGCAAGACACACTGCAGAAATTAGATGTTGTCCATAATTTGGCTTTACGTATTTGTACGGGAGCCTATAGAACTTCTCCAGTAGAAAGCCTATATGTTGAGTCAGGTTTTTCCATTTTTCCCCCCACTATTTATCCGTAGGGAGGAATTAGGCTTGAGAGTCATATCAAGAGTACTTGCATCAAAGCTGAACCCTAATTATAAGTATGTTAGAGAACCAACTGATAGAGCCCAAAATAGACCTAGACTGCCAAAGCCGCTTGAAGTTCGACTAGCAAGCTCTGCCAGGGAGGTGGGATTACTACCCCCTGCAGTAGCTGAAATTTCGCCCTCAAAATTTCCTCCTTGGAATAGGCCATTTTTTAGAAAATCTGCCCCAATTAGGGACAGCAGAGTATCAGCTCTGGTGATCAGTTGAGGGCAAGTTTTTTTGGACCATGCTTTTGAACATGGTGATCTCAACATATATATACTGATGGTTCGAAGGGTTCTGATGGTGTTGGTTGCTCTGTATGACTAGTGATAATATTATTAAAAAGAAGCTTCCATCTAATTCCTCTGTTTTTACAGCTGAACTGCTGGCAGTTTTGACTGCTCTTAAGTATATTTTTTATAGTTCTTATACTAACAAGGTTTTTACCATTTTTACCGACTCTTTAAGTGTTTTATCTTCTCTTAAAAGCCTAGTCTCTTGCAACCCTTTAGTGCAAGAAGTACAAGATTGGTTTTATCTTTTAATTAATAGAAGAGGTTTTTCGTTAGGTTTGTTGGGGCTCCGTCCCATGTTGGAATTGTTGGGAATGAGCGAGCCGACGCTGCTGCTAAGGCTGCAACTAGGCTTATGGCACATTTCCAACATGGGCGTCCCTGTTTCCGATTTTAAAAATACCATTCGATTTTATTATAGAGACCAGTGGCAGGGCCCACTGGTCTACTTTAGTATAATAAATCTTAAATTAAAGTCGATTAGGCCTTCTTGTTCATCCTTGGCCTCATAGAGCCGGATGGATAGAAGGTCTGAGATAGTTTTAGCTAGATTACGTATTGGCCACACTAAATATACTCACGGGTATCTAATGATGAGTGGAGCGATAGGCAGGTTCCTCGCTGTTCCACCTGTCATGTGGATTTGACTGTGGTGCATATTTTGGTGGAGTGCCCTCATTTTGAAACCAAACGTAGAGCTTGTTGCTGGCAAATAAGACACTTGCCAATATTTTAGGTGAAGGTGCTCAGGTAGAGCAAATTATGAAATTTTAAAAAATATTGGTCTTTTTTACGAATTGTAATTATCTTTTAATTGGTTTAGGTTTCTTGTTTGGTTTTTATGAATGAATGTTTGTATGTTAGATCGGTTGTGTGTATGTTTCTTTGTGTAATAGCGAATTTTTATATTCTTAAGATATATATGCGCTGAATGGCCCCTCGGCTCCGGCGCTTGGCTATGTGCCAAAAACTTTACTTAATATAATCTAATCTAAGAGCTAAAGGAAACGGAATAATTCTAGTGGCTTATCTGGACGATTGGCTTATTTGGGCAAAGAACCCCAAAGAATGCAAAGAAGCACGGTCAAGGTGATCAAATTTCTGGAACGTTTAGGTTTCCAAATAAACACAAGTCCAGTCCAGAACTAACACCGGAATCCCGATTCCAGTGGTTAGGCTTTCAGTGGGACTTGCAATCACACACTATCGATTCCGTCGTTGAAAAGGAAAGAAATAGCAAGAGCTACAAAGCAATTTCTCAAACAACAACAAACATCCCGGAGGTGCCAGGAGAGGATCCTGGGCTCACTCCAGTTTGCATCAGTCACAGACGTTCTGCTAAGAGCCAAAACTCAAGGATATAAAACAGAGTATGGCGTTCAAAGCGAATTGCAGATCACGGGACAAACTAGCCTCTATCCCCGGCGATCTTACGAAAACGTCTCCGCCCCTGGACGGAGACAAAGAATCTATCAAAAGCAATTCCCCTACAATTTCCTCCTCCATCATTAGTGATCCACACGGACGCCTCACTGACAGGGTGGGGAGGATACTCTCGGCACGAAAAAGTTCAAGGAACTTGGTCTTTAACATTCCGTTAGCTACATATCAATGTACTGGAAGCCATGGCAGTGTTCCTCACACTGAAACGACTCCGACCGCCCAAGAACTCACATTTCAAACTAGTTCTGGACAGTGTAGTAGTGGTGGTACACTGCATCAACTGGGGCGGATCCAAGTCAAGCCACTTGAACCACGTCATGATAGCCATCTTCTCTCTGGCAAACAAGAAACAAATGGCACCTGTCGGCCACTCACTGGCAGGGGTCAAGAACGTAGTAGCAGACGCTCTATCTCGCTCCGTTCCGTTGGAATCGGAGTGAACACTGGACAGGAATTCGTTCAATTGGATCAGTCTACAAGTCCCGGGACTTTAAGTAGATCTCTTTGCCACTGAGTCAAACCACAAACTCCCTTGTTACGTGGCACCCAACCTCGATCCTCTAGCATATGCTACAGACGCAATGATCCTTGATTGGAACACATGGAAGAAGATTACCTCTTCCCTCCGGTGAACCTTCTCCTGAAAGTTTTAAACAAACTCAGGACATTCAAGGGCCAAGTAGCTCTAGTAGCTCCTTACTGGCCCAAGCGCAATTGGTTCCCTCTACTTCTAGAGTTGAGACTCCGGCCCCTACGGATTCCCAACCCCAAACTAACCCAGTTAGTGCAAATTCAGACTGTGTCCGCTTCCTCAAGAATTCAGAAAACCATAACTTTATGGATTTCCTGAAATTCGCAGCTATGAGGAATGCAGAAATTGATCCCCAGAATATTTCATTCGTGGAATCAGATAAAAGGGAATCTAACCCTGTGTCAATATGGACTCAATCTGTTAAGAAAACTAGCAGAGTTCCTTAAGGATTCAAACTCTCAAGTCATGTCAACGAACCTAGCCATAACTTCTTAGATCATTGTTTGAGAAAGGTTTAAGCAGCAAGCACTTTTTTTTTTTTTTATCACTACGACCAAATCAGCTTCTCAAAAAAGTCTTCCAGTTTGGTTTTAGCATAGATCTTAACGGATTCGTACTTTACCTCCATGCCAAAAGTTGTGCTAGATTAAGACCATCAACGAGACCTAAATCAGTCTCTTTGGTTTTTTAAATGATGTCCTCAAACTGGCCTTCGGACATTATCAATGACTCTTGCAATTATATATCTCTCCTGAGGAAAACCATATTTTTACTAAGTTTAGCCTCAGGAGCTAGAATATCAGAACTGTCAGCCTTATCAAGGGAACCGGGTCACATTGAGTTCCTCCCCTCAGGGGAGGTCCTCTTATCCCCAGATCGCCACTTTCTAGCCAAAAATCCCCCCAGATGCTGAAGCCTTGCCGAGGATGGGGGGCTTAGGGTTCAGCAGCTTGGGCCCTGATGCCTGGTGGGAACTACTTTCTCGCTGGGCCTTGGTGCCCAGCTGTTGATCCAACTAATAAGTCAGCCCTTTTCCTTTTACTAAAACTTTTCATCCTTCTGCTTCCTCCCTCTATAAGGCATGGATTTTATGTTGATGACTTGGATTGGTTTTGGACATGATTTGGACTTTCTCATGGATTTGGTGGAGGGTGAGGATGGTTGGCATGCCACCTCACCCGTAGAACTCGAGTACCTAACGTGGTCGAGCGAGGGGAAAGTTTAGATGTCAAACCTGCTCTTAGTGCTGGGCTGATCTCGACGGACATCATGACGCCTTAAGCACTGAGGGTGGGTGTATATCTGGGTGGTACCCCTAGGGCAGCCCTGTATGGGTAACACTGTCCTCTAAATGTGGCTCCATGGTGGGTGGGGGGCTACCTGGACGAATTGTAAATTCTACGTCTTATGGAGACATTAAAACCTTCTGTTGACGACTTAGGCAAGGATAAGGACAAGGAAAATTCTGTTAATTCCTCCATTGTGACTTTGGAGCCTTTTTCAAAGGACCTCCTTGTTACAAACATTTTATATGTGAAACCAGTCCCTTTAGACTGGAATTATGAAACTGTATTTAATGAATTTTGCAAATTTGGTAAAGTAAAAGAAGTAAGGAATAGACTAGGCAAAAATTATGGGTTTTTTGAATTTTTCGGTATTTTTCAATAACGAATCTGAAGCTCACAGAGCCTACAGAGAGTTCAGATCAGATTCATTGAGTGTTGGACTCGCAGAGGCAAAAGAAAGGTCCCTAGGCATCTTGAGATTTATGACCACCAAGTGAAATTAAGATAATAGTAAAATTAGTAAAACCTCCAGATCACCAGACCCAGCTAAGTGGTTAATTATCACAACTCATGGTGAGAGAGGCAACCTCTTCAAAGTGAAGAGGTTGGTAAGCCAGAAGATCGGCAATGTTGGGAGTCCTGAATTAACTCGCTTTGGGCGTAATAGTTTCTTAGTTCATGTGAAGACAGATATTCAATCGATAATGCTTCTAAATTGAAGCTTGATCCTGAGGGTATGATAAAAGAGGTAAAACCTCACTATAATTTTAGTTATGCGAAGGTTGTTATATTTTAATGAGGATCTACATGAAATGGATGAGGAGGAAATTTTGGAAATGTGTCCGGATGTGGTTTGGAAGGTTTTTAAAGTGCCCCGCTCATCGATGCTTATTTTAACATTTAAAAGTTCTTCTCTGCCATCTGAAATTATTCTTGATAGTGAAATGATGAAAGTTCGTCCTTATAGACCGAGAGTGCTCCAGTGCTTTAAATGTTTTTGGTTTTTTGGACACTCCTCTAACGTTTGCACCAGAAATAAACTCTGTGAATCATGTCGCCAGCCTGAGCACGAGGAATGTTCTGGACCGTAGTTTGCGTAAACTGTAAGGGTGAACATCGAGCCCGTGATAAGAAATGTAGTGCATTCAAGAAAGAACAAGATGCATTACTAAAATCTCTTGACGAACACATCAGTGTGGGACAGGCCAAAAAGCTGTTGGGCAGGAAAAAAAACCTTTTCGGATGCCTGAAGGCACATCAATTGAATACTGCTTCTCTTTTCTGGTGCCCCTTCTGTGGGGCTCCCCGGTGCCCTGCTGGTGGGGCTTTCCACACCCCCTCTAGTGGGGTACCCCGTCCCCCGCCCCCCCTGTTGGGGCCTCTCGTGAGCCCCCCATGGTGGGGCCTCCCGAGCCCCTCCTGGTGGTGCTCCCGCCCCCCCATGGTGGGGCCTCCCGAGCCCCCCCTGGTGGGGCTTCCCCTGCCAGCCCCCCCTGGTGGGGCTTCTCATGGGCCCCCGTGTTGGGGTTTCCCATGTTGCAGAGACTCTGGTCAAGCCAGGGGACCCTGTTGTTTTCAAGGGTTCAAGCCAGGTCTCAATATGTTGACGATTCTCTCTGTCAGGGACATTGCCTGACATTGAGCCCTCACTGATCTTGACATTACAGTGCACCGTGGAGATGACGGTGAGGAGATAGAGGCCCTCTTTATTCGTCAGAAGAGGGCCCTTTCTCCCTCTTCGCCTCATTCACGGTCACTCAGCAATCATAGAAAAAAACAAAAGTAAAACTGAAAGGGCAAGTGAAAGCCCATCTTCTAAAAGATCTGTACCCTAGATCTAGGTCAAATAGTACACGTAAACTGAAAAGATCTCTCTCACCAGGACACAGATTCCTAAATTAGTAGGGAATTTTAAGATGCCTTCCTCTAAATAATGGCTCTCCATGCAGTGGAACATCCGTGGCTTTATACCAAATAGAGAGCAAGTTCGGGTTCTGTTTAGGGATCATGATCTATCTGCAATGTGTATTCAGGAGACAAAGTTGGGAGAGCACACTCCCAACTTGGGTTTTAATTATTCATTCCATAGGTCTCCACCCCTGATAGGTGTACGTGCTCAGGGGGGCACAGGCATCATAGTCCGCAAGTCTGTTAATCATAGGGTTGTTCAATTGAACACTGTGTTGCAGGCTTGTGCAGTTCAAGTTTTCAATCAAAATGGATCACTATTTGTTCTTTATACCTAGATCCATCATTAGAAAGTAGATTACAGGATGCACAGGGTAATCCTCGTCAGCTAGAATTAAATGATCTTCAGACATTGATAGACCAGCTTCCTAAACCTTCATTTTGATGGGGGATTTTAATGCCAAGCACACCCTCTGGGGAGAGCCAAACTGCGACAGTGGGGTTTAATAATAGAACAGCTGCTCGACTTAAATGACATCACTTTGATGAATGATGGTCCCCTACAAGACATGATGTTTTTTCATAATACTGACTCAGCCATTGACCTCACTATCTGCTCTTCGTCCTTGAGGTTAGATTACCAGTGGGTAGTAGACCAGAATGATCATGGCAGTGATCATTGGCCCATTCACTTAAAGTTTATGAAAAATATTCCATCTCCATGTTTACCAAAATGGAAGGTAGGGGAGACTGACTGGGGATTATTCAAAAAATATACTGAAGTTGATCAAGATATAAAAAGATTTTCAGAGCCCAACAACCGCTTACGAGTATTTAATCAGTATATTGTTGTGTGGTGCCATGCTGTCTATTCCTCGAACTTCTGGTAAGCCTCGTCGTCCTCTAGTACCTTGGTGTGTGATGCATGCGCCTGAGCCGAAAGATAACAAGAACTTGGCTACAAGAGATATCGTAGATATCCTTGCTTGGTAAATAAAATTATCTATAAAAGAGCTCTTGCTAAGCAAAAGAAAATATTTAAGCAGGCAAAGAGGGATCGTTTATCAGATATATAAGTGAATAAAATATGATTCCCCTATGTCGTTTGTCTGGAACAGAATCCGAAAGCTGCAAGGGAAATTTTTCTCCATCTCCCTTGCCTATTTTGAAAATTGATGGCTGCTTCATATCTGATTCTGGAGAAGTTGCAGAAACCTTTGGTAGGCATTTCTCCAATATATCTAGTGCCCTACATTACTCTCCTGCTTTCAGGAATATTAGGGATGGTACCACGGTTATTCCTGCTGTAAGTTTAAATTCAGTCCGTATAATCTCCCTTTACCATGAAAGAATTAGATCATGCAATCTCGTTATCTTCCCCAACATCTCATGGGGAAGATGATATACTGTACTCAATGATTTTTTAATTTGCTAGAAGTACAAAACAATTTCTTTTAGACATTTTAAACAGTTTTTGGCTTTCAGGAACTTCCCACCAGATCTTGGAAGATATCGATTATTGTACCTGTTTTTTAAAACCTTTTAAAGATTCCTTCCTTCTAAGAACTATAGGCCAATTGCTCTAACCAGTTGTGTTAGCAAGATTTATGAGAGGATGGTCAATGCTCGACTTGTGTGGTATTTGGATTCAAAGAATCTTTTTATCTAATCGGCAGTTTGGCTTTAGGAAAAATAGAAGTACTTCTGACCCTTTGATGTTCCTTACTCGGGAGATACAGAATGCTTTTGCTGTGCAAACCAGACTGTTGCAGTGTTCTTTGACCTAGAAAAAGCCTACGACACGACCTGGCGAGGGGGTATCCTTTTGCAACTTGTAGAGTGGCGGGGTGTTGTGGTAATTTATTCTATTGTCTGAAAGATTTTTTGTCAGAACGTTACCTGAAAGTAAGAGTGGGCTCTTACATTTCTTCTGCTTTCCCTCAGGAAGAAGGTTACCTCAGGGAAGCGTTCTTAGTCCAACACTCTTTAATGTAGCTGTCAACGGTCTACTAGAACAAGTTCCTGTCGGGGTGCATGGTCTGGCCTTTGCTGATGATTATGCAATAATCTGTAGTAAGTCTACAGCTGTTGAAGCTTGTCAAATGATCCAGACTGCTATTAATGCTTCAACATCATGGGCCAGTGCTAAAGGGTTCAAATTTCACCAGAAAAAACCAAAGCTATACGATTTGTCGATTACGAAGAGTGGAAGAGATCCCTACGTTGTTTTTAAACGATTCGATTTTACCTTATGAAGATAGCATTAAGTATCTAGGTGTTACATTTGATAAGAAATTAACTTTTACTCAACATGTTAATGAAGTTGTATGTAACGTGAAACGTTCGAACTTAATATACTTAAAGTTGTATCTTAATTTTAACTGGGGGGCAGATCGAATTACCCTTTTGAGGATGTCCAGGTATGCCTAAGCAAATTGATTATGGTGCCAAGTTTATGGTTGTGCGTGCAAGACAACACTGCAGAAATTAGATGTTGTCCATAATATGGCTTTACGTATTTGTACGGGAGCCTATAGAACTTCACAGTAGAAAGCCTATATGTTGAGTCCGGTTTCCCCCACTATATCCGTAGGGAGGAATTAGGCTTGAGAGCCATATCAAGAATACTTACGTCAAAGCTAAACCCAACTATAAGTACGTTAGAGAACCAACTGACAGAGCCCCAAATAGACCGAGACTTCCAAAGCCGCTTGAGGTCTGACTAGCAAGCTCTGCCAGGGAGGTGGGATTACTTCCCCCTGCAGTAGCTGAAATTTCGCCTTCAAAGTTTCCTCCTTGGAATAGACCATGCCTAGAAATCTGCCCAATTAGGGACAGCAGGAGCAACAGTTCTGGTGAACAGTTGAGGGCCAAGTTTCTTGGACCATGCTTCCGAACATGGTGATTCTCATCATATATATACTGATGGCTCGAAGGGTTCTGATGGTGTTGGTGCTCTGTAGTGACTGGTGGTAATATCATTAAAAAGAAACTTCTTCTTTGTAATTCTTCTGTTTTTACAGCTGAACTGCTGGCAGTTTTGACTGCTCTTAAATATATCTTTTATAGTTCTTGTACCAACAAGGTTTTTACCATTTTTACCGACTCTTTGAGTGTTTTATCTTCTCTACAAAGCCTAGTCTCTTGCCATCCTTTTATTTGTGCAAGAAGTACAAGATTGGTTTTATCTTTTAATTAATAGAAGAGGATTTTTCTGTTGGATTTGTTGGGCTCCGTCCCATGTTGGAATTGTTGAGAATGAGCGAGCCGACGCTGCTGCTAAGGCTGCAACTAGGCTTAGGCACATTTCCAACATGGGCGTCCCTGTATCTGATTTTAAAAGTACCATTGCGATTTTATTGTAGAGACCAGTGGCAGGTCCCACTGGTCTACTTTAGATAATAATCTTAAATTGAAATCGATTAGGCCTTCTGTTCATCCTTGGCCTCATAGCCGGATGGATAGAAGGTCTGAGATAGTTTTAGCTAGATTGCGTATTGGCCACTACAAATATACTCACGGGTATCTAATGACGAGTGGAGCGGATAGGCAGGTTCCTCGCTGTTCCACCTGTCATGTGGATTTGACTGTGGTGCATATTTTGGTGGAGTGCCCTCATTTTTGAAACCAAACGTAGAGCTTGTTTGCTGGCAAATAAGTCTCTTGCAGATATTTTTAGGTGAAGGTTGCTCGGGCAGAGCAAATTATGACATTTTAAAAAAATATTGGTCTTTTTTACAAAATTGTAGTTTTCTTTTAATTGTTTTAGGTTTCTTGTTTGGTTTTTATGAATGAATGATTTGTATGTTAGATCGGTTGTGTGTATGTTTGTTTGTGTGACAGTGACTTTTTTTTATTCTTAAGATATATATGCGCTGAATGGCCCCTCGGCTCCGGCGCTTGGCTATGTGCCAAAAATGTTATAATCTAATCTAATCTTTAAGTAGATCTCTTTGCCACGGAGTCAAACCACAAACTCCCTTGTTACGTGGCACCCAACCTCGATCCTCTAGCATATGCTACAGACGCAATGATCCTCGATTGGAACACATGGAAGAAGATTTACCTCTACCCTCCGGTGAACCTTCTCCTGAAGTTTTTAAACAAACTCAGGACATTCAAGGGCCAAGTAGCTCTAGTAGCTCCTTACTGGCCCAAGCGCAATTGGTTCCCTCTACTTCTAGAGTTGAGACTCCGGCCCCTACGGATTCCCAACCCCAAACTAACCCAGTTAGTGCAAATTCAGACTGTGTCCGCTTCCTCAAGAATTCAGAAAACCATAACTTTTTTTATGGATTTCCTGAAATTCGCAGCTATGAGGAATGCAGAAATTGATCCCAGATATTTCATTCGTGGAATCAGATAAAAGGGAATCTACCCTGTGTCAATATGACTCATCTGTTAAGAAACTAGCTGAGTTTCCTTAAGGATTCAAACTCTCAAGTCATGTCAACGAACCTAGCCATAACTTTCTTAGATCATTGTTTGAGAAAGGTTTAGCAGCAAGCACTATCACTACGACCAAATCAGCTCTCAAAAGATCTTCCAGTTTGGTTTTAGCATAGATCTTACGGATTTCGTACTTTACCTCCATGCCAAAAGCTTGTGCTAGATTAAGACCATCAACGAGACCTAAATCAGTCTCTTGGTTTTTAAATGATGTCCTCAACTGGCCTCGGACATTATCAATGACTCTTGCAATTATATTCTCTCTGAGGAAAACCATATTTTTTACTAAGTTTAGCCTCAGGAGCTAGAATATCAGAACTGTCAGCCTTATCAAGGGAACCGGGTCACATTGAGTTCCTCCCTCAGGGGAGGTCCTCTTATCCCCAGATCGCCACTTCTAGCCAAAAAATCCCCCCAGATGCTGAAAGCCTTGCCGAGGATGGGGGGCTTAGGGTTCAGCAGCTGGGCCCTGATGCCTGGTGGGAACTACTTTCTCGCTGGGCCTTGGTGCCCAGCTGTTGATCCAACTAAATAAGTCAGCCCTTTTCCTTTTACTAAAACTTTTCTTCCTTCTGCTTCCTCCCTCTATAAGGCACGGTTTTTATGTGATGACTTGGATTGGTTTTGGACATGATTTGGACTTGTTCATTGGATTTTGATGGAGGGTGAGGACGGTTGGCATGCCACCTCATCTGTAGAACTCTAGTACCTAACGTGGTCGAGCGAGGGAAAGTTTAGATGTCAAAACCCCGCTCTTAGTGCTGGGTCTGATCTCGACGGACATCATGACGCCTTAAGCACTGAGGGTGGGGTGTATATCTGGGTGGTACCCCTAGGGCAGCCCTGTATGGGATAACACTGTCCTCTAAATGTGGCTCCATGGTCGGGTGGGGGACTACCTGGACGAATCATCAATTCTACGTCTTATGGACACACTAAAACCTTCTGTTGACGACTTAGGCAAGGATAAGGACAAGGAAAATTTGGTAATTCTTCCATTGTGACTTTGGAGCCTTTTCTAATGAGCTCTTGTTACAAACATTTTTGTATGTAAAACCAGTCCCTTTAGACTGGAATTATGAAACAAACCCTATTCAATGAATTTTGTAAATTTGGGAACGTAAAAGAATTACGTAATAGACTTGGAAAAAAATTACGGTTGTTTTGAATTTTGGATATTTTTCAACAATGAATCGGAAAGCTCCACAGAGCCTACAGAGAGTTATTTAGGTCAGACTCTTATGAGTTTGTTGGACTTGTAGAGGCAGAAGAGGTCCCTAGGTATCTGAGATATATAGACCACCAACTGAAACTAAATATTCGAATAAAATAAGTAAAACCCCAGATCACCAGACCCAGCTAGGGCCTCTATCTCCTCACCGTCATCTCCACGGTGCACTGTAATGACAGGATCAGGTGAGGGCTCAATGTCAGACAATGTCCCTGTCAAGAGAGAAGTCGTCAACAGTTTGAGATCTGGCTTGAACCCTTGAACCAACAGGGTCCCCTGGCTTGACCAGAGTCTCTACAACATGAGGAGCCCCGCCAGAGGGGCCATGAAAAGTCCCCACTAGGAGGGGCCGTGGGGAGCCCCACCAGAGGGGGCTTGGGAAACACCCACCAAGGGGGGGCACGGGGAGCCCCACCAGAGGGGGCATGGAAACCCCATTAGGGGACCCACGGGGAGCACCACCTGAAGGGGCACCAGAAGTAGCAATATCCGGCTGTTGTGCCTTCAAGGCATCTGAATAAGTTTTCCTTCCAATAGCTTCTTGGCCTGTCCCACTGATGTGTTCAGCAATAGATTTAAATAATGCCTCCTGTTCTTTTTAAATTCACTGCATTTCTTATCTCGGGCTCGATGTTCACCCTTACAGTTCACACAAATACCAGTTCAGAACATTCCTCGTGCTCAGGCTTGCCACACGATTCACAAAGTTTATTTATGGTGCAAACATTTGAGGAGTGTCCAAAGCCAAAACATTTAAAACACTGGAGCACTCTCGGTCTATAAGGACGAACTTTCATAATTTCATTGTCAAGAACAATTTCCGATGGCAAAAAAAGGACTTACAAATGTTAAAATAATCATAGACGAGCGGGGCACCTTGAAAACCTTCCAAACCACGTCTGACACATCTCCAAAATTTCCTCTTCGTCCATTTCATGTAAATCTTCATTGAAGATGACACCCTTTGCGTAACTAAAATTATAGTGAGGTTTTACCTCTTTTATCATACCTTCGGGATCAAGCTTTAAATTTAGGAGCATTAATGATTGAACATTGGTCTTGGCATGAATTAAAAAACTATTACGCCCAAAGCGAGTTACTTCTGGGCTCCCAACATTGCCGATCTTCTGGCTTACCAACCTTTTCACCTTGAAGAGGTTGCCTCTCTCACCATGTGTTGAAATAATCAACCACTCTTTATTCGTCAGAAGAGTGCCCTTTCTCCCTCTTCGCCTCATTCTCGGTCAGTCGGCCATCATAGGAAAAATAAAAGCAAAACTGGAAGGGCAAGTGAAGGCCTATCATCTAAAAGATCTATATAACCCAGATCTAGATCAAGTAGTTCTGGTAAAACTGATAAGATCTCTCTCACCAGGACTCAGATTCCTAATTTGTAGAAAAATTTTTAGATCCATCTTCTAAATAATGGCTCTCATGCAATGGAACATCCGTGGCTTTATACCAAATAGAGAGCAAGTTCGGGTTCTGTTTAAGGAACATAATCTATCTGCGATGTGTCTACAAGAGACAAAGTTGGGAGAGCACACTCCCAACGTGGGTTTTAATTATTCATTTCATAGGTCTCCACCCCCCGGATAGGTGGTTACGTACGTGCTCAGGGAGGCACAGGCATCATAGTCCGTAAGTCTGTTAATCACAGAGTTGTTCAATTGAACACTGTGTTGCAGGCTTGTGCAGTTCAAATTTTCAACTATAAATGGATCACATTTGTTCTCTCTACCTTGATCCATCATTGGAAAATAGATTGCAGGATGCGCAGGGTAATCCTCGTCAGCTAGAATTAACCGATCTACAGACGTTAATAGACCAGCTTCCTAAACCTTTCATTCTGATGGGGGATTTTAATGCCAAGCACACCCTCTGGGGAGAGCCAAACTGCGACCGGTGGGGTTAATAATAGAAACAGCTGCTTGACTTAAATGACATCACTTTAATGAATGATGGTTCCCCTACAAGACATGATGTTTTTCATAATTCTGATTCAGCCATTGACCTCACTATCTGCTCTTCGTCTTTGAGGTTAGATTTCCAGTGGGTAGTAGACCAGAATGATCATGGCAGTGATCATTGGCCCATTCACTTAGTTTATGAAAAATATTCCATCTTCCATGTGTTTACCAAAATGGAAGGTAGGGAGGCTGACTGGGGATTATTCAAAAAATCTACTGAAGTTGATCAAGAGATAAAGATTTTCAGAGCCCAACATCCGCTTATGAGTATTTAATCAGTATATTGCTGTGTGGTGCCATGCTGTCTATTCCTCGAACTTCTGGTAAGCCTCGGCGTCCTCTAGTACCTTGGTGGAGCGATTCATGCGCCTTGAGTCGAAAGATAACTAGAATTTTGCTACAAGAGATATCGTAAATTTCCTTGCTTGGTCATAAAATTATCTATAAAAGAGCTCTTGCTAAGCAAAAGAAAACATTTAAGCAAGCAAAAAGGGAATCGTTTATCAGATATATAAGTGAATTAAAATATGACTCCCCTATGTCATTAGTCTGGAACAGAATCCGAAAGCTGCAAGGGAAATTTTCTCCATCCTCCCTTGCCTATATTGAAAATTGATGGCTTCCTCATATCTGATTCTGGAGAAGTTGCAGAAACCTTTGGATAGGCATTTCTCCAGTATATCTAGTGCCCTACATTACTCTCCTGCATTCAGGAATATTAGGGACGGTACCACGGTTGTTCCTGCTGTTAGTTTAAATTTAGAGTCATATAATCTTCCTTTCACCATGAAAGAATTGGATCATGCAATCTCGTTGTTTCTTAACCCCAACTCTCTGGAGAAGATGATATACTGTACTCAATGATTTTAATTTGCTAGAAGTACAAAACAATTTCTTTTAGACATTTTAAACAGTTTTTGGCTTTCAGGAACTTCACCAGAGTCTTGGAAGATATCGATTATTGTACCTGTTTTAAACCTTTTAAAGATTCCCTTCCTTCCTAAGGAATTATAGGCCAATTGCTCTAAACTAGTTGTGTTAGCAAGATTTATGAGAGGATGGTCAATGCTCGACTTGTATGGTATTTGGATTCAAAGAATCTTTTATCTAATCGGCAGTTTGGGGTTTAGGAAAAAATAGAAGTACTTCTGACCCTTTGATGTTCCTTACTCGGGAGATACAGAATGCTTTTGCTGTGCATAACCAGACTGTTGCATTGTTCTTTGACCTGAAAAAGCCTACGACACTACCTGGCGAAGGGGTATCCTTTTGCAACTTGTAGAGTGGGGTGTGTGGGTAATTTGTTCTATTGTCTGAAAGATTTTTGTCAGAACGTTACCTGAAAGTAAGAGTGGGCTCTTACATTTCTTATGCTTACCCTCAAGAAGAAGAAGGGTACCTCAGGGAAGCGTCCTTAGTCCAACACTCTTTAATGTAGCTGTCAACGGCCTACTAGAACAAGTTCCTGTCGGGGTGCATGGTCTGCTTTGCTGATGATTATGCAATAATCTGTAGCAAGTCTACAGCTGTCGAAGCTTGTCAAAAGATCCAGACTGCTATTAATGCTTCAACATTATGGGCCAGTGCTAAAGGTTTCAAATTTTCACCTGAAAAAACCAAAGCTATACGATTTTGCCGATTAAGAAGAGTGGAAGAGATCCCTACGTTGTTTTTAAATGATTCGATTTTACCTTATGAAGATAGCATTAAGTATCTAGGTGTTACATTTGATAAGAAATTAACTTTTACTCAACATGTTAATGAAGTTGTATGTAACGTGAAGCTTCGTCTTAATATTCTTAAAGTTGTGTCTAATTTTAATTGGGGGGCAGATCGAATCACCCTTTTGAGGATGTACCAGATGTTATGCCTAAGCAAAATTGATTATGGTTGTCAAGTTTATGGTTGTGCATGCAGGACAACACTGCAGAAATTAGATGTTGTCCATAATATGGCTTTACGTATTTGTACGGGAGCCTATAGAACTTCTCCAGTAGAAAGCCTATATGTTGAGTCAGGTTTTCCCCCACTATTTGTCCGTAGGGAGGAATTAGGCTTGAGAGTCATATCAAGAGTACTTACATCAAAGCTCAACCCTAATTATAAGTATGTTAGAGAACCAACTGACAGAGCCCCAAATAGACCTAGACTGCCAAAGCCGCTTGAAGTTCGACTAGCAAGCTTTGCCAGGGAGGTGGGATTACTACCCCCTGCAGTAGCTGAAATTTCGACCTCAAAATTTCCTCCTTGGAATAGGCCACACTTAGAAATCTGCCCAATTAGGGACAGCAGTGAGCATCCGTTCTGGTGATCAGTTGAGGGCAAGTTTCTTGGACCATGCTTTTGAACATGGTGATTCTCATCATATATATACTGATTGGTTCGAAGGTTCTGATGGTGTTGGTTGCTCTGTAGTGACTAGTGATAATATTATTAAAAAGAAGCTTCCATCTAATTCCTCTGTTTTTACAGCTGAACTGCTGGCAGTTTTGACTGCTCTTAAATATATTTTTTATAGTTCTTGTACTAACAAGGTTTTTACCATTTTTATCGACTCTTTGAGTGTTTTATCTTCTCTTAAAAGCCTAGTCTCTTGCAACCCTTTAGTGCAAGAGTACAAGATTGGTTTTATCTTTTAATAAATAGAAGAGGATTTTCTGTTAGGTTTTGTTGGGCTCCGTCCCATGTTGGAATTGTTGGGAATGAGCGAGCCGACGCTGCTGCTAAGGCTGCAACTAGGCTTAGGCACATTTCCAACATGGGCGTCCCTGTATCCGATTTTAAAAGTACCATTCGATTTTATTGTAGAGACCAGTGGCAGGCCCACTGGTCTACTTAGATAATAACCTCAAATTAATTAGATAATAACCTCAAATTAAAGTCAATTAGGCCTTCTGTTCATCCTTGGCCTCATAGCCGGATGGATAGAAGGTCTGAGATAGTTTTAGCTAGATTACGTATTGGCCACACTAAATATACTCACGGGTATCTAATGACGAGTGGAGCGGATAGGCAGGTTCCTCGCTGTTCCACCTGTCATGTGGATTTGACTGTGGTGCATATTTTGGTGGAGTGCCCACATTTTGAAAACAAACTTAGAGCTTGTTTGCTGGCAAATAAGACTCTTGCCAATATTTTAGGTGAATGTGCTCAAGGCAGAGCTTAAAATTATGAACAAAAATTTTAAAAAATTATTGGTCTTTTTTCATGAATTTTAATTTTCTCTTAATTGTTTTAGGTTTCTTGTTTGGTTTTTATGAATGAATGATTTGTATGTTTGATCGGTTCTGTTGTATTGTGTTTTGTTTGTGCGACATTGACTTTTTTATTCTTAAGATATATATGCGCTGAATGGCCCCGACTCCGGCGCTTGGCTTTGAGCCAAAAATTTTATAATCTAATCTAATCTAGCCAAAAATGAAGATCCACAGGACAGATGGTCCTCGTGGAAAATCCTACCACTACCTCAAGACATCTCTCTTTGTCCTGTCAACTCATTAAGAGCCTACCTAGGTAGAACAACTCTGAAATCTTCAGGTCCATTGTTTATTAGGAAGGAAGGTGGTACAATCTCCCTAAAGGGATCAGGCAACAAATTTTATACTTCATTAAACAGGCCAACCCAGAGTCCTTTCCTCGGGCCCACGATGTTAGGGCAGTGGCCACATCAATTAACTATTTCCAACATATGAATTTTGACTATCTTAAGAAATATACAGGCTGGAAATCTCCGACAGTCTTCAAACGACACTACCTAAAACCCTTGGAAGCCCTCAAATTTCCAGCAGTGGCAGCTGGAAACACAGTTTCTCCTGACTCTTAATAATTCTTATAACTTTCTTGTAGCCCTCCCTTCTGCCTGCCCCATTGCACCCTTACTTAGTTTAGTCGCCTCTATGTATTTGTGTTACCTTGAGTATTGCTGTTATGTTCATCATTCTTGTCTGGGATTCAGTTCCATTGTTTATGTATAAGTCAACTTGTTATCCTGTCTTATGCCTACCCTGTATATATTTTGCTTGTTTGGTAGGCTAATTAATTTTAAGTTCTAACCCATGTTTAAGGGTTCATTCCATTAACTTTTAATTGTAAGACTGTAATTTAAGTTGATCATTATACTATTAACCTTACAGGTGTTTGTTTTTACCTTCTTATTATCTGTACTGTCCCTCAAGTTTGGTGTTTTAGCATTTTCTGGTACTATTTCACAGGGCGACACAGGTTAAGCCCAGAAAAGGGATTTTGACGAAGGAAAAATCTATTTCTGGGCAACGACCTGTGTCGCCCTGTGAAACTCCACCCTGTAGTTGGATTGTCCTCGCCCAGCTTACCCCAAGCTTGGAGGCTGTCTTCAGGAATGACGTCACAGGCGTCGGAGGCGCTCACGGTAGTAGTAGAGGGTACCGGGAGCTGTAGCGTACGGCTCCTCCGTAGTTGGGGGTTTTGTCGAAGGAAGAAGCTAAATGGCAAGGGACATCTGGTAGTGATTCCACTCGCTCCTTTACTATACCGACACTTCTATTAGAGGTGAGCGAGCCATTTATCTTGGCATTATATTGTTTCTTTTTTCTCTAGGATGAATAGCAATATTTATACCTAAGAAATAGTATCAAAGGAACCATTTCACAGGGCGACACAGGTCGTTGCCCAGAAATAGATTTTCCCTTCGTCAAAATCCCTTAATTGGCTCCAACAGCTTGTGTGAAGTAGCCTCCTCAAACTGCAGGAGAAAGTGTGGTAAATGTCCAGGAGAAGGCCGCACCCGTTTTTCAAGTATTAACGACGAAAAACGGCAAAAAACTACTAGATTGGTGTTGCACATCGCATAAACATGAGGAAATGAATAAAAAAGAAACTAAGAGTTACTCTTACACACAAAATCTAAGCATAAACCTACTACTTCAATTATGGGGGAACCCAGTGGGAAGCGGGGTTTTTTGGTGGGGGGAGGAGGAGAAAAGTGATTTTCGGGGCACTACCGAACCTAATACAACCACCTAACCTAACCTAGGGCCCTGTACCCCTACCTAGGCCTAGTGGGGGGGGGGCTCTGCCCCCCCCTGTGACCCCCCCTTAAGGCCACTACCTAACACATCCATCAAACCAAATCCAAAGTGATGGTACTGCTGTATACATCGTTATACTACCACCATTATAATATACTCTATAAATTAATGAAGCTTACCTTAAACTGTTGGTTGATAAAGATGTGCTGCTGCTTTGAGGAAAACGTGAAGCCATTGCATGGTTCCCTGACATGCAACTTAAAGTAGGAAGTGGCCAGGTACCCGACGAATCCACTAGTTTTTCAATATTCCCCGAATAAGCTAAAACAAATTCACTGTAACTTAGGAAACAGTCAGGACAAGAAGCTGGAATTTCAACTTCTTGTGCAATATGAGATGAAGTGCTTGCTACGGCCTCCATGTCTAAGAACAAACTGAAAAGCCTGGGTAAGATAATGTATTGTCGCGCTGAGAAAATTTTCAAACACCCGCGCCATTGGCCAAAGTTGATGAGGTGTAAGAAAATGAAACTGTGATTGGCCAAACATGTAAGACGTCATAGTGGACTAGTTTGTCTGCGGATTATAGTAGTTACAGGGCTCATTTGAGCTAAAAACAAGACAGTCAACAATAACAACAGACTTAGAAAAATTCTGGGAGGAGACAAGAGTAGCGTGAGTTTGATCGTCGATATTTCGACTGTTATTGAATTTCACTAAATTATCTCACTCGTATACCACTACTTACATACATTCCTACACATTCTAGTAAAAATACATTGAATATCACTGATATCTTCATGCGGCCCTCTCCTAGACATTAACCGAAAGGGTAATGCGTAATGCATGACCAGGTATTAGGCTATTAGTATGAAGTTGAAAATTAGTTTTCTGTGTTTTAGTATTTGTTTTGAACAATTTACTTGATTTATGGTAGCAAGTCCGAGATACTGAGCCCCCCCCCTTCCCCACCCACCCCTCTTAGCATTTAGTATCCTACAATCATGGTGGACCACAGTGGGAACTAGGATTTTTTGGGTGGGGAGACCTTCTACCCAGGAGCACTGTAAATTTAGATAAATTAATTATAATTGCATTCTTTAGTTGAAAATATGATTTTCATGTTTTCCTTTGTTCTTTGAATGTTTGACATTTTGGTTGTGAATTAGCTTTAGAGATGTAGGACCCCTTTATTTCCTACTATTTTGGGAGACCATAATTGGAAAGTGGATTTTTTGGGTCTTTTAACACTTAAAGTTAATGAGGTTGTGACTAACCTAACCAACCTATGACACCACGTCCTTATCTGGTTAAGAAAGCTTCCTTTACCCTTCCCATCCTCAAACATAACTTAGGTAGGTGCATGGTGTCACTTTAACAACATTAAGTAATCTTTGCATTAATCAGGGAAGATCTAGGTAATAACTTTGCTTTGGGTATTTCTTTGGTAATTAAAGTTACTTGTAGTACAGGCAGTCCCTGGGTTATGACGGGGGTTCCATTCTTGAGACGTATTGTATGCCGAAAATCGTTGTAAGCCGGAACATCATCAAAAATCCTAAGAAAACTTTACTTTTATTGTAGTTTCTTACAGAACAATTATACAGCCATGATTTCCACGAGAGGCAGGAGACTAAATTCAAATTTGGTGTGTAGGCGTTGCCAACACTGATGGTGATGATGTCATCTCCCTCCACTCGTGGGAGAACCAGGTACAACTGCCCAGGTCAATTCAATTCTTTTCCTGCCGGCGTCCGGTGAACATCGGTGGTCGGTGCGGTTGGATGACTTTGCTTCACTGTTTTCTAGTGGATTTGATCTTTGGAATTGGTGAAGTACTCTTCTTTGGCGTTGTTGTTAATTTGCATATTTAGGCATTGCCATGTCGGATTCTAGTCCGTCGGGAGTTAGGTTTTGCATCTCAGGATGTAAAACTAGATTATCCAAATTAGAGTATGATTCTCGCACTAAATGTGTTAAGTGTAGGGGACAGGTTTGTTCAGCAGATCGAACATGTAATGAGTGTAGTGATTGGACTGAATCCCAATGGAAGTTTTTTAGTTCATACTTGGAGAAATTAGAGAAAGACAGAATCAGGAAAGCAGCGCTTAGGGAAAGAAAGCTTAACGCAGCTTCTTCTGCCTCTTCTTGCAATGCATCTGTTCCTTCTGTTTCTACTCAAATTGTTATGTCTCCTTTAACTACACCTCCTATTCCTCCTACTAACCCCCCTTCTCCGGCTTCTCGTGTAGTTTATTCCGACACCATTGCCAGTCTGGAATCGAGGTTCGATCAGAAATTTTCGGTACTAGTGAATACGGTTATGCAACTGGGTAATTTGGTTAAGATATTTTTGGAGAAAGCAGTTTCAGGTAAGAGTGTAGTTGAGGGTGCGTCTGTCTGTCCTGACACATCTCCTAGACAAAGGTCACTGTCCAGCTCCCCTGCACTGGGGAGAAGACATACCGGAAGTCCAAGGGAGGCGATCGGGAGTTGCCCACAGACAGGCGCCTCTCTTGTTGGACCTGTTGCGCCTCAACAGGACTCGAGTAAGCATTGGAAAGGCGTTGTGGTTAGACACCTTTCGACTGATTCAAGTGATTCGTCTCTGGTCGTGCGCCGCACTTGGCGAGATTCGTCCGTTTCGCGTCCCTTAAAGAGGCGTTCAGGCGCCAATTCTTCGCCTCCTCCAGTCAAGCGGTATAAGGAGCCTAAGAGTAGTGTTGCGCCTCGGCCGTTAGTGGCTTGTTCTTCGCCTCAAGCTGTTCCTTTTTCGGCTCCATCTACTAGTAGAGATCGTGGCTTTGGCGCTGTAGTATCGTCACCTTGCCGATCTAAGGGTGTTTCCTTAGTAGCTTTTTCGCCTGCTGCGCCTGTTTCGCCTCGAATTTCGGCTGCTCCAAGCCAGGCGTAAGTAGTTATTCTTCCTCCTGAAGAGAATTTAGTCTCTTCCAAGCCTTCTTTACCTGTTATTGATTCTTCTTTGGCGCCTTTGCGCAAGTAGTTAGAGATGTTAACTGGATGAATGAGTCCAAGGGTAGTTCGAAGCCTTCAGATCCTGTGGTAGTTCCGTCTACTTCTTCGACGGTATCGGAGAATGAGGAAGACGGAGAGGAGGAGCATTCACAGCACCTTTCGTGTTATTCACGTCTCCTTAGGTATCTTCTGGTTTCTTATCCAGATTATTTTGAGAAAGCCGATCCGCGCTCCCCAACTTCGACTTTTTTGATGAGGAGGAAAACTTCGGACCCTCTCCTCCCGAAACTTGTTCTTTCTAAAGTGGTTAGACATTCGTTGAAAGAGATGGAGAAATGGATGTCTATGAAAAGAGACTTAGGGAAGGCTCTTTTTGCTTACCCTCCCTCTTAAGTTGCTTCGTAAGAGGTATAGGTTTTA
This sequence comes from Macrobrachium nipponense, assembly GCF_015104395.2. Classification (NCBI taxonomy): domain Eukaryota; kingdom Metazoa; phylum Arthropoda; class Malacostraca; order Decapoda; family Palaemonidae; genus Macrobrachium; species Macrobrachium nipponense. The sequence continues at coordinate 85,930,831 of NC_087203.1, read as the reverse complement.
CGTAACTGGGGAAGCTCCTTCTCTGGGAGTTTTTGCCTCCTTCCAGGGAGACTTCTCCAGTTTAATTGACTCCTCTAGGAGACCTGCTTTCGCCGCAGCGAAAGTTTTCTTTTACAGCTCCTGAGTTAGACCACGTTGTAAAGAACCAATTTAAACTTTTGGAAATATTTAGCTTTCTTGATTGGAATATTGGCGCTTTAGCGGCCAAGATCGAAGGCTGTCCTTCTCTTTCACAGGACTTAGCAGAGGATTGGATTGGTGTTCTGTCCTGTGCGGACAACTCCATTAGGGATGGATGTGATGAGTTAGCTTCGCTCATCGCCTTTGGTACCCTTAAGAAAAGGCAACTTTGGTGCTCCTTTGCTTCTAAAGGGGTCACTTCTCAACAGAAGTCTGCTCTTTTGTTTGTTCCTTTTGTGAAAGATAACCTCTTTCCAGACTATGTAGTGTCGTCAATTTCGTCTTCTCTAGATAAGAAATCGACTTCTGATTTGCTAGCACAGTCTACTAAGAGACCTAAAGCTCCTTCAGCGGCTGTTCCTTCCATTTCCCCTCTGTCCCAGGCGCCCTTTCGAGGGAGAAAACCCGAGCGGTTCTTTCGGCCGAAGTTGAATTTGCGACCTCGGTCAAAGACCTCGGCTAAGGGCAACAAACCTTCGAAGTGAAAGCTCGGTTCTTCATGCACCAGTGGGAGGCAGGCTGGGGATGTTTTGGGAGGAATGGGAAAACAGAGGAGCAGAAGCCTGGGTAGTTCAAGTACTCAAGTTCGGCTACCGTATTCCTCTTGTTTCACCTCCCTCGCTCTCACCTGTGCCAATTCCATTCCGGGCATACTCTCCGGGCTCAGACAAATTTCTGGCGCTAGCCGCGGAAGTGGAAGCGCTTATTCTTAAAGAGGCTATAGAGCAGATAGAGGGGGAATTTCCTCCGGGGTTTTACAATCGCCTTTTTGTAGTTCCCAAGTCATCAGGGTGCTGGAGGCCTGTGTTGGATGTGAGCGCCTTGAACTTGCATGTCCAGAAGACAAAATTTCATATGGAGACCACTCGGTCGGTTCTGGAGTCCATCAGACGGCGATTGGATGGTTTCTCTGGACATGCAAGATGCTTATTTTCACATTCCGATACATCGCGAATCTCGGAAGTACCTGAGGTTCATGTTCGAAGGCAAGGTGTTTCAGTTTCGGGCGCTTTGCTTCAGACTGGCGACCGCTCCTCAAGTATTCACCAGGGTTCTGTCCCCGATAGGCAGCTGGCTTCACATCTTAGGAATAAGAATCTCCCTCTATCTGGACGATTGGCTTCTTCGGTCAGAGTCGGAGAGTCGGTGCATGAAGGACCTAGGAACAACTCTGGCTCTTGCCAGAAAGTTAGGAATTCTGGTCAGCAAACGGAAGTCTCTGTTTGTACCTTCGCAGAGCATCCTCTATTTGGGAATGACTCTGAATGCTCAAGTTTTTTGGGCTTTTCTGTCCCTGAAGAGGATCCAAGGCTGCCTGGAGACAGTTCAAGAGTTCTTGGACAAAGAGATAAGTTCTGCCAACCAGTGGATGAGACTCCTGGGCAAGTTGACTTCGGTGAAGAAATTCGTGAAGTTAGGAAGACCTCTGCAGTTCTTCCTGAGAGCTTCTTGGTGCAGGAAGACGCAACCGGACTCGATTACCTTTCCTGTCACAAACCAAATAAAAGAAGATCTAAGGTGGTGGCTGTCTCGGGCAAGATTGGAAGAAGGGTTAGATTTACGACCCATCCTCCCGAACCTACAGTTCTTTTCCGACGCGTCGGACACAGGTTGGGGAGCCCTGCTGGGGAATCACCGTGCTTCAGGAGCTTGGTCAGCGAAGGAGAAAAAGTTCCACATAAATGTAAAGGAACTTCTAGCAATTTTCCTGGGGCTGAGACAGTTTCGGAACTTAGTAGAAGGACAGATAGTGGCAGTGCATTCCGACAACTCCACGGCGCTCTCATACATGCGGAAACAGGGGGGGACTCAGTCTTTCACTCTGTACGAAGTAGCCAAGGATCTCCTCCTGTGGACAAACGAGGCAAATGTTCTGCTAGTTCCGAGATTTGTTCCGGGAAAGATGAACGTCCTGGCGGACGAGCTAAGTCGTCAACAGCAAGTGTTACCTCTGGAGTGGACTTTGGACGACAAGATTTGTCAGAGACTTTGGCTCCTTTGGGGACGACCTTCCATAGACCTGTTTGCGACATCAAGGAACAACCGTTTTCCTCTATTTTGTTCTCCAGTTCCAGACCCTCTAGCTTGGTCGGTAGACGCAATGCTGTTGGATTGGTCGGGTCTGGACGCTTATGCATTCCCTCCGTTCGGACTAATAAGAGAGGTACTGAACAAGTTCATGTCACACAACAATGTAACACTGACTCTAATCGCTCCCTTTTGGCCCAGGAAAGAGTGGTTCCCAGACCTTCTCCAGTTGTTGGTAGACTTCCCCAGACTTCTTCCTCCAGAGAAGTGGCTTCTCAAACAACCTCACTTCAAGAGGTACCACCAAAACCTGTCCGCTCTAGCTCTGACAGGGTTCAGACTGTCCAGAATTTTGTCAGAGCGAAAGGGTTTTCAAGAAGAGCTGCAGAAGCTATCACTCGTTGTAGGAGAGAGTCTTCTAACAAACTCTATCAAGGGAAGTGGAGAATCTTCAGAGAGTGGTGTAGAGGCGCTAAAGTCTCTACTTCTGCGACCTTTTTAACAGAAATAGCAGATATAGAGCTAGGCTTTCTTCGGTTTTTCGACACCGGGGTTTGGATATTTCCTCCAACTCGGATCTGTCGAACCTCATTAGGTCTTTTGAAACCACTAAGTTCCCTCAAGATACAGTGGCTTGGAACTTAGATGTAGTGCTTAAGTTCCTCATGGGTCCACCGTTTGAACTTTTGAAGTCGGCTTCACTTAGGAACTTGACTAAGAAGACTCTTTTTGCCCTAGCTTCTGCAAAGCGTGTCAGCGAATTGCACGCTATAGACAAAAGTGTCTGTTTCTCTCAAGGGAATGCTGTATTTTCGGTCTCTTTAACTTTTCTAGCCAAAAATGAGAATCCGTCTAATCCTTGGCCTAGGAGTTTTCTGGTTAGAAACTTATCTGATTTGGTAGGACATGAGGAGGAAGAAAGGTTCTTATGTCCAGTCAGGGCAATTAAGCAGTATCTTATTGCCACTAAAGAGATTAGAGGCCAATCGTCTAAGCTCTGGACCTCGGTTCAAAATCCCTCGCGTCCTCTTTCTAAGAATGCTATATCGTTCTTTATTAGAGAGCTTATCAGGGAAGCCCACTTACAGTCCAAGAACGAAAATCTTTCCGTTCTGCAAGTTAAAGCTCACAAAGTTAGAGCAGTTGCTACTTCTTTAGCATTTAGAAAGAATTTATCTTTATCTACGATTCTTCAGAATACGTTCTGGAGATCGGATTCAGTTTTTGCGAGCCATTATCTCAAAGAGATAGAAACGGTTTTCGAGAATTGCAGAATGTTGGGTCCGGTTGCAGTTTCTGGCATGGTGTTGGGAGAAACGGCACAGGGGTCGTCGCCTCTATGCTAACTTTTCGCCTTGAAATAGGTCGTTGATTTCAAGGGAAGCTGGGGGTACTGAGTACCTGGGATACCCACCAGTCTGTTAGGTCAGATTTTTAATAAAGGTTGGGTATATATGTTTTTAAATCTGGTGTTGGTGACAAATGTTTTGTATGATTGAATTACTGGTCTTAGCCCAGGGCAAGGGCAATCTTTGTTGTTACTATCCTCCGTCAGTCAGCCTTGACTCGCTTGAACTACGGAAGGATTCCACTCCTGTAGAGGCTACCATTGGTCAGATACCAAGGCCTCTACAATAGTAAGAAGAGCACCAACCAGAGGCAGTAACAGTCTGCTGTAGCTCTCTTACAAGGTAAGGTACAACAGACACCTTGAATGTTTACTGGTACAGACAGTTCCCGGGTTACGACGGGGTTTCCGTTCTTGAGACGCGTCGTAAGCCGAAAATCGTCGTAAGCCGGAACGACGTTGTTGAAAACATGTCCACAGGGAAAATTTCACTAATTTGCAATTTTTCTTAGGGCCGTATCTCTAAAATTATCACTAATTTACTTTTTTCATGTGCAACACTGTGTATTCACAAATTACTGCATATTTTCATTAAAATACAAGAGAGAGAGAGAGGAGGAGAGAGAGAGCAGAGAGTAGAGAGAGCGAGAGAGAGAGAGAGAGGAGAGGGAGAGAGAAGAGGAGAGAGAGAGAGAAGAGAGAGATTACATAAAACCATTAAATTCGTTGACCATTGTATGGCATTGTTACTTTCCCAACTCCAGTGTCACTGGAGTTATGAGGTAGGGAAATTGATACAGAAAAAGACGAAGGGAAGAATTTTCTTTTGAAATTAGTTATCATATTATTACTACTTCTATTATTATTATTATTATTATTATTATTATTATTATTATTATTATTATTATTATTATTATTATTTGAAAATATAATAAACACGTGCATCTACCATAAAAATTCTCTCATCTCGGTAAGAAAGAGGAATTATCCTTACAAGTGAAATGGAAAGGTCATTTTCATCTCTTTAAAATACGACCATTATGAATTTTGTAATTAGTTTTATTATTATTATTATTATTATTATTATTATTATTATTAAATAACTGAAATTATCAATAAACATTTTACATACTAGTACGTACCATAAAAATTCTTTCATCTCGGTAGAGAGAGAGAGAGAAGAGAGAGAGAGAGAGAGAAGAGAGTTTATCTTTCTCTGTTCTCTCAAAAAATACTTATAACGCTTCCAGCGAAAGAGAGGGAGAGAGTTACCACTATGACATTATCTTGTGTGGCGAGAGAGAGAGAGAGAGAGGAGAGAGAGAGAGAGAGAGAGAGAGAGAGAGAGAGAGAGAGAGAGAGTTAACCTTAATTAAAAGTGACATGGATAGATTAGTATTGTATTTCTTTAAAATACTATCACATATGAATTTTGTAATTACAGTTATTATTATTATTATTATTATTATTATTATTATTATTATTATTGAAAGTATTAAAAACAAATAGTACAAGTACATAAAAAAATCTCGAGTCTCCGTAAATGAGAGAGAGAGAGAGAGAGAGGGGGGGGGGGGAATTTCATGAGCACTTGATGGCAACAAGGCAGCTCTTCCCCCTCCTGTCACAGAACTTGATATATCTTGACAGTTTTAGTACCTGGAGTAAGAGAAAGAAGACTGGGATTTCCTTCATTCTTCCATAATTTTTTAAATATATAAGCTAAAATCTTACTAATTCACTATGGTATTTTCTTTAATGAATTGATATTATTGCTGTATGAATTAATATTAATATTTGAAAATAGTAAATCATTTATTTATCATACAAAAAAAACATACATCTTTGTAGTAGAGAGAGAGAGAGAGAGAGAGAGAGAGAGAGAGAGAGAGAGAGAGAGAGAGAGAGAGAAATTATTATTTTTATTATGTGATATCATTTCAACTTATTAAACTTACTAATACAGTATTAATCAAAATTAATATTTGAAAATTAGTAAATAATTTTTGTAATATAAAAATGTATTTAGTCATGAAAATAAACATCAAAATACACTAATTAGTGATTATTTTCGTCGGAAAATACGAGAGAGAGAGAGAGAGAGAGAGAGAGAGAGAGAGAGAGAGAGAGAGAGAGAGAGAGAGAAACTATGGTTTTTATATCCAAATCTAAGTAGAGTATAAATGGATTCTTTAAGTGAAATAATGTTTCAATGATATTTTGCTGTTTTGTATTAAAGGATATGTATACTGTTTGAGAATGCGTCCCTTTATCCTTGACTATGGTTACCATACAGTTTAATAGCGTAAATTAATTTATGCGCCCTCCGCTCAGAATCTAGTTCTGCGTATGAGGTATCGTTAAAAAGCATATAAAAACCATCGTAACCTTGGAATTTGCGTTGTAATCTAACCAGAAACTTAGTTTTGTTATTATTACGTACTGGAAATAAGCAATAATTTTTTCATTATTTGCGCTTTTGGACTGTTATAAACTTTGCACATCGCAAGCTAGTATTCATTCGCTCGGAAACTAGTTCCGCATATGAGGCATCACTAAAAAAACATTAAAAACGATATCAAAAAGTGTCGAAAATCATCATAACCTCAAAATTTTTGTTGTAATCTAACCAGAAACTTATTTTTATTAATATACTGTGCTAAACTATAAAGGATTTTTATCATAGTATGCGTTTTTTAAAAGCGTCGTTAACTCGGGGCGTCGGAAGCGTCAGCGTCGTAACCTCGGAACAAACGTCGTAACCCAGGGCGGATTTTTCAATGAATATTTAAGAAAAAGCGTCATAACCTCGGAACGTCGTAACCCGAAGCCGTCGTAACCCAGGGACTGCCTGTATTGTCATAAATGTAACTCATTTAGAGATACTAGTAGTCCACTGAATCCCACCTTCCCATCAATGTGTAATCAGCTGTATAATTGTTCGGTAAGACACTACAATAAAAATGGAATTTTCATTAGTAAAATGAAATTTTATTGTATACTTACCGAACAATTATGTTTATACCCACCCTCCTCCCCATAGGTGGACGGACGGGCAGAAAGAATTGGATTCACCTGGGCAGTTGTACCTGGTTCTCCCATGAGTGGAGGGAGATGACGTCATCACCACCAGTGTTGGCGACGCCTACGCGCCAAATTTGAATTTAGTCTCCTGCCGCTCGTGGAAATCACGGCTGTATAATTGTTCGGTAAGTATACAATAAAATTTCATTTTGCTAATGAAAATTCCATTTTTAATGCCCAAAGCGTTAAAAACTGTGTAAACTGCATTCTTATTGCATTTTTCATAACAAAAAACTTCAAATATTGATTATTTTGCATTTTTGGTGTCATATTTCTTCTGCCAGATCAGCGCTGTAGGCGTCGTAACCCTGGAAATAATTTCTAATGAATATAATTGAAAAGCGCCTTAACTTCGGAAAATTGTAAGCTGAACCCGTCGTAATCCGGGAACAGCCTGTATTTGGATTGCTCATTAAGAATTTACCTTTATTTGTAGGAGGTCGATTGTAATTAAGGCCCAGAGGCTAGTACTAAACATGGCGAAATACATTTGACACCCCAATCCCTAGTGGCTGTAGTATTCGTGGGAACGTTCCTTGCAGTCCTTGCGGAGTTATTGCCTACTATGAGATTCAGAGCCTTTGTCCTGGTGTTTCCAGAATAACTTTTTTTCTGTGCATTTGACAAAGATATTACTTGGCCATAGTATACTTTACATCCCTAACAAATTTTTGGCAGCATTCTTTATTACTTATATCAGAAAAAAAAGCATATTCATAGGAGTAAAATAAAGCATCGGAAGACATTGGTGTAACACACTAATGTATAGGTTCAAAGTTATAGGTGACGCAAACATATGACGTCCCGACTCCTCCCACAAGGTGATGACGACAAACGGCTGTCTCTGAAATTCTAAATGAACATTCATACCTTGTCAAGGCTTCAAGAATGGTGGCTATGATAAGCCATTGTCCCCGTGGTTGCAGGACAGCTTTTGTGATTAGACTTGCACAATTGTTTAGAAGTGAGGAGGCCCGTGGCAAACCCTATGTGAGTTTGAACAGGTAAATGAATAATAGGGCCCTTTTTTGGGTAAGGAATACACCCGGACATCCAAGGCTACCAAGTTTTCGTCATTTGTTGACTTCCACAAAGTTCAGAAAGATAATTATATATGCTCTATAAAGCAATAGTTATTGATTTCTTAGTAAAATATAACTTGCGAAACAACATTGAAACTTGCTTTGCCGAAAGCAAAAAAAAAAAATGGTGTGGGTTATAATACATAACTGAAATACCTCTATAGGTCCCATTGATTATAATTATAATATTTCAGATTTACTTGTGGAAACCCTTTTCCTCAAGGATTCTAGTACTAGACCTCATGGCATAAATCCTATGTACTACTACTGCTACAACTACCACTACTACAAAGTGTAAACAATGAGTATTGGTTGTATTTCATTGTTGCCAGAGGTTGAGACTTTTTCACAAATAGCCAATTATTTATAGAGAAAGAGACAAGTTAATGACGTCATAAGTTATGTCATATCTTTAAAAGAAATTCCTCTTGAGTTTTCTGGCAATGTCAGGCACGTTGATAAAGTTTTATTCCGGAAAAATTACCTTAATCAGAATTGAAACTTGCTTGAGAATATAATGGGTTATCAGAATACACCTTTTTATTTTACTCAGTTGTATTTTCCTCCCACACAAAACATTGCTTTCCGTCTGTGGTCCCCCATATTAGGATTTAAGAGACTCCAGTATTTTTATATATGTAACTTACTAAGTAATTACATAGCTCAAGTTTCACTCGCCGGCAGATTTAAAAATGTGAAATTCGCAGTAGAGCTAGTGTAGGTGTAGGTAAAAGTATTTGCCTCACCACTTCCGGGGTAAGAGAAGGAAAGCTCCAGCAAGTACGTAGTCATTTGTTTCCTGCCAGACCTCGACTGTAGTTCAGTTGTGAGCTTGGATTTTATTTTCGTCGACTTTTCCTTTAGATTGGTTTGGTGAAGTACTGGTAGCCTAAATCTGTGTGGTTTTTTGAGTGAGTTCTCTGTTAGAGAATTTAACTATTATGACAAATTGCCAAATTTGATTTTGAAGACAGTTACTTTTTTTTTTTATTACAATGTCTGACACTAGAAAGATTAGTGTAAGGTATTAGAAGAAAGGCTGTAATACCACATTTGACAAAAGAAAAGTGGGATTCACACACCTTGTGCATTGACTGTAGAGGACACGAATGTTCAATAGACAAGACTTGCAATGTTGGTCCAGAGCCAAATTGTACATGGAGACTTGGAAGATTTTGAGGTCTCACTTAATCAAATTATGTAGACAGAGATAGAAAGCGTAAGGTGGTCTCTAGAGCTGAGACCAAGACTAAAATTAATACTTAAGATCATTCTGAGAAGTCTCCTGGAGGTGATCCTAATATTTCTATGTCTGCCCCCGCTTTGCCACCTGTTCCAAGTCCTCTAATTAATCAACCACGTACTTTACCCAGCCCCCCCGCTTCTGATCCTGACCCCATTGCCAGCCTCGAATTGAAAATTGTGTGTAAAAGGTTCGTTGCCTATCCCTTGGGATAAGGACTAGAATGTGTTTTTAGGGCAGTGGAGGAGGCAGCTGTTCATCCCGCCAACAATCCTAGGCAAAGGCCACTGGCGTACTCCCATACATCTGGGAGCAGTAATACCAGAAGCCGTAGGTAGGTCAGTGCGGGCTGCCACGGACAGTTGTCCCCTCAGTGGGACCTATTGTAGTATCCCAGGTTATGATGAAAGATACCCATTGGAAAGGCATCCAAAAGAAAGTGCACAGGCTGTCCCCGAGTTCTGAGGGCTACAGTCCTGAGAAAAGGTGGCAGTGGCACTTTAGTGACAAATCATGGCCAATGAAGAGGCCGTTTTCCAACACAGTCTCCTCTATCCCCAGTGCTTTGTAATAGATTTAGCAAGTCAGGAAACCTTCATGTAGTTTTTGAGACTCCTCAGAACATTTTTCTCTCAGGAACAACCTGTGCTAGAGCCAGGGTGTTCTTCCGCGACATGTTCCTCTTCTTCTCTGGGGAGGGGAAGAGTGCCCTATGGCTCCAGAGCACCCAGGGATGCCTGAGGCTCTAGTTTATCAGTACTCGCCAGTATATGAGCCCCCAACTACAGTGAAGATAGGCGAAATGTGCCATGCCCCGGATACCAAGCGAGTGGTGCCAATTATTCTTTGGTTATTCGTGGATCATTCATTATTACTGATTCAGTGTCAGTTACGTATCTGATATTTTGAGTGTGCTCAAGAAAGGCCCCTCTTCTAAAATGGGACCCTAGGAGTTCATTGCTGTCACCCATGTATTCGGAAGAGGATGATGTTTTAGGTCTGCAGACGACAGGCTACTGAAAATAATACTTTATCCTTCGGCGAGAAAGGCTCTTGGCGAATTGGATAGTAGGCTAGGTGAGAAAAGAAAAGGGGAATTCTTCATTTAGCTATCCCCTTCCTGTCTTGAGCGGTAGAAGTATTAGACTTATTGTCTAATAGACTCTTCATGCAGGTTGGTTCTCAATGTAAGCAGTCAAAGTGACATTTCTCCCCTAAGGCGATTGATAATTTTCTTAAAAACCTCTTCAGGGTTATTGAGATTTAGAGTTGCTTGGTGGGCGCATTGGCTCAGAAAATTAACTATGCCATTCCTTAATACCTGAATACACAGCAATTGATTGGCTGAACATCCATGCATGTGCAGATAAGGGAATAAGGGATGATCTTGAGAGTTGGCATCACTCTAGCCAATGGCCATACCACATTGAAAGCAGCACTGCTCGTCTGATCAGCAAAGTGTGTAGCAATGTTGGGTCTGGTCAGTAATTGGATAGGTGACTGCCTGAGAACACCAGATGTTGTTGGCATGCCTTAGGTATCCTGAAAAAGAGAGAGCTCTGTTGCTCTTTTATGATAAAGAATGTCACTTCTTCGCAGAAGTTAGTACTTTTATAATCTCTCAACCACCAACACCTCTTCTCTAGTTTGACAATGAGTACTTTTTCTTTTAAAAGCCATCGACTAAACTGCTACCCGAATGAGAGGATTGTGCCCTCGTGCCTGTAGAAGTGAGATTTCTGCATTTTTGGAAGGAGTGCAGCAAAAGGGGAGAGGAGGGGTGGATACTGTCAGTGCTCAAGGAGGGTTACTCTATTCCTTTCAGAGAAAGTCCTCCATTGGTGAACAGGCTCCTTGTGTTGACTACCTACTCTGTAGGCTCCAAGAGGTTTTTTTACACTGGTGGATGAAGTGGTCTTATCCCTCAACAAGACAGCCATCGAGGAAGTAAAAGACATTAGGTCAGACAGTTTCTACGACCATCTACTTATGGTCTCTGAAGCATCAGGGGGATAGAGTCCGGTGTTGGATGTGAACGCCCTGAATTTCTTTGTAGAAAAGAGGATGTTCATGATTGAGACAAATTCAGAGGGGCAACTGGATGGCATTCATAGACATGCAGGATGCCTACTTCCACATCCCCCTTCATCAGAAGTTGAGGAAATGCGTATCTACGCGTTGTTTCAACGAAGAGTATATGTACGAATTTTGAGCATTATGCTTTAGCCTTTCAACCGCTTCACAAGTATTTACACAAGTTCTTGCTCCACTTGCAAAATGGCTACAGCTTACACAACTGGTTAATTTATTTGCAGCCGGAGAAGAGGTGCATGGCGTGCATTACAGAGACGATTCATCTGAGACAAGAATTAGGAATTCACGCCAACTTTTAGAACAGTCTTGCCTGAAGAAAATCACTTAATTTCTTGCATGTCAAAACTGCATAGCAAATCAGTGGATGGGTCTTCCCGGAAGCTTAGTTTCAATGGAACAGTGTGTCCATTTTAGGAGGCTACACATGAGAACTCTTCAATTGTAATTGGGTGCCAGCTGGGACAGGAAAACTGACCCAGATAGATTTGTTTTCCTAATATCACAATTAATAAAAGAGGATATCCTTTAGTGGATATAATAAGCAGACTTTCTCAAGGGAAGTCTGTCTCCATCGAGCCCCAACCTAGACTTTTATACATGTGCACCTGACCAAGGTTGGAGAGTCCTTTTAGGAAACCAAGAAGTTTCAGGACAATGTTCCGAAGAACAGACACACCAGCAGATCAGTCTGAAAGAGATAACAGCCATATGTGCGAGTCTACAGCATTTGTATTGTTAGTCTATGACCAAGTAGTGACGGTACACTCTGACAACTCCACAGACCTTACATGTATAAAGCAATAAGGAGGGGCATATTTGTTCTCCCTTCACGAAGGAGCGAGAACCCATCTTCATTGTTGGACAAGAAGAAGACCAAGTTGGTAACCAGGTTTATCCAGGGCAGACTCAACATCCTTGTGGATGGGTTGAGCCGTTGCAAGCAGGTACTCCCCACAGAATGGACTCTTCATCTTCAAGTGTGAAAGGATCTTTGGAATCTTTGAGGGAGACCACTTGTAGATCTGTTTGCATCATCAAAAGATTATCGCCTCCAAATTTCCAGTCACCAGTCTCAGACCCTCTTGTTTGGGGTGACAAATGTCATGTTGCGGGATTGGTTGAATATGGACCTCTACATGTTTCCACCATTTTACATGGAATGAGAGGTGATCAACAAGTTCAAGAATCATTTGAATATCACAAGGATCTTAGTGGGCCCTATTCTGACAGGAATGGCTTCCAGACCTCCTATTGTTAGAGACAGACCTTCTGAGGCTGTTACCACATTGAGTAAGTCTGCTCGAACAGCCCCATTTCAACCTTTTCCACCAAGGATTGTCCACTTTGGCTCTGACAGGTTACAGGCTATCAGGAAACTTTTCTGATAAAGTGAGTTTCAAGAAAACTCTGATGCAGTTGGAAAGCACAAGTGCTTGACTTCTGACAAGGTCTATCAGATCAAGTGGGCAATCTTTACAACTTTGTTTAAAAGACATGATGTCTCAGCTTCTACGATGCCTGTAAAGGATGTTGCAGACTTCCTCCTGTATTTAAGGACAACTAAGAACCTGTCACCATCTACAGGCATGCCATTGACAAGAAAGTGGGTTTTGCACAAGGAGATACCGTATGTGCTTTTACCCTGTGCTTTTTGGTCAGAAATGAAAACCCTATCAAGCCCTAACCTCATTCATTTAATATCAAAAGTTTGACGGAAACATTGGGCACAGAGGAAGAGGAGAGGACTTTGCCCAGGGAGAGCACTAAAATTTTATTTGGACAGACAAAAAAGGATTAGAGGTCCTTAGAATCTTCTCAGTTCTTTGTCAAAAACTGATCCCTGCCATGTCTAGGAATGGACTAGCGTTTTTTCTTAAAGATCTGATAAATGAAGCCCATGCGGAAGTTGGAGCGGAGGACTTGACATCATTAAGAGCTAAAGCTCGTGAAATCAGATCAGTCGCCACATTGTTGTCCTTCTCAGACACATATTGGAATTGTAGATCAGTTTTTGACAACTCATTATCTGAAAGACGTAGAAGTGTTATTCAATAATTGTAGTGTTTTAGCGCCTTTGTCCATAACTGGCAGGGTGTTGGGTCAGGAAGCGTAGGAAGCCTTTCTTCCTATCTCTTTATATCTTCTTGATATTAGGTGTTGGGTTCAAGGGAGCCTGGGGGCACATATAGTGCTCGGAGTGCCCTCCAATCTTATTTTTAATGTTAAGTGATTTTTTTATATTGTTGCAGTGTAGGTCATTTACGTTGTTTTTTCTGGTCATTAAGTCAGTCTATCCCAGGTCAGAGGCAACTGACTACATGCATGCTTTGTAGTCACTGGGTTCATCTCTTGCTACAAAGCCCTAATGTTGTAGAGGTGAATCTGGCCAACTAGCCACACCCTACATAGATAAGAGGAGCACCAACCAGAAGCAGCAACTACCTGCAGCAGTTCTCTTATCAGATAAGAAACAAGAAGCATGGTTTAATAATATTACTTTTTATTTTCTAAGTCATTATCATTAATAGTGTTTGGAGTAGAATCTAGCCATCCCACCTCTGGGTCAATTTGGGATTCAGCAATGTAAGTACTGTACTTGGTAAGTTACATATAAAAATGACATTATGATAAAACATTTTATATATACAGTGGTACCTCGAGATACGAAATTAATCCGTTCCAAGGCGCCTTTCGTATCATAAGGTTTTCGTATCTTGGACCACATTTTACATGTAAAATGGCTAATCCGTTCCAAGCCCTCCAAAAACACCCCAGTAAATTTCATAATAAAGCTAAATTGACCTATAAACAATGAAATACTACAACAATTTGGACCATTCAATACCTAAATTAATAACGTACTGCTAATTACCTGTAAATAAAGTGTATTAGTGTAGTACATGGTATACAAGAAATACTGTACGTATGTAGTAAAATGTGGAAGCTTACCTTTCGAGTGAGGCTATCTCCGAAAGTGGCGACAGAGGAGGACGGCAAACGGCAGATACGTACGTACGTACACTTAACTTTACGAAACACATAAAAAAATGTAAGGAAAACTAAACTAAAATTTACGAAACACATTAACAAAACTGTAACACTTAACTTTACAAAAAACTAAAATTATAAAAAAAAAAAAAATTTATTTTTATTTATTTTTTTTAATTTTTTTTACTACTTTAGTTTTTTTTTTTTTTTTTTTTTTTTTTACAAAATTTCAACTTTATCACCACTTTCAACTTTCTGTTTTTTAGTATCACTTGGTTCTTCCTTTTTACTCCTGCTAATACTAAAGGCCTCTTTAAAAAATAACTATCCAAGGAAGATTGCTTCGGCCTACTTTTCACAATGTTCCTGAAACGACTCTGGCAAACGTCATCGAACTGCGCAAGCATATGACCTGTGTGAGCCTTTTCAGGGTGTTTTTTTTTTCTACAAACGATTGCACTTTATGAAAAGTGACTAGAACATCCTTAATTTCTGCCATTGTCATAGGGTTGTCCTCCTCCTCCTCGCCGCTGCTAGAGAACTCCTCTTGAACGACGTTATGTTGCATGGCCTCCAACTCCTTCAGGTCATCCGTCGTAAGCTGCTCTTGGTGCTCCTCGAGAAGATCGTTGATGTCGTCCTCGTCAACGACCAGCCCCATGGACTTGCCGAGTGCAATGATCTCGTCAAGATCTGGTTGCAAAACAGTTTCAGGATCGTCAACCGTTTCTGAATCTGCAGCACCAGCTTCGCCCACGTCGAATCCCTCGAAGTCTCAGGCGGATACGGCATCAGGCCAGAGTTTCCTCCACGAGGAATTCAAGGTTCGCCTCGAAACCTCCTGCCAAGCTTGGTCGATGAGTCGTATTCATATGACGATGTCGAAATGCTCCTTCCAAAATTGACGCAAGGTGAGGTTTGTGGTATCGGTGATGTCGAAACATCTCTTGAAAAGATGTTTCATATACAGCTTCTTAAAGTTTGATATCACTTGCTGGTCCATGGGCTGGAGGAGAGGGGTGGTGTTAGGCGGAAGATAAAGAATCTGATGAAGGAATACTCCGCTAGGATATCTTCCTCGAGGCCAGGAGGGTGGGGAGGGGCATTGTCCAACACCAGCAGACATTTCAGAGGGAGGCGCTTCTCTTCCAAGAATTTCTTCATGGTCGGGCCGAAACACAGATTTACCCACTCCGTGAACAAAAGCCTCGTTACCCAGGCTTTCGCATTAGCCCTCCACATCACTGGAAGCTTCTCCTTAAGCACTTTGTGGGCCTTGAAGGCTTGAGGAGTCTCTGAATAATACACCAGTAGGGGCTTCACCTTGCAATCCCCACTGGCGTTTGAAGAAAGTGCAAGCGTAAGCCTGTCTTTCATAGACTTATGCCCGGGTAGCTTCTTCTCTTTCTCCATGATGTACATCCGACGAGGCATTTTTTTCCAAAAAAGACCAGTCTCATCACAATAGCCTTCCTTGGTCATCATCTCGTCGAACGTCTTTTTAAAGGCTTCGGCTGCTTTCGTGTCTGAACTGGCAGCCTCCCCATGCCGCACCACCGAATGGATACCAGTCCGTTTACGGAATTTTTCGAACCACCCATGCGAAGCCTTGAAGTCTGGGGTTGGCGTTGATGTCCCTTCTCCGTCGTCTTCCGCCTGGGCAATCAAATTGCCGAAAATAGCGCTGGTCTTGTGGGAGATTGCCGTCTCCGTTATCGTATCGCCAGCGATTTCTTTGTCTTTTATCCAGATAAGAAGCAGCTGTTCCATCTTGTCGTGCACGTGGGTCCTCTTGCTGGACAAAATAGTGATGCCCTTGGAAGGTGTAGCTGCTTTGATAACATCCTTCTGCTTAAGGATGGTGCCTATCGTTAACGGATTTCGGCCGTATTCCTTGGCGATCACACTCAATCGCATACCAGCTTCATACTTCTTGATAATCTCCATCTTTGTCTCCAAAGAGAGCATTCGCTTCTTTCCGTGAATTTCAGCTTTCTTGGGACCCATGACTACGTTATACTGTACGTAATTTACGTTTAAGTAGAGTAAAGTTTTCACACAACACGATAAAGTACGTACGTATACTGCAGCGAAATCACTAACGAATTTACGTTAATAAACTAAATCGTTAGACCGAATGAATACCGCGTGCTTACAATAACGATGCTGGTACTGAGTGGCCGAAGAAGCACTCCGCTACGTAGATGCATCATGGGAGGGATGCTGACCAATAGGAGAGAAGGATCTCATGGCAGTGACTAGCATCAGGAACCAATGGGAGAGCAGGAGGATGGTGGCGAGTCTACTCAGTTGCCGGCACACGAGTTTCAAAATTGTTATCGGTGGTTCGGGCGAATCTCGAACTTTACAGAAACCTTTTGTATCTTGAAAACTTTTCGTATGTATAGCCGTTAAATTTTTTGTGTTAGCTTTCGTATCTCGAGTTTTACGTAAGTTGAGCCTTTCATATCTCGAGGTACCACTGAGCATAGTTTACCAAGTAATTGTAATCAGAGCCCTCCCTTCTCCACCATATGGGAAAAGATAGAAACAGTTGAGAAAACGCAGAAACAGTTGACTACTTGCGGGAGTTGTTCCTCTCCTGCCCTGAAAGTGGGTGGAGTAATGCCTATAGTACTTACACCTATCCTAGCGCTACCGTGATTTTCAAATTTTTTAAACTACCAGCAAGTTAAACTTAGCAATGTAATTACTTGGCAAGTATTTGTATATATAAAATTTTTTTTTATATAAAAATATCATTTTTAAGTGACTAAACTCTCACATGAATGAATGTAAGGTTATTCTACAGAAAAGCTCAAGGGGCACTGTATTTAGTACCTGCCCCTTTACAATAAATGGATAAAAAAGTAAAAGACGGTAATTTCTCATAATATTTCAGTAAATTTATTCTTGCATCTTGCCTGTGGACTGCATTGTATACACCCTTTCTTACATCGTTCAGGAAATCTGTGATAGATTTTAGGTTGACTTTCATATAAAGAAAATTAAGGTGGAGACATACGAACAATGCAAAAAACTGTACGTATATTAAGAATTAGGTTATTGTAAAGTAAAAAATGCCAAATAGAATATAAGATCGCAACCCAACGGTGCAACATCCTCATTTGGCCAAGGGTGGCCAAGCCCCATTTAGATTCCTCTAGCTTATTTAGCTTAGGGCAATGTAAGTTCAAATAAATAGTAAAAGTTTCCGTCTAACCTAACCTCACCTAAGTTGTCACTTGGAAGATGTTCAGTAAACCTACCTTAATAAGAATAAGAGCTTGCAGAAATATGATTGTTAGAATACATCCCTGGCAGAAATATCATGAGGATGTTAGAATACATCCATGTATTAAATTTGTTTTCTCCTATCCCAAAATTGGTTTTCCACTGTGATCTCACATGATAGTAGAATTCAGAGATGAACAACAAGAGACTTTCATGTAACATGAATTGAAATACAGTACCCCACTTAGGTTTAATATAAGTAATTTAAGCATACTTGTTGTTAGCAGTTCGATTATTTGTTATTTATTTGCAGAGCATCATGTCATCAAAAGTAAAATCCCCAGGAAAAGAGTCATCAAGAGAGAGAAGAACAAAAAGTGATGGTGAAGGTTCCACACATGCTGAGGGCTCTTTATCTCATAGCCCCACACCAGATGTCTGTGAAGGTTCCACACATACAGAGGGCTCTTTATCTCATAGCCCCACACCAGATGTCTGTGATGCTACTGTTACATGCAAAGATAGTGTTGTTACTCCTTTCTCAGAAACTGTTGAACCAGTTCTCAGTCTTCCTCCAGATACAGCTTTGCCTATGATCCCTGTAAATGTCGATGAGATACCCTTAAGTTCTAGACCATCCTTAACCGAGTCTGACGTAGCCCACAGCACTAATCCGGCAGATTGTGAAACATATCCCAGCCATTCTACTACTAATGTTTGTGTAATGAGTAGTCAGTCGCTAAAAATACCTTCTGTGGATGCACAAGAAGTAACTAAATCTTCAACCAAGCAATGCTCACGAAAATCATCTACAAGGAGTGAGTTACAGTCTTCAAGAGTATATCCAAAAGGGGTTCCCTTAGAGGTATCATCCAGAGGCAAAACATTGAAAAAACCCCAGAAAGTTGTTCAGCCAGCTGAAGGATATTTGGCAGGTGTTGCAGAATCACTTTCCACCAAAAGCAAAAGACCTGGTGCTTCAGTGATTCCATCTCGGAGAAGTATGCCACCATGTAAAGTTCCTGTTACAAGTGCACCACCTTCCCATCGACCTGCTACTGTTACTATCTCTTCAAATCGAGGTACTGCTTCAGGTGCACTCCTCTCAAAAGGTTCTGGAATTGATACGCAGAGAGGTACTGCTCCAGCTGGGACTTCCTCACAGAGAGGTGCTGCACCAACTATGGCTGCTTCACAAAGAGGTGTTGTGCCAACTGGTGTATCCTCTCAAAGAGGTGCTGTCCCAACGAGGGCATCACGGAGAGCATCTCTCCCAACTAGGCCATCCTTTCACAGACATGCTGCTTGTTTATCTTCACAGAAAGGTTCCCCAGTGTCCTCGCAAAGTACTGGATCAACTGTAGTTGCCACCCGGAAGGGTATGGTATCAGAAAGGTCTTCAATGGCCGATAAATTACCAGCCTTAACACAAAAAGGGTCTGTGACAAGAGAGAGTTGTTCGAAAGGAGTTTTTCCTAGAATAGGAAAGGCTGAAAAAATTAAAACTACTGATGTTAGAGCCTCTTCAAAAATTCGATCAGCCACATCAAGTTATGATTCAAAGCCTTTAAAATCTGTTGCCAAACCTGGTCAGGTATCATCACAGACTGAGAAGCAGAAAGAGAAAATTTGCAAAAGAAGTGGAATTTCACAAAAGGGGGTAAAATCCCAAAGCTGCTCTTCAAAGGGCACTTCTTCCTATGAAAGTCAAACTTTGCAAGAAGTTTCAAAATCTGAAATTATTGCTGATGGTACTACAGCATCAACAAGTTATGCAGTAGTGTGTACAGCATCCTCTTCAAGCCATTTTTCAGAAAGTATTAGCTCAAATCTTGAGTATGCAGCATCCTCTTCAAGCCAGTCTTCAGAGAGTAGTACTCATTACCCAGGTCCCACACCAGAAAGCTTTGTACCATCAGTATATCTTTCCCCAGGCAAGAATTTGCCATCAGAAAGCAGCACGCCTGAATCAGTTGTATCATCTGGTACCTTTGTTCCAGTGCTGGCTGATGAAACAGTAATGCAGTATCAGAGTACGAAATTGACCTGTGGTACGCCAAGTAGAGATGAGGAAACTTATGTTCAGGCTCAAATTTTTCCTTTTCTTGGTTTAAAAGAAAGTTGGGAGGGAATAAATGGTGGTACGACATTCAAAATTCCTCTCATTCGTAAGATAGAACGCCCTATAAAATGTGGGCCTGTGAATGAGCCCAAAGATTGCTGTTCACAAGTATTTTATGGACTAGCAAAAAGGATAGTTGAAGTTACTGTATCAATATTAGAATTTTGCATGCCAGTAGATGAGTACTTGTATGATGATGGAATAGTCGTAAAGCATAACTATTATATATTAGAAGAAATGGACTCGCTGGTGGAAGAAGATCATGATAGGAGAAGAGTGTTGGTAAGTGTTTTTAAAGCTTTTAAGTAATTTAGACTCCTATGTAAATACTGAATGTGAAAAAGCAATCCATTTTTTTTAATTTTGTGCAATTTTCAAGGGGTTTAGTGCTTAAATGTAAATGTAATAGCAATCTATATAGGTTTTGTAGATGCTAATTGCAAGTATGTACTGCATTGGAGAACTTCATGACATAATGGTAAATTGCTCAAAACTTCCATCAACATTTTGGTCATCCATCAGCCATTTCCTATGGGGCCATCATCACTTCAACCCTCTGCCCACCTTTCATCGCAGTCATCAAATTGATATCTGCATGTCCTCATTTTCGTAAAATTACCTGTAGTATACTTCAGCATGGCATGAGGGGAGCATTAAAAGAATAGTCTTGAAATGTAGACATTGGTTTAGTTGATTGACAAGAAAGTTTTCTGTACTATTTAAGAATAGTACTGTGCAGTACTTTCAACTGCTTTTCTGATGTTTTAACATTTATTTTTGTACATGCAACTTCCCCGGCAGATATATACTTACCTAATGTCTCTGACGTCCCAACAGAATTCAAACCTCGCGGCACACGCTACAGGTATGTCAGGTGATCACCCTCTCCCGCCGCTGGGTGGCGGGACTAGGAACCATTCCCGTTTTCTAACCAGATTTTCTCTGTCGCCGGTACCGACAACATCGTTGTTGGTTCCTCCTGCATGGAATTCTTGCTTGCTTTGCTGAGGATTGTTTTTGGTGAAGTATTTCATCTTTGGCTTTGGCATATGCTGTTTTGGACCGTTTTTTGGATTTGGTTTGGAATTTTTCTTCAGTATGTCTGATGTTGTACCTGAAGGGGGCCGCTTTAGAGTGTGTATGAAAGAAGGATGTAAGGTGAGGTTGCCGAAAGCTTCGGTAGATCCTCACACTATTTGTGTTAAATGTAGGGGGAATGAATGCTCTGTTAGTAACACTTGTGGTGAATGTGGAGATTTGACTGAGCTTCAATGGAAGAGTTTGACTGCGTATGTTAAGAAATTGGAGAAAGATAGAATCAGGAAGGCTTCAGTTAGAAGTTCCAGTAGGTCCTGCTCTATTCATCAGGATGGTCATTCTAACCCTAATGTAGTTTCTCCTACTTCTAACGTAGTTTCAGTTCCTTCCCCCCGCAGCGAACTCTTAGATTCGTCTTCGGAGAGGGGTGCTATGAAAGCGTCAATCCGTAATTTGCAAGCGCAATTACGAGAGATGGAACAAGGTAAGAGTGAATTGTGCAGTGACGTGTGCAGTGTCCCCAGTACAGCATTGCTCCTAGGCCTAGACCTCTTTCAGACTCCCATGACCAAGGGAGGAGGAATGTCGAAAGCCGCAAGGGGGATGTAGAGTATCCCCAACGGTCAGGCGTCCCTTCGGCAGAACCTATAGGCTCGTCCCAGGCTGCCTTGGATCGCAACAGACAAAGCATCCTTAGGAAGTGTTTTTCAGACTCAGATTCTTCCTCACCGAGACGTGGATGGAGCTCCGCTTCGAAGTCGCGCCCCCTGAAGAGAGCCTGGAAGCCTCCTGGAGGAGACGCGTTAGACTCCAGACCCGAGCCTTTCCCGGAGTATTCTCCCGCTCAGAAGAGGAGAGCAATGAGGTCTCCTGATTCTTCTCCTGAAGGAATTTGCTCTTCTACCAAGAAGTTCTTGGTGGGCCTACAAGAACAGTTGTCTACGCGAGTAGGCTCTCTTTCCAAGGGGTCTTCTCGCAGGAAGGAAACCTCTCTTCCTGTCAAGAGCTCTTTTAACCCTTAAACGCCGAAGCGGTAAAATAAAAATTGTCTCCCGTGTGCCGGAGGTGTTTTGGAGTGAGCGCGGAAGTGGAAAAAATATTTTTTTCAAAAAATCACAGCGCACTTAGTTTTCAAGATTAAGAGTTCATTTTTGGCTACTTGTTTTGTCATTGGCTGAAGTTTAGTATGCAACCATCAGAAATGAAAAAAAATTATCTTTATCATATATAAATAATGTGATATATGATAGCGCGAAAACAAAATTTCATATACCTATAATTGTATTCAAATTGCGCTGTGCGCAAAACGGTTAAAGGTAACACGTTAATTTTTTTTCGTTGTAATGTACACTAAATTGCGATCATTTTGGTATATAACACATTGTAAAATGATAAACGCAACACAGAGTAAATATTGTCACAAAATAATGCATGAATTCGTAACGCGCGGACATAAACAAATATTTTTTTCAAAAATTCACCATAAATCTAAATATTGTCCTAGAGACTTTCAATTTGTTTCAAAATGAAGGAAAATGATTGAATATTACTATACTGTAAGAGTATTAGCTTACAATTGCAGTTTTCGACCATATCTGACGAGTTTAAGTTGACCGAATGTCGAATTTTTTTATATATTTTTTTGTATGTGCAATTATTTAGGAAATTAGAAAAGCTACAAGCTTCAATTATTTTTCGTTTTATTCTACATGAAATTGCGCACATTTTCATATATAAAACTCTATGAAATGCCTAATATGAAACAGAGCAAATATTCCGAGAATGGGACTTACGGATTTCGGAGATTTGTGGCGGAGAATCCGCGCGCGGAGGGAAGGAAAGTTTTTTTTTTTTTAAATTCACCATAAATCTAGATATTGTGCTAGAGACTTCGAATTTGTTTCAAGATGAAGATAAATGACTGAATATTACTAGACTGTAAGAGTTTTAGCTTACAATTGCGTTTTTCGACCATTTCGGTAGAGTCAAAGTTGACCGAACGTGGTTTTTTCTATTTATCGTGATATATATGCAAATATTTCAAAAATGAGAAAAGCTACAACCTTCAATTATTTTTTTTTGTATTCTAAATGAAATTGCGCACATTTTTATTTATAAAACTTTATGTAACGGCTAATTTAAAATGGTGCAAACATTACCACAATCGCACGTATGATTTTTTCGGAAGTTACCACGAGGACATAAAGAAAATGTTATTTTTTTCATAAATTCACCATAAATCGAAATATTGTGCTAGAGACTTCCAATTTGTTGCAAAATTAAGGTAAATGATTGAATATTACTAGTATAAAAGCGTTTTAGCTTACAATTGCGTTTTTCTACCATTTCGGTAGAGTCAAAGTTGACCAAAGGTTGAAATTTTGGCACTTATCGTTATTTATATGAAAATATCTCAAAACTGATAAAAGCTACAATCATGAGTATTTTTTAGTTGTATTCTACATAAAAATGCGCACATTTTCATATATAATACTCCATGTAACGGCTAATTTTAAAATGGTGCAAACATTACCACAACGCATGTATGATTTTTTTCGGAAGAGTTACCGCGCGGACGTAAGGAAAAAGTTTTTTCATAAATTCACCATAAATCGAAATATCGTGCTAGAGACTTCCAATTTGTTGAAAAATTAAGGTAAATGATTGAATATTACTAAAATATAAGAGTTTTAGCTTACAATTGCGTTTTTCGACCATTTCGGTAGAGTCAAAGTTGACCGAAGGTTGAAATTTTGGCACTTATCGTTATTTATATAAAAATATCTCAAAACTGATAAAAGCTACAATCATGAGTATTTTTTTGTTGTATTGTACATAAAAATGCGCACATTTTCATATATAATACTCTATGTAACGGCTAATTTAAAATGGTAAAAAAATTATGTTGGTGACAAAATAATTTCCGAGATGTGTCACAGATACTTTTTAGTGCGGCAAGAAAGAAATTCGCGCTTGCGCGCCTGTGTAACGATTGTAAACAAAACAACACCTTGATCCGTGAACTCCCAGTATCCCCAAGGCGCGTGATTCAAGAGTTTTAGGCTGGTAGGCCTAAAAGTATTTTTCCGCGAATTTTTAAAAAAACTTTTGTATGTCAACGTAAAATACATCCAGTCGGCACCCGAGAGACAAAAAATGTAGACGTAAAATATGTCCAGTCGGCGTTTAAGGGTTAAGAGACCTTCTTCTAGTCGGCGTTCGGACACTAGCAGGCGCCTCTTTCCTGGAAGACGTTCCTCGCCAGCTAAATCTTTGGCCTATGCTTTGTCTCATCATGGACGATCGTCAACTCCTGCCAGGCGCTCATCATCTAGTAAGCTCCTGGATTCTTCTAGATGCCCTGGGAAGGTCACAAGCCCGTCTCCTGGCAGGCACCAGGAACAGTGCTCCGTACGTGGGAGTAGCAGACTCTTTTCTCCTTTCGGACGCTCTCCAAGGGATAGAAGCTCCTCCCCTAGCAGGCGCCAGGAGTAGGAGAGTCTCCGCTCTTCCCGTAGACACAGAGAGAGCAGTGAGCATTTCTCTCCCCCCAGACGCTCTCGGAGAGATTCTAGCACCTCTCCTAATAGGAGCCAGCATGATGTCAGGCGCTTTTCTCCTCCTAGGCGCTCTCGATGTGACACTAGTGCCTCTCCGGGCAGGCGACAAGAGCCTGAGAAGAGCCTGGTTAGTGCTTCGCGCCCTACTCCTGTTAGGCGCTCATTAGGAGACTCAAGTTATTCCTCTCTCAGGATTCCTCGAAAGGAAGTAAGCTCCTCTCCTGGCAGGCGCCAGGATGAGGGCAGGCGCCTTTCTACTCCAAAGGCGCGTGGCTCCTGACAGGCGCTCCTTATGTGATGCATGCGCCTCTCCTAGCAGGCGCCAAGAGCCTGGAAAGAGCCTGATCCTAGATTCGCGCCCTACTCCTGGTAGGCGCTCCTGCAAAGACGCAAGCGCTTCCCCTCTCAGGCGCCAAGAGCCTGTAAAGCGTCAGGCTCCTAGCGGCAGTCGTTCTTCTCCTGCTAAGCCCCTTCCAGCAGAAGCGAGTTCTTCTTTTGGTAAAACCATCTCAGGAAGTGGACACGGTTCCTCTTCCAAGCTTCCGTCTAAGGAGAAGAGCGCCTCTCCTTCTAGGACTCCTTCTCTGAAGAAGCCTTCTTGCCCTAATGCAACTTTTGAAGAAGTTTCTGAGGATGAAGCTCCTAAAGATGCGGGCGTCTCTGATTACAAGAGACTGGCAGCCCTGCTGCTTCAGGAGTTCGGGGACTCGCTTCGCCCAGTGGATCCTCCTTCGCCAGGATCGCTTCTTTCGAGCACTAAGCTCTCGAAGTCCCCCTCTTTCGTCAAAATGCGCCCAACGCTTTCTATGAAGAAAGCAATTAAGAGCTTAGAAAGCTGGCTCCTCTCTAAGAAGGAAGCGGGTAAGATGGTTTTTTCCTGTCCTCCTCCTAAGCTGGCAGGTAAACCAGGTGTCTGGTATGACACTAAAGAACCCATGGGGTTGGGCCTACCTTCTTCAGCCGATGCTGACTTCTCATCATTGGTGGATTCATCAAGAAGATGCTCTCTTCTCTCGGCGAAGGCTTCTTGGGGGATGTGCGAAATGGACCATCTGCTTAAGGGTCTTTTTCGCACCCTTGAAGTCTTCAACTTTATGGATTGGGCCTTGGGAGCTCTGGCCAAGAGAGCTCAGGACCCAGACTTCGTGACGATGGACGTGTTGACCAGCGTCCTTTCATGCTTGGATAAGGCCGTAATGGATGGGTCTACAGAAATTGCTTCCTCTTCGGATCCGGAGTTCTTAAGAAGAGGGCGGTCTACAGCTCCTTTTTGGCTAAATCAGTGTCGCTTCTCCAGAGATCCTCCTTGCTGTATTCGCCCCTTTCAAGCCACCTGTTTCCACAAGAGACTGTTAAGGACATCTGGAGGTCCTTATCGGAGAAAGCCACGCAATATCTACTGGCTCAGTCTGCTAAAAGACTGAAGCCTGCAGTACCCTTGGCCAAAAGGGAGAAGACCCCTTTTCAACAGCCCTTTCGAGGGAGAACGGCCTCTAGATCCTCTCTTAGGAGTAGGAGACCAGTCAAGAGCGGAAGATCTTCACGAAGATCTTTCACGAAACCCCAGTGAAACAGCAGTCCTCCAGACTACAGTATGAGCCAGCCAGACTTCTGAAGTTTGCAAAAGTCTGGGCTCAGAGGGGGGCGGATGCCTGGTCCCTCTCTATCCTCGAGAGAGGATACCTTATCCCCTTCAGGGAGAAACCTCCCTTAACAACAACTCCAAGGGAGTTAACAGCAAGATACCGAGATCCTATACGAAGCCAAGCCCTTCTGCAACTAGTAGAGCAGATGTTTGACAAAAAGGCAATAGAAAGTGTACAAGAGCTCCAGTCCCCAGGTTTTTACAACAGTCTGTTTTTAGTGCCGAAAGCCTCAGGAGGGTGGAGACCAGTCTTGGATGTAAGTGCCCTGAATCACTTCGTGATCAAGACAAGGTTCACAATGAAGACTACATCCTCTGTCCTCGCAGCTCTTCGTCCGGGGGATTGGATGGTGTCCGTGGACCTTCAGGACGCCTATTTCCATGTGCCGATTCATCCTTCGTCCAGAAAGTACCTAAGATTTATGGTACAGGGCAAAGTATTTCAATTTCGCGCCCTATGCTTGTCTTGCTACGGCCCCTCAAGTGTTCACGTGCCTGATGAAAAACGTAGCTCATTGGCTACATCTGAAAGGAATAAAGATCTTTTTGTATCTCGACGATTGGCTGATCCGTGCCCAGTCAAAGGATCGCTGTCTGGAGGACTTGAATTTAACACTGGACCTAGCTCAGTCCTTAGGACTGTTAATAAACCTCGGGAAGTCCCAGATGAACCCCCAGCAAAGCATTGTCTATCTGGGGATTCTGATGGATTCTCGGGGTTTTCGAGTGTATTCATCCAAGGAAAGACAGGAGCGATATATACAGAAAGTGAAAACGTTCCTAGAGAAAGAACAATGTTCCGCGAGGGACTGGATGAGTCTTCTGGGGACCCTTTCCTCGTTGGAACAGTTAGTTTCTCTAGGGAGGCTTCACTTACGACCCCTGCAATTCTTCCTGAGGGAGAATTGGGATCAGAAGTACCAAGACCTTTCTGACTCCTTTCATCTCTCAAAGAGAATAAAGGAGGATCTCTGTTGGTGGTTAGAGCCAAACAGACTCAACCAGGGACTCTCGCGTCATTTACTGAGCCCTCACCCAGTATTGTTTACAGACGCCTCGGAGCTAGGATGGGGAGCGACTAGGCGCGAGAGAAGTGTCAGGCACCTGGAGTGGGGGAACAGGTGTCCTGGCACATCAACAAGAAGGAGCTAGCAGCAGTGCATCTCGCGCTCCTTCACTTCGAACCTCAAGTCTCGGGTGCCGTGTTTCAGGTAAACTCAGACAACACGACAGCACTAGCCTACATAAGAAAGCAGGGAGGGACTCACTCCTTCTCCCTATTCGAGAAAGCAAGGGAGCTGCTTCTTTGGACCGAGGACAGGAACATTACTCTCCTAATCAGGTTTATCCAAGGAGAAAAGAACGTGAGAGCAGACCTCCTTAGCAGAAGGGATAAAGTCCTTCCCACGGAATGGACTCTGCATTCAGAGGTGTGCAACAAGCTTTGGAGCCTCTGGGGAAGACCCAATATAGACCTTTTTGCAACGCATTGGAATGCGAGAGTGGAGAACTACTGCTCCCCAATATCAGACCCAAGGGCAGTAGCAGTAGACAGTCTCCTCCTAGATTGGAAGGGGATCGACGGGTACGCTTTTCCCCCCTTTCAAGATCTTAGGAGAGGTAGTGAGAAAGTTTGTCTCTGCGGAGGGAGCAAAACTGACCCTCATCACCCTGTTCTGGCCAGCTCAAGATTGGTGCACAGAGGTACTGGAATGGATGATAGATTTCCCGAGGTCCCTTCCACTACGGAACGATCTTCTCAAACAGCCCCACTTTGACAGATACCACAAAAACCTCCCCGCTCTCGGTCTAACTGCCTTCAGACTGTCGAAGGACTCGTCAGAGCGAGGGGTTTTTCATGCGGTGCTGCAAAGGCTATTGCAAGAGCCAGAAGACCCTCAACGTTATGCGTGTACCAGTCGAAGTGGGAGGTGTTTCGAAGGTGGAGCAAGGCCCAGAAGGTATCCTCTTCCAGTACCTCTGTCACAGACATAGCTGACTTCCTCTTGTACTTGAGGGAGAAATGCAATCTGGCTGTTTCTACTATCAAAGGCTATAGGAGCATGCTTTCCTCTGTCTTCAGACATAGGTGCCTGAATATCGCGGAAGACAAAGATCTACATGACTTGATCAGGTCCTTCGAAACTTCGAAGTCCAAGACTACAAAACCACCTAGTTGGAACTTGGATGTGGTCCTGAAATATTTGATGTCTGAGAAATTCGAACCTCTGCATAATTCCTCCTTCAGAGATTTGACTAGGAAGTCTCTGTTCCTCTTTGCTCTAGCCTCTGCTAAGAGGATTAGTGAACTTCAGGCTTTGGAAGGCACAGTGGGCTTTAAGAAGGACTCTGCGGTATGCTCCTTTAACCCCCTTTTCTTAGCAAAGAACGAGAACCCTTCTAAGCCATGGCCAAGGACGTTCGAGATTAAGGGACTGTCTTCTCTGGTAGGGAGAGACTTAGAGAGGACCCTGTGTCCAGTCAGGATCCTCAAGTTCTACCTAGAAAAGAAGAAGCTACTTGGAGGGAATGTGGAGAGTCTTTGGTGCTTGGTCAGAAATCCTAAGAGCGATTTCTAAAGATGCCCAAGCGTTCTTTATTAGAGACGTCATTAGAGAAGCTCATGCAACTTGTGAAGATGAACACTTCAAACTCCTAAGAGTCAAAGCTCATGAGGTCAGAGCCGTTGCTACCTCCTTGGCTTTTCACAAGATTTGTCTCTACAGGCGCTTGTTGAATCCACCTACTGGAGATGCAATTCAGTTTTCGCATCTAATTATTTGAGACGTTCGCGTCACTTGTGATAAGTGCTTCTCTCTCGGACCGTACGTGTCTGCGGATTCGTTGCTGGGGCAGGGAGCTGAAGCTAATCCTATATAGTTTAGTTAGATTAGGAATTTTAATTTTTGGTGTTGTGTTTTTATGGTTGATTGGAAGTGGGTGTGGGAAGTGTACCCCTTTCAAATCGTAGTATACCTAACAATGATAGTGTGGTCAGGTGGTCGGGATTGGCTGTAGTGCTCCTTGTTAGTTATTTGGACCTAAGCTCTGTCATGTAAGAGGGTTAGTCCCCGTTGATATGATGAAGGTGAAGGCTCTGTCATGTAAGTGGGTCTTTCCCCATTGGTATGATCCAAGACAAGGCTCTGTCAAGTAAGTGGGCTAGCCCCCATTGACAAGACCCAGAAGAGCTGTCAGTAACAGGTTTCATCCTCCCTGAAGTTCTTGAGGCAAGCAGACTCATAGACAGTAACCATGAGGTCTTCTGCCCAATCAGGTAGGAACCAGGGTTTTTATTTTACCTATTACAGATGTTGTTTCCCTGTTTTTCATTATTTGTTATAGTATTTAGCTATCTCTTACCCTCCACCAAGGGTGCCAATCAGCTAAGTATATATCTGCCGGGGAAGTTGCATGTACAAAAATGATATTGTTATGATACAATAAAGTTTTGTACATATTACCCGGCAGATATATACGATTAATGGCCCACCCAGCCTCCCCTCAGGAGATAGGTGGAAGATAAAATCTGGTTAGAAAATGGGAATGGTTCCTAGTCCCGCCACCCAGCGGCGGGAGAGGGTGATCACCTGACCTACCTGTAGCGTGTGCCGCGAGTTTTGAATTTTTGTACATGAACTTTCCTGTCAGATATATACTTAGCTTACATCTCTGACGTCACGACAGAATTCAAAACTCGCGGCACACGTGACAGGTAGGTCAGGTGATCTACCTTACCCGCCGCTGGGTGGCAGGTGTAAGAACGAATCCCACTTTCTTGTCAGATTTTCTCTGTCGCCTGGCTTGACAACACCTGTTGTTAAGTCCTCACGATAGTTGGATTTATTTCTCGTTGCCGGGATTATTTGGATTGACTTTTTGGTGAAGTACCCTTTGTCCGTTGGCTTGGCATATGCTATTTTGGATTGTTTTTTGGATTTTTCTTGTAATGGCTGATTCTGATCTTAAAAAATCTACCGTTTTTCGAGTGTGCTCTGTGAGTGAATGTAAAGTGAGGCTACCTAAAGCATCGGTAGATCCTCACAATGTATGTATGGGTTGTAGAGGTAATGAATGTTCTTTCAGTAACCCGTGTAAGGAGTGTGAAAGGTTGGATGAAGATGGATGGAAGTCTTTCTTCCTATTTAAGGAAGTTAGAGAAAGATAAGGTCCATAAAGCTTCTTCAAGGAGCTCTAGTAGATCGCGTATTAGCGAACTTGATGTAGAGAACCCTGCTGTAGAATTAGTACCTTCTCCAGTTTCAGCCCCTGCTCCCAGCATCGAACCTGAAGATTAGCATTCGGAAGTGGCATCCATGAGAGCCACAATTAGGAGTATGGAGAGGAAAATACGCTCTCTTGAAGGTAAGAGTGATAGTGCCAGTGAATTGTGCAGTGCCCCTAGTGCAGTGGAGGGTGCGTCTGACTGGCTCACTAACGCTTCCAGGTCTAGATCTCTTCCAGACTCCCAGACCCAGTGGAGGAGGAAAGTCAACAGCCGCAGGAAGGTTAGGGAGAACCCCCACCAGTCAGACGTCCCCTCGGCAGATCCTGTTGCACATTCCCAGGCTGCCTTGGATCGAACCAAGAAAGAAGTGTTGCGCCAGTGCTTCTCTTCGTCATCTTCGCCCTCTCCTAAGCGCGGATGGAGCGCCTCGGAAGCCTCGAGCCCTCTCAAGAAGGCGCCTTGTGCCTTTCCCTCCAGCCCTGAATACTTCTCGGAAGAGCCGGAGGTAGAAACCAAGAGATCCAGGAGATCACAAGAACCCTCTTCTCCTTTTCTCCCTCGACCCTCATCTCCAGTTGAAGCATTCGAGAGATCACCGGTGCGCATCCTGGCAGGTCTGCAGGTGCAGATCTCTGCTCTGGTTGACTCCTTGGCAGGGAGTTCTCACCGTCGGAAGGACGTCTCACTCCCAGTGAAGAAGTCTAAGAAGGACCGCATGGATTTCTCGCCTCCTGCAGGAAGGTATCAAGAGCCTCGCAGCCGCGCTGGTTTGGATCAAGAACACAATAGGGACTTCTCTCCGAGTAGGCGCTTCTCACCCCTGAGCAGGCGACAAGAGCCTTGGAAGCTTCTCGCGCCAAGCAGGCACTCTTCTCCTGGTAGCCGCTCGTCCAGAGTTAGACAAAAGGAACAGGACGAACGTTTCGCTTCTAGCAGGCGCTCTTCGCCAAGGATCTGTTCTACTCCTGGCAGGCGTCAAGAGCCTGACAGGCGCCAGGATTCTAGTAAATACCAGGAGATTGGTAGGCGCACCTCTCCAAGCAGGCACTCTTCGCCAGGAAGCCACTCTCCCTTGGACAGACGCTTGGAGCCTGGTAGGCTCTTTTCACCTGAAGTTCGCTCGTCGCCAGAGAGACACACTCCTCTTGGCAGACGCTGAGAAGCGAGTAGGCGCCCAGAGCCGAGTAGACGCCAAGAAACCAGTAGGCTCCGATCACCGAGCAGGCGCCCTTCCCCAGGTAGCCGCTCTCTTCTGGACAGGCACACACAGCCTTGTAGGCGCTACCTGTCTGGAAGGCGCTCTTCGCCGGAGAGCATTTCTCCCCGTGGCAGGCGCCAAGAGTCTGGCAGGTGCTCCCCCCTCGGCACGGCCTTAGGATATGACAAGCGCGCCTCTTCTAGTAGGCGCTCTCCTAGAAAGAGCTCTCCTCCAGGCAGCCGCTCTTTGAAGCGTCATTCTTCCGAAGAGGATCAAGAGGCTACGGATGAAGAGTTATCCAAGGATTCTTCGGTTTCTTCATACAAGAGGCTTACAGACCTCCTTTTGCAAGAGTTTGGAGATTTTCTTTCTGCTGTTGCTCCTCCTTCACCGCCTTCTTTGTTTTCAACGGCGAAGACTACCAAAACTTCTTCATACGTCAAGATGAAGCCTACCGTCTCGATGAAGAAGGCCCTTAAAGGTTTTGGTGATTGGTTGGTCTCCAAGGAGGAAAAAGGAAAGACCGTTTTTTGTTTCCCTCCTTCCAAGTTGACGGGAAAGATGGGCTTTTGGTACGAGTCAGGGGAGCCTTTGGGCCTGGTTCTTCCCTCATCCGCGGACTCGGACTTCTCTTCGTTGGTGGATTCCGCTCGTCGCTCGGCTCTTAATTCAGCAAAGACGACGTGGGGAATGAGTGAGTTGGACCACCTTCTGAAGGGAATGTTCCGGGTCCTCGAAGTATTTAACTTCCTTGACTGGTCCCTGGGAGTGTTAGCAAAGAAGACGCAAGCCCAGGAGTCCCTTTCACCCGAAGATCTACATTCTGTCTGTTGTGTATGGACAAGGCAGTGAGAGATGGCTCTGGCGAGGTAGCTTCTCTTTTCAGAGCTGGAGTTATCATGAAGAGGGCAGTGTACTGCTCTTTTCTGACTAAAGCAGTTTTGCATGCACAGAGGGCCTCTCTGTTGGATGCTCAACTCTCACCCCAACTTTTCCTGAAGAAGATTATCCAGGACATCTCGAGTGCCCTTTCAGCGAAGGCCATGCAGGATATGTTGGCACAATCTGCTGGGATTCCTAGGACTTCTTTCCAACCTAAAGCCAAGAAAGAAGCAACTACAAGACAAGAGCCCTTTCGAGGAGGCCCTCCTTTCCCGTTCCTCCTCCTCTAGAGGAACAAGACCTCCTAAGAGAGGAAGGACCTTCTCTCGATCTATTAGATCGAAGAAGTAGCACCCATGTCCTCCAGACTACAGTAGGTGCCAGACTACTGAGTTTCTCAGACGTCTGGGCCCAGGAGGGGGCGGACAACTGGTTTCTCTCAATCGTCAGGAAGGGTTACCTCATTCCCTTCATTTCAAGACCTCCCTTGACCACAACACCAAGGGAGTTGGTGGCCAAGTACAAAGACCCTCACATGAACCAAGCCCTTGCTCTAGCAGTAGAGCTTATGCTGGAGAAGGAAGCTATAGAGCTAGTGAAAGAGCCCCTTTCCGCGGGTTTTTACAACCGCCTCTTCCTAGTTCCCAAAGCCTCAGGAGGATGGAGACCGGTTCTGGACGTAAGCGCCCTGAACGTCTTTGTGAAGAAAAGAAAGTTCGCCATGGAGACGACATCTTCAGTTCTAGCAGCTCTTCACCCGGGGGACTGGATGATGTCACTAGACCCTCAGGACGCTTACTTCCACGTGCCGAACCATCCTTCTTCTCGAAAATTCCTAAGGTTCATGTGGAAAGGAAAAGTTTTCCAATTCAGGGCCTTGTGCTTCGGCCTCTCGGCAGCTCCCCAAGTGTTCACGGGGCTCATGAAAAATGTAGCACAGTGGCTACATCTGGAGGGAGTGAGGGTTTCCCTCTACTTAGACTACTGGCTTATCAGAGCCAAATCGAAAGAGATGTCTGAAGGACCTTCACAAGACGTTGACCCTGGCAAGTTCTCTGGGACTATTAGTGAACTTCGGGAAATCGCAGTTAATCCCCAGCCAAGATCGGATCTATCTGGGGATTCGGATGGTTTCTCCGGATTTTCGTGCGTATCCATCTCCAGAAAGGATAACCTGTTGTTCAGAGAAGGTTGCAGCCTTTCTAGAGAAAGATGTATGCACAGCGAGGGAGTGGATGAGTCTGTTGGGGACACACTCCTCGCTGGAGCAATTCATTTCTCTAGGAAGGTTGCACCTAAGACCGCTACAGTTCTTTTTGAATTGGAACTGGAACCGCAGATCTCAAGATCTAGAATTCCGCTTCAAGATTTCGAACAAGATAAAAAAGGATCTCCTCTGGAGAGCAGACCCTCTTCGCTTCGCGGAAGGTATTTCCCTACACATGCCGAACCCCAACCTAGTGTTATTTTCAGACGCGTCGGACATGGGTTGGGGAGCGACGCTAGCTTCAAGAGAAGTGTCAGGCACCTGGGGGGGGTGGAACAGGTGTCCTGGCACATCAACAAAAAGGAGTTGATGGCGGTTTGGTTAGCCCTAAAAGCTTTCGAGCCCCTCGTCCAGAAGGCAGCGGTTCAGATCAACTCGGACAACACCACAGCCCTGGCTTACATCAGGAAGCAGGGGGGGACTCACTCCTTCTCCCTGTACGAAACAGCAAGAATGCTTCTTCTGTGGTCGGAGGAAAGGAGGATAAGACTCCTCGCCAGATTCATACAGGGAGAAAGAAATGTCAGAGCCGACCTTCTGAGCAGGAAAAACCAGGTCCTTCCCTCAGAGTGGTCTCTTCACTCGGACGTGTGCCAGGAGCTGTGGAGGACGTGGGGCAGACCTCATCTGGATCTATTTGCGACCTCCAAGAACGCGAGGATAGACCTTTACTGCTCCCCGATCTCGGACCCGAGAGCAGTAGCGATCGATGCGTTTCTGCTGGACTGGAAGAACCTAGATCTTTATGCATTCCCTCCTTTCAAGATTCTGGGAGAGACGCTAAGGAAATTTGCAGCATCGGAGGGAGCAAGAATGACCCTTGATAGCTCCGTTCTGGCCCGGCCAAGACTGGTTCACAGAGGTACTGGAATGGTTAGTAGACATTCCAAGATCCCTGCCACTAAGGATCGATTTGCTCAAACAGCCCCACTTCGACAGGTATCACAAGAACCTCCCCGCTCTCAGTCTGACTGGATTCAGACTATCAAGAGTCTGGTCAGAGCGAAGGGTTTTTCGGCAAAGACTGCAAGGGCTATTGCCAATGCACGAAGACCTTCCACCATCAGGGTCTACCAGTCGAAGTGGGATGTTTTTCGACGTTGGTGCAGGAATCAGAAGCTTTCCTCCTCCAGTACCTCTGTGACCCAAATAGCAGACTTCCTCCTTTTCCTGAGGGAAAGATGTGGTCTCAACCATAAAGGGTTACAGGAGCATGCTATCTTCAGTGTTGAGGCACAGGGGATAAGATCTTTCGAGACTACTAAGAAAGTCTCTAGTTTAACTCCAAGCTGGAACCTTGATGTGGTCTTGCTTTTCCTGAGGTCCTAGAGATTCGAACCACCTCTATCAGTCTCTTTTAGAGACCTGACGATGAAAACATTGTTTCTCATGGCGTTGGCTTCGGCTAAGTGTTAGTGAATTGCAAGCCTTAGAAGGAAGTGTAGGATTCAAGGGAGACTCCATGATTTGTTCCTTTCTTCCTTCTTTCTTAGCCAAGAACGAAAATCCCTCCTCGCCTTGGCCCAGGAGTTTTGAGATAAAAGGCTTATCCTCTCTGGTTGGAGTAGAAGCAGAAAGGACTCTTTGCCCTATAAGAAGCCTTAAGTTTTATCTCCAGAGAAAGAAAAAACTTAGGGGCAACATGGACAACCTCTGGTGTTCTGTAAGAGATCCCAGTAGGCCTTTGTCAAAAAATGCTCTGGCATTCTTTATTAGGAACCTAATAAAGGGAGCTCACGCGGCATGCAACCAAGACCATTTTAAGCTTCTGAAAGTCAAGGCACATGAAGTGAGGGCCATCGCCACGTCGTTGGCTTTCAAGAAGAATATGTCGCTACAGAATCTCATGAAAGCGACTTTTTGGAGGTGTGACTCGGTCTTCACCAACCACTACCCGAGAGAAGTGAGAATTACGTATGAGAAGTGCTTTGGGTTAGGCCCGTACGTATCGGCGGATTCAGTGCTGGGGCAGGGAGCTGAAGCATATCCTTTTTAAATTTTTTCCCATTTGGTAATTGTCTTGTGTTTTTATGGTTGTATGAAAGAGGATGCAGGTAGGCATCACTTTGTCGTATTACTAACATTTAGTATTTTGGTTAGGTGATCAGAGTTGTGCTTGAGCTCCTTGCATTGGTAGTGGACAGGTTCTGTCATTTAAGTGGGCGGATCCCCTTTGACAAGATCCTAACTGGATTCTACCAAGTAAGCGGAGACAGTTCCCATTGGTAGACCCAAAGAGTTTTTCAGCTGTAGGTCATGCCCTCGCTGTAACTCTTCAGGCAACGCAGACTAATAGACAGTAACTATGAAGTCTTCTGCCTAAAACAGGTAAGAACCAAGGTTTTTATATCCTATAACATGTGTTGTTTCCCCTTTCTTTGTACTTGAGAGTGTCTTTCCCTCCACCAAGGGTGTCAATCAGCTAAGTATATATCTGACAGGAAAGTTCATGTACAAAAATGATATTGTTAGTATACAAAGTTTTGTACATGCTTACCTGGCAGATATATAAGATTGATGGCCCTCCCAGCCTCCCCTCAGGAGACAGGTGGAAGAGAAAATCTGACAAGAAAGTGGGATTGGTTCTTACACCCGCCACCCAGCGGCGGGTAAGGTAGATCACCTGACCTACCTGTCGCGTGTGCCGCGAGTTTTGAATTCAGTCGTGACGTCAGAGACGTAAGCTAAGTATATATCTGCCAGGTAAGCATGTACAAAACTTTATTTTATACTAACAATATCATTCTGTCGGGACATCAGAGACATTAGCTAAGTATATATCTGCCGGGTAAGTATGTACAAAACTTTATTGTATCATAATATTTTTATAGTGAATTATATTTGTTCCGATACGTAATACAAACCCTCGGTCCTTTAACAATAGGAAGGTAACTAGCGGCAGCTGGGACGGTCGTAAGCTTCGAACAAGGGGAGAACGGTAGTTAACTGCTTGTCCGATCGTGTGCGCGCGTCACTTTTGCTTTCGGCCGTGGTGTGACAGGACGTGCTCGTCATCGCTCTGCCCGCTATTTCGTCGTGTGCTTTGAAAGTTTTACAATTTCTTCTTACTGGTTTGTTAGTGGTTGTGAATGAAATTGTAAGTACTCTTTTCATTTTTTCATTATTATTATTATTTGTGAAAAGTGAATAATGGATCTGGAAGAGCTTTCGCCGCGCCCACCGGTTGCTCGTAGTGTGTGTCCCAGGGCTGGAGGGGCGTAAATGCGGCGGATTTCGCTCATTCCCAGAAATAGATCCACATGAATTGTGTTATCGGTGCCGGGGGCGAGAATGCTCCCGGGCCGAACCTTGCAATGTTTGTGAAAATTGGTCCGAGGCGCAGTGGGTGCTGTATGAGGGTAGGAAGAGGCGTAGATCAACCAAGGAGTCGTCGGAAAGCTCTCCAGCGACTCCTTTGGTGACGGATACCTCGTCATCCTTCCTGCCCCCAGCTCAGCCCCCACGGTTTACGCCTTCCCCTGCGGGGGGGTTTCGGAGTCCTACTCCTCACTCGATCCGTCGAGTGTGGAGGAGGGCGCTCGATACCCGGACGTTCAACTGTATTCGGGGTCTTCCGTCCGCTCTGGGTGGGGTTCGTCCTCTCCCAAGCGCGAGGGTGCCCCTCTAACTGACCCGACTTTTCCTCCCTCAGGTGTGCCTTCTGTGAGTGACGACCTTGGGCAGGTGTGGGCGTCGTTGGGACTGCAGGGCTCTCCCAGTATCCAGGGCTTAATTCAGCGATTGGCGGGGTCGGCAGTGGTTACTCATGGAGTGGTGACAACTACGACAACTACCTTGTCTACTCCAGCGTACGCCGCCGCCCCTCATGTGGTGTATACGCAGCACATTGCTTCGGTGACCCCGACAGCATCAATCCAAATGCCGATTGCTGCCGTGCCAAGGAGGGGCGTGCCACCTCCACCTGGTTTCTATGTGCTGCCGACCCCCGACTTTCGCTGCCCAAAGAGTTCTCCCCTGGACCTGCCGCCTGTCCCTATGATGAAGCTGGCTGAATTTGAGATGCTGATGACGCCTGATTATGCTGCCATACCTGCCGTACCTGCTGCTGATGATGTTGCTGGCCCAGCCGCTCGCGCCGCTCCTGTGAAGCGAGCTGTGCGTGACGCTCCTGCTGTTGCTGGTCCTGCTGTTGCTGGTCCTGCTGGTGCTGGTCCTGCTGTTGATGTTCCTGCCGCTCCTGCCGTGCCTGCCCCTGCCCACGTCGTGTCTCGTCATGGAAGTGCTGCCCCGGACTCGGGTCTTTCCGGACAGGTTCAGCCGGGGCGTGTTGCTTCGGCAATTGGCCCGGCTCCTCCGTGGAGGGAAGACCTGACATCCGTCCTGAGAGAGCTGAGGAAGAAGAAGAGGAAGGTGTCGTCGTCGTCGTCTTCATCGTCTTCTTCGTCGTCTGCTGCTGCCTCTCCCCCTTCGACTTCTAAGGCTTCCAAGCCGAAGAAGAAGAAGGCTGCCTCCCCCCCCAAGAAGGCTCCTTCGGGACCTTTGAAGGGCCCGTCTCACTCCGGTGTGACGGGGGGTTCTTCCTTCTGCTGGTCCTCTGTTCCCTCGGGAACGGGGCCCCGTCTCCTCTTCTGAGAAGAAGAAGAAGACGGGGACCAAGGGTGTGCTGGCTACCGCTGGTACACCCTCGCCTGGTCTTGGTAGCTCTGCTGCTAAGCCAGGTACCGGCTCGGCTTCTCGTCCGCGAGAAGTTCCGAGTGTACGGTCTCCTTCGGGTGACCGTGCAGCCAAAGTTAAGATGCCTGAGTTCGCTCAGCGTCATGACCGAGGCACGGAGCAGAAGACTGTCGAAAGTCGCACAGGCGACTCTCGCCAGACCAGCGGCCGCTCTCGTAGCGACCAGCCGGTACCTCGGGTGGACGTGACGGTCTCTGACCGGCCACGGGTTGAGGCTGGGAAGAGGTCCCCTCGACCGACCGTACCAGCCTCGGCTGGTACCAGCGGTTTGACGTGCCGCGAGGACGCTCACCGGTCTCACCGCGAAAGCGAGCTCTGCAGGTCACCTGACTGCCGCTCCCACAGGGACCGGGCGGAGACGGTGGCCAGCAGCAGCTCGTCTGACGCACGGGACCGGGGTCGACGTGCTCAGTCGAGCCGCTCACCACAGGTGAGCGGCACGGCCAGGCCTGCAGATCGATCCCCACCGCGGGTTGGTGATCGGCTGCAGCCCCCCACGTACGCTGGTCCTGCCAGCAAGCGGGGGGGAAGCGTCAGGTCTGCCTCTCCACTACCTTCAACTTCCTCGGGGTACACCGGGAAGAGCGAGGTAGCTAGGAGTGATCGTGAGAGGTGCGCCGCTCACGATCCTTGTCATGACGCTGCACGTGCTAGGTATGGTCTTAGGACCGGCCAGGTCGTACGCGCAAGTGACTGGAGGCGACTGTCAGGGGTCTGTTGCTGTTCCTCCTCCTGAAGGAGGAGGGTCTCGAGAGCTGCTCTTGTTAGAGGGACTGGACGGTCCTACTCCTCAGGACGCTGTAACTCCTGAGATCCAGAGGAACTTTGCCCAGGTTATTGCGCTGATTCGTCAGCACAACGACCTGTGGGAAGGATCGCCGCTACCACCATCCGAGCCCACGTCCCGGCTCGAGTCATTTTGGGGCCCGAAGAGGGAACCCAAATTGACGGTGGGACTGCCGCGATCAGAGCTTGCAGACTCAGTCCTTGACCAGGTAGAGAATTTCGTCTCAGGACGAGAGGATTCGCTTAAGTCAGGACGGTCTTCCAAGCTACTTCCTCCTCCTCTGCAGCGACAGCGGAAGTTCTACGTGCCTTCAGTGGATCCAATACCACCCAAACAGGTTAACCCGGAGCTAGCTAGGCTAACTCCAGGTGTGTCCCTGCAGCAGCTCCTGTCGGAGAACTTGTGGTTCTCGCAGCAGGAGGCACTGGGCCTGGAAGCTACCGCTATGGCAGCATTCCAGGCAGTCTCTTGGTTGGATCTGTGGTCCCTCACAGTATCCAAGTCGCGGCCGACTCTGGCGGCGCTGCCCTCGAAGACGACCCCGACTTCAGGAGACTGTGCCAGTCTGGAGGTAGGGCCATCTCCTACCTCGCCCATCAGACGGCAAACCTGTGGGCCAACTACCATCTCCGTCGTAGGGACGCTGTCCTTACATGAGTAGCCAAGGGGGCTGGGCGTGAGGCAGTAAATGGACTCCGTAATGGACCTATGAAGAGTTCCTCCGCTCTCTTTCCTGGAGAGATGGTGGACGCTGCGGTGGAGAGACGGCACACTGATGACAGTGACCGTCTGGTTCACCAGGCAGTCACAAAGGTTTCTGGGCAACCTCGTGCAACTGCGGCTAAGCCTAAGAGTTTAGCTAGCGCTTCCTCGGCTGCTAAGACGGCTGCTCCATCGAAGCCCCGAGGAAAGACTCTTCCTGCTTCAACTTCTGGTAGAGGAGGCTGTAACCAGCCCTCCTCCCAGCCCTCCTCCCAGCCCTCCTTTCCCTGAGGAGGTGCTGGGAAGAAGTCGAAGCGAGGTGGGGAAACGCTAGGGACGGCGTTCCCCCTCACCTGCTGCCGGAAGTGGGTGGGTGCCTAGCGAGCCATTGGGCAACTTGGCAGCGCTACGGTGCCGAGACCTGGATAGTAGACGTCCTTCGGGAGGGATATCTACTACCCTTCGAATCTCGGCCACCCCTCACCTCCAACCCGGTCCATCTTCAGACTTATGTACAAGGTTCTTCAAAGGACGACGCTCTTCGGCAGGAGATCAAGACCATGCTGACCAAACGAGCTGTAGAAGTCGTAGTAGATCGGTCACCGGGCTTTTACAGCCGCCTTTTCTTAGTGGAGAAGGCATTGGGGGGCTGGCGCCCGGTGATAGATCTCTCTCCCCTGAACCGATATGTTCGCCAGACTCGGTTCAAGATGGAGACGGCACGTTCCGTGCTCGACTCCATCAGGGAGAACGATTTCATGCTTTCGGTGGACCTGAAGGATGCGTATTTTCAAATACCCATCCATCAGTCCTCCAGAAAGTACCTCCGCTTCATCTTCGACGGGATGGTGTACCAATTCAGGGCACTTTGCTTCGGTCTGTCAACCGCCCCACAGGTGTTCACGAGAGTGTTCACTCTGGTGTCTGCTTGGGCCCATTCGTTTTGTCGCGATCTGGGGATCGTGATAAACTACG
Organism: Macrobrachium nipponense; assembly: GCF_015104395.2. Lineage (NCBI taxonomy): Eukaryota > Metazoa > Arthropoda > Malacostraca > Decapoda > Palaemonidae > Macrobrachium > Macrobrachium nipponense. The sequence goes on along the minus strand of NC_087203.1, from coordinate 85,890,451 downwards.
AGAAGTCCGATCTCGAACCCAAGCAGAAGATGAAGTACCTGGGTATGCTGATCGATACGGTAGCAGCTCAAGTCCGCCCCGCAGACTTGAGGATCAGCAGATTCAGGGAGGCAGCCGGCCGGTTCCTGTCTCGGCAGGAACAGGCAGCTCAGCAATGGCAAGTCGTGATCGGCCACCTGTCGTCACTAGACAAAGGGAGAGTTGGTCACAGGTAAAGGATCCACCTTACTTCCCCGTGTCCCTCATGGAGAAGGTGAGGCAGGACCTAGCCTGGTGGCTCGACGACAGGAACCTCTTAAGAGGAGTGCCTCTACGCACTCCCCCCCCGGAGATGTTGCTGTTTTCAGACACATCAACAGAGGGATGGAGCGCACACCTGGAGGAGTTGCTGGCTGCAGGTGTGTGGGACCATCACGACAAGCACCTTCACATCAATGTCCTGGAACTCAAGGCGGCGTTCTACGCTCTCCAAGAATTCCAGGACCGCTTGGTGGGACACTCAGTGGTGTTGATGTGCGACATCACCACAGTAGTGGCATACGTCAACAAGCAGGGGGGCCTAGTGTCTCTCCCGCTACACCAGTTGACCATGCAGGTGCACAAGTGGGCTACGGCTCACTCAATAGAGCTGTCAGCACGCTACATTCCAGGCAAGAGGAATGTAATAGCAGACAAGCTCAGCCGTCGGGATCAGGTGATAGGGACCGAGTGGTCCCTACACCCAGAAGTGGCGGAAAGGCTCTTCAACCTGTGGGGGCGTCCAGTCATAGACCTGTTCGCCACCCGGCACAACAAAAAACTTCAGGCTTTTTGTTCAGCCGTGCCGGACCCATGGGCAGCTGCAGAGGACGCTCTTCAACACCCGTGGGACAACCTCTTCGTCTACGCCTTTCCTCCCTTTTGTCCGATTCGGAAAGTGATCAGCCGAGCGCTGGTCACTCCCAATCTCAGGATGATCCTGGTGGCTCCCAAACGACCTCAAGCCGTTTGGTATCCGGACCTGCTGGCTCTTCTTGCCGAAGAACCGAGAGAGATGCCCCACTGGCACAACCTTGTAGCCCAGCCACACGTAGAACGGTACCACCGAGCAGTCCAGTCCCTACAACTTCACGGCTGGCTGTTATCCACCATCTCTTGCGAACGAGAGGCTTTTCTTGTAGCGCAGCAACGGAGATGGCTGGACAACGGTTACCGACAGTCCCTTCCTGACAGACTTGTGTACCAGGGGAAGTGGGGCCGTCTTCTGTGGTTGGTGTCGTAGACGGGGTCTATCTCCTCTCAGAGCCACTCTTCAGCAGGTAGCGGATTTCCTCGTTTTTCTTCGCCGAGAGAAGCTCCTCTTAGTACCCACAGTTAAAGGATATAGAGCCGCCCTGGCTCTTGTCCTAAAACTGAGGGGACTGGACATCTCGAACTCGTTCGAGATCTCCTTGCTTATGAGGAGCTTCGAAAGGTCTTGCCCACCCAGGGAACTCAGGCCCCATGAGTGGGACATGACTCTCGTCCTTAGGAGTTTGACTCGAAGACCATTCGAGCCACTCCGAGAGTCGTCAGACAGGGATCTGACCCTCAAGACCCTCTTCTTGCTGGCCCTGGCATCGGCAAAGAGAGTAGGGGAACTTCATGGTCTTTCCTTCAATGTTAAACATTCCAGGGGATGGGGATCTGTGACACTCGATTTCGTCCCGAACTTCATAGCTAAGACTCAGAATCCGTCGATCCCTGACGACAGGTTCGAGTCTTTCACGATCCCCTCCCTAATGGATTTCACCGACAACGATACGGATGAGATGCTGCTTTGTCCTGTGAGGGCGCTACGGCGCTATCTGAAGAGAACTCGACACCTCAGGCCTGAGTGTCGACGCCTCTTTGTTAGCACTGGGGTTACCAAGAAAGAAGTATCCAAGAACACACTTTCTTTCTGGCTGCGTGAGGTGATCAGGAGAGCGTACGAGGCTGATGGTAGTGACGACATCCGTACGCTCCGACCGAGAGCCCACGAAGTCAGAGGTATTGCACCCTCTTTGGCGTTCCGTAAGAACTTCTCCGTGGCGCAGGTCCTGAAGGCAGGTGTCTGGGCCAACCAGACTACCTTCACGTCCTTCTACCTTCGGGATATTGCCCACAAGTCCTTGGATACTTTTTCCTTGGGACCTGTGGTGGCTGCTCAACACGTTGTGTAAGCTTACCCAGCACCCGAGCAGGCAGAACAGCATCGATTCCTGGTGTGACTGTAGGAATGAATGTGTGAATGAGAGTGCGACTGGCTTCTCTTCTCCATCTTTCTCTCCCTCTACCTGTGGGCAGAGGGTCACGGTCGTCACCATGCTGGAAAGGAATTTCGATGCAGGTAAGCTACTCGACCGAGCCCCAATCTATCCCTTTAGTTAGGGATAGAAGCAAATATCCTCCACTTCCTCCAACAAGGGGGAGGGAGTGGAGGCCTACTTGAGACAAACCCATTACTTTATTTTGGCTCTTGTAAAGGAGCAAGTTCTTGCTTGCTGGTACAATGAGATACGCTTGCCTCTCTCTTAGTACTTGGCTCAGAAGTCTGACCATTGATCCTGCGGTGCACACCCCGATCAATCGGACAGAGGTTTGGATCCCTCCCTTGCTCTTACGACCAGGGAGGCACTCCAAGGTTGGACGAACACCAGTCTGTTCATCAAAAAGACTCAGATTCCTCCCACCAATTAGTGAGTCTTCCTATTGTTAAAGGACCGAGGGTTTGTATTACGTATCGGAACAAATGACAATTTGTCGAAAATTGCATTTTTCCTAACTATACAAACCTGAGGTCCTTTACATATAGTCCCACCTCATACCACCCCTCACTCTGCAACTTTTTGCATGGGCCTAAAGCAAAAGTGATTCTTCACCTCTCGGGCGCGCGGCGCGCGCACAATCGGACAAGCGGTTAACTACCGTTCTCCCCTTGTTCGAAGCTTGCGACCGTCCCAGCTGCCGCTAGTTACCTTCCTATTGTTAAAGGACCTCAGGTTTGTATAGTTAGGAAAAATGCAATTTTCGACATTGTCATTTTACCACCCATGTGAGATCTATTGTGGTACCCATTTCCTGTACCATATCCCTATACATATTGCAGATGATTGGCTGTCATGTTGGTCATTGGAGAAGTTTATTGTTCCGGTACGGTATACAAACCATCGGTCCTTTTACAATAGAAAGGTAACTAGCGGCAGCTGGTAGGTCGTAAGCTTCGAACAAAGGAGTTTGGTAGTTAACTGCTTGTCCGACAGTGTGCGCGCTGCGCGACTGGGAGGCGAAAAATCACTTTTGCTTTCGGCCTTGTGGTATGAAGAAGTGCTCGCCATCGCTCTCTGCCCGCTTCATCGTCGTATGCTTTGGATTGTGAATTTTTTCTACTTCTGTTTGTTTGTGTATGAAAGTGAAACTGTAAGTATTCTTTTCATTTTCATATTATTATCATTGTGATTACGACATGGATCGAGGATTGGACCAATCTCCGCGCCCTCCCATCATCCGGCGACTGTGCCCCGGGGTGGAGGGCCGCAAGTGCGGGAAGTTTAGATCCTTCCCTGAAATTGATCCCCATGTCCTTTGCGCTCGGTGCCGAGGGCGGGAATGCTCTCGGGCCGAGCCTTGTATTGTTTGTTGTGATTGGTCGGAGGTGCAATGGGGGCTGTATGAGGGCAGGAAGAAGCGAAGGCCTGCCAAGGAGTCGTCGGAAAGCTCTCCCACGACTCCCTTGGTAACAGACACTTCGTCTTCTTTCTTGCCCCCTGCTCAGCTCCCTTATATGGCACCTTCCCCTTCGGGGGGGGGGGGGGGGGGGGGGGTGTTTATATCGAGGTCTTCTTTCTTGCCCCCTGCTCAGCTCCCTATGAGCACCTTCCCCTTGGGGGGGGGGGGGGGGGGGGGGGTGGGGGGGGGGGGGGGGGGGGTGTTATCGAGGTCCTTCTCTGCCCGATCCGTCGAGCGTGGAGGAGGGTGCTCGGTACCCTGACATTCAGTTGTATTCAGGGTCTTCCGTTTGTTCGGGGTGGGGCTCGCCCCCCCCCGCGCGAGGGGGAACCCCTCCTGTGTACCCAACTCTTGCTTCCGCAGGTGCTTCTGCCGTGGGGGATAACCTTGGACAGGTGTGGGCGTTGTTGGGACTGCCTGCAGGGCGTGCCGAGGTCCAGGGGCTGCTCTCTCATCTGGCGGGTGACCATGACTACAACCACCATCTACTCCAGGGTACGCCGCCCTTCCTCACCTGGTGTATTCTCCCCACGTGGTTTCAGTGATTCCTTCAGCCGCAGTGCAGGGTCCGATTGCCGCCGTACCGAGGAGGGGCGTGCCGCTGCCGCCGTCCGGATTTGCTTTGCTGCCTCGCCCGGACTTCCACTGCCCTAAGAGCTCTCCCCTGGACCTGCCGCCGGTACCTAGGATGTCGCTGGCTGCTGCCCCGTCTCCTGCCTTACCGGTGCTACCTGCCGTTGATCCTGTGCTGGCTGTTCCTGCTGTTCCCATACCTGCTGACGTCATCCCAGTCCATGGTGTTGCTGCCCCAGACGTTGGTCTGTCCGGGCCCTGTTGCTTCGGCAACAGCAGCCCCGGCTCCGCCCTGGATGGCTGACCTCATGTCTGTCCTGAGGAAGCTGACGAAGAAGAGGAGGAAGGTGTCGTCGTCGTCTGCAGCCGCCTCTTCCCCTTCGACTTCCAAGGCTACCCAGCCGCGGAAGAAGAAGGCTGCCTCCTCCCCTCCTAAGAAGTCTCCTTCGGGAACTTCTCAGGGCCCATCTCACTCCAGTGGGACGGGGGTGTCTTTCCACTGGTCCTCCTACTCCTTCGGGAGTAGGGCCCGTCTCTCCTTCCACAAGGAAGAAGATGGGGACTAGAGGGGTACCGGCTAACACCGGTACTTCCTCGCCTGGTGCTAGAGGTTCTGCCGCTACACCAGATTCCGTCTCGGCCTCTCGTTCGCGAGAGGTACCGGGTGTATGGTCACCTACGGGTGGCCGTGCAGCCAAGAACCAGACGCCAGAGCTTGCTCGGCGCCAGATTCACGGCACGGAGCGGAAGGCTGGTGAGAGCCGCTCGGGTGACTCTCGCCAGGCCAGTTGTCGCTCTCGTAGCGACCAGCCGGTCACCCGGGTTGACGTGACGGTCCCAGACCCCGGCCACAGGCTGAGGCTGGGAAGAGGTCCCCCCGATTGTAGCGCCAGTGGTTCGACGTGCCATGAGGACACGCACCGGTCTCACCGCGTCAGTTGTCTGCAGGCCGCCTGACCGCCGCTCCCACAGGGACCGGACGGGTAGGGCGACCAGCAGCAGTTCCTCTGAAGCACGGGATCGCGGCGGCTGTTCTCGGTCCAGCCGTTGTCCCCAGGGGAGCGGCACGACCAGGCCTGCAGCTCGATCCCCACCGCGGGTTGGTGATCGCCTGTAGCCCTCCAAGCACACTGGTCCTACCAGAGATGGGGGGGGGGGTGTGTCGGGTCTTCCTCTCCCGTGCCTTCAACTTCCTCAGGTTACACTGGGAGGGGCGAGACACCGAGGTGTGATCGTGAGGAGCACGCCCCACACGATCCCGTCACGACGCCATACGTACCAGGCATGGTGTTAGGATCGACCAGGTCGTATGCGCAACTGACAGGAGGAGACCGAGAGGGGTCTGTCGCCGTTCCCCCTCCTGAAAGGGGAGGATCTCGGGAGGTGCTCTTGTTCGAGGGACTTGACGGTCCTACTCCACAAGATGCAGTCACTGCGGAGATCCAGAGGAACTTTGCTGAGGTTAGTGCGCTGATTCGTTAGCACAACGATCTCGGGGAAGGATCGCCGCTCCCACCATCCGAGCCCACTTCCCGGCTCAAGTCGTTTTGGGGTCCGAAGAAGGAGCCCAGACCGATGGTGGGTCTGCTACGATCGCAGCTTGCCAACTCTGTGTTAGACCAGGTCAAGTCTCTTGTCTCCGGACAGGAGGGCTCGCTGAAGTCTTGCAGGTCGCACAAGCTACTACTTCCTCCTCTACTGCAACAGCGGCGTTTCTACTTGCCAACCTAGGATCCAATGCCGCCCAAACAGGTGAACCCAGAGTTAGCCAGGCTAACTCCTGGTGTGTGTCTGCAGCAGCTCCTGTCAGAGAACCTCTCGCAGCAAGAGGCACTGGGCCTGGAATCCACCGCTATGGCGGCTTTCCAGGCGGTCTCCTGGTTAAACCTGTGGTCCCTCACTGTGTCTAAGGTCGCAGCAAACTCTGGGGATATTTCTCCTGAGGATGACGCGGCTTTCAGGAGACTTTTGTCAGTCTGGGGGAAGGGCTATCTCCTTCCTCGCCCATCAGACGGCAAACCTGTGGGCCAACCTGGTACTTCGCTGTAGGGACAAGGTCCTTACCCGAGTATCCAGGGCGGCTGGGCGAGAGGCGGCGCTTTGATTACGGTACGGAGTTCCTCCTCTCTCTTCCCAGGAGAGATGGTGGACGCTGCGGTGGAAAAGCGGCGCACTGATGACAGTGACTGCCTTGTACCACCTGGTACACCAGGCAGTTCGAAGGCTTCTGGGCAGCCTTGAACTGTGGCCAAGCCAAAGAGTTTGGCTAGCGCTTCCTCGGCTGCTAAGACAGTTGCCCCGTTGAAGCCCCGAGGAAAGACTCTTGACTTCTACTTCTGCCAGGGGAGGTCGCCATCAGCCCCCCTCCCAGCCCTCCTTCTCACGAGGGGGGCCGGGGAAGAAGTCTAAGAGAGGCGGGAAACGCTAGGGACGGCGTTCCCCCTCACCTGCTGCCGGAAGTGGGGGGGTGTGCCTGGCGAGCCATTGGGCAACATGGCAGCGCTACGGTGCCGAGAACTGGATAGTAGACATCCTTCGGGAGGGATATCTACTACCCTTCAAATCTCGGCCACCCCTCACCTCCAACCCGGTCCATCTGCAAACATACGTCCCGGGATCATCAAAGGACATAGCTCTACGACAGGAGATCAAGACCATGCTGAACAAACGAGCTGTAGAGATCGTCACGGATCAATCACCAGGCTTCTACAGTCGCCTTTTCCTGGTGGAGAAGTCTACAGGGGGCTGGCGCCCGGTGATAGATCTCTCTTCTTTGAACCGATTTGTTCGCCAGACTTGGTTAAAGATGGAGACGGCACGCTCCGTGCTGGACTCCATCAGGTAGAACGATTTCATGCTTTCAGTGGATTTGAAGGATGCATATTTCCAGATACCATTCCATCAATCCTCCAGGAAGTACCTCCGCTTCATCCTTGACGGGACGGTGTACCAATTCAGGGCACTTTGCTTCGGTCTCTCAACCGCCCCACAGGTGTTCACGCGAGTGTTCACTCTGGTGTCTGCTTGGGCCCACTTGTCCGGGATACGTCTTATGAGGTATCTCGACGATTGGTTAGTCCTGGCGTGCTCCTGCTCACAGTTGCTGCAGGACGGATCGACTACTGGAGTTTTGCCGCGATCTAGGGATCGTGGTGAACTTCGAGAAGTCCGATCTCGAACCCAAGCAGAGGATGAAGTACCTGGGTATGCTGATTGACATGGTAGCAGGGCGGGTCTTCCTCGCAAACTCGCGGATCAGCAGATTCAGGGAGGCAGCCGACCGGTTCCGTCTTGGCAGGAATAGGCAGCTCAGCAATGGCAAGTCGTGATCGGCCACCTGGCGTCACTCGAGAAGTTAGTCCCTCACGGGCGTCTTCACCTGCAGTCTCTCCAGTGGAGACTAAAGGAGAGTTGGTCACAGGCAAAGGACCCACCATACTTCCCCGTGTTCCTCATTCAGGAGGTAAGGCAGGACCTAGCCTGGTGGCTGGATGACATGAACCTCTTAAGAGGAGTGCTTCTACGCACTCCCCCCCTGGAGATGCTGCTGTTCTCAGACGCATCAAACGAGGGATAGGGTGCACACCTGGAGGAGTTGCTGACTGCAGGAGTGTGGGACCATCACGACAAGCACATTCACATCAATGTCCTAGAACTCAAGGCAGCGTTCCTCGCTCTCCAAGAGTTCCAGGACCGCTTGATGGGACACTCGGTGGTGTTGATGTGCGACAAAACCACAGTAGTGGTATACGTCAACAAACAGGGGGCCTAGTGTCTCCCGTTGCACCAGTTGACTATGCAGGTGCACGAGTGGGCCGCGGCTCATTCAATAGAGCTGTCAGCCCGCTACATTCCAGTCAAGAGGAATGTAGTAGCAGACATGCTCAGCCGTCGGGATCAGGTGATAGGGACCGAATGGTCCCTACACCAGGACGTGGGGGAAAGGCTCTTCAACCTGTGGGGGCGTTCAGTCGTGGATCTGTTCGCCACCCGGCACAACAGAAAACTTCAAGTTTTCTTTTCAGCTGTGCCGGACCCATGGGCAGCTGCAGAGGAGACACTTAAACACCCGTGGGACAACCTCTTCGTTTACGCCTTTCCCCTGTTCAGCCTGATTCGCAAGGTGATCAGTCGAGTGCTGGCCACCCTGAATCCAGGATGATCCTGGTGGCTCCCAAAGGCTCCCAAATGGCCCCAGGCCGTTTGGTATCCGGACCTGCTGGCTCTGCTTGCAGAAGCACCGAGGGAGATTCCCCATTGGCTCAACCTTGTAGCCCAGCCACACGTAGAACGGTACCACCGAGCAGTCCAGTCTCTACATCTTCACGGCTGGATGTTATCCACCATTTCTTGCGAACGAGAGGCTTTTCTTGTACCGCAGCAACAGAGATGGCTGGAAGCGTCAGACAGTCCTCTGCAGCTGTGTACCAGGGGAAGTGGGCCGTCTTCTGTGGTTGTTGTCGTAGATGGGGTCTATCTCCTCTCAGAGCCACTCTGCAGCTGGTGGCGGATATCCTAGTTTTTCTTCGCCGAGAAAAGCTCCTCTCGGTCCCCACAGTCAAAGGATATAGAGCCGCCCTGGCACTAGTCCTAAAACTGAGGGGATTGGACATCACAAACTCGTTCGAGATCTCCTTGCTTATGAGGGGCTTTGAAAGGTCTTGCCCACCCAGGGAACTCAGGCCCCCTGAGTGGGACGTGACTCTCGTCCTTAGGAGTTTGACTTGAAGACCCTTCGAGCCACTCCGAGAGTCGTCAGACAGGGATCTGACCCTCAAGACCCTCTTCTTGCTGGCATCGGCGAAGAGAGTAGGGGAACTTCATGGTCTGTCCTTCGATGTGAAACATTCCAGGGGATGGGGATCTGTGACGCTCGATTTCGTCCCGAACTTCATTGCTAAGACTCGGAATCCGTCGATCCCTGACAACAGGTTCGAGTCTTTCACAGTCCCTTCCCTAATGGACTTCACCAACAATGATTCGGATTAGATGCTGCTTTGTCCTGTGAGGGCGCTACGACGCTATCTGAAGAGAACTCGTCACCTCAGGCCTGAGTGTCGATGCCTCTTCGTTAGCACCGGGGTAACCAAGAAAGAAGTTTCCAAGAACACGCTTACTTTCTGGCTGTGTGAGGTGATCAGGAGGGCGTACAAGGCTGATGGTAGTGACGACATCTGTACGCTCCGTCCGAGAGCCCACGAAGTCAGGAGCATTGGTCCTTCCCTTGCGTTCTGCAAGAACTTCTCCGTGGCGCAGGTCCTGGAGGTGGGTGTCTGGGCCAACCAGACCACCTTCACCTCCTTCTACCTTCGGGATATTGCCCACAGGTCCTTGGACACTTTTTCCTTGGGACCCGTGGTGGCTGCTAAACACGTTGTGTAGCTAACCCAGACCCTCGCAGGCTGAACAGCATCGATTCCTGGTGTGACTGTAGAATGGATGATGAATGAGAGTGTGACTGGCTCCTCTTTCCCATCTTTTTCTCCCCTCTACCTGTGGGCAGAGGGACACGGTCGTCACCCTGCTGGAAAGGATGAGGTGCAGGTAAGCTACCCGACCGAGCCCCATCCTATCCCTTTCATTAGGGATAGGAGTGAATATCCACCACTTCCCCCAACAAGGGGGGGGGGGAGAAGTGGAAGCCAACAAGAGACAAACCCATAACTTTGTCGCCTCTTGCAAACAGGAGGAAGTTCTTGCTTGCAAGTTTTAAGAGATACGCTTGCCTCTCTCTTATTACTTGGGTCCAGAGGTCTGACCATTGATCCTGCGGTGCACACCCCGATCAATTGGACAAGGGCTAGAATACCCTCCCTGTTCACAAAGACTCAGATTCCTCCCACCAAGAAGTGAGTCTTCCTATTGTAAAAGGACCGATGGTTTGTATACCTTACTGGAACAAATGACAATTTGTCCAAAATTGCATTTTTCCTAACTATACAAACCTGAGGTCCTTTTATACATAGTCCCACCTCATATCACCCCTCTCTCTGCGTTTTTTGCCTGGCCCTAAAGGAAAAGTGATTCTTCACCTCCCAGTCGCGCGGCGCTCGCGCTGTCGGACAAGCAGTTAACTACCGAACTCCCTTGTTCGAAGCTTACGACCTACCAGCTGCCGCTAGTTACCTTCCTATTGTAAAAGGACCTCAGGTTTGTATAGTTAGGAAAAATGCAATTTTGGACAAATTGTCATTTTTGATTCATGTTATCTCAAGTCTTGAGTTTTAACTGTATGGTATTTGTTCGCTACCCTGCTCACTTGTGGTTTTACTCCTCTGTAAACCTTTTGCTTTTTGTCCTAATAAACACTTGCTATTTTTTGTTTAATCTACTTCTGTTTTCTTTATTAGGTTACTGTTTATTAGGGACCACTTTTTTTTTAACTTCTAAACATGATTTTACTGATAATTAGTCCTTGATATAGTATGTCACCTTCATTTACATCCTAGCTTTTCTCTTTACACAGTGCAATATCAAAAGATGTTATTTTCATTGAATTGTGGTCTGGTAAACACACCTGAATGTGAATACCTTAACTTAGCTTATTACCTCTAAGACAGTAGCTCTTCACATCCAGTTGTAATTTTCATAAGTTAGTTGAGCCCCATGACTGTCAGAAATTTGGGTATCCATGTTAAATGAAATTTAGTCTTGGCTAGCTTAATATACTAGTCCTGGTTGCTAAATATACTTTTAGAGAAAAAGTTTTAATTTAAATGGGTTCCTTTGTTCACTCCATTATTAAAGTTTTATGGTGGCTGTAATATCTCTTTTTGAAATGTTGCTCATGAATATGGTTTGCTTCATCTTTGGTCTCTCTCCTGTATAAAATTTTGTCAATAACTCTACCATTTTCTCTTTTCTTTTAAGTAGTCGATCTGGTTTAGCTTCTGCACCAATTAAAAATAATCTTTCTTTACTAAATGGCTTTGCTTCTGTACACTCAGAGTACTTTTATTGCCACTGTTATTTAATGCTTTAGGAGCACAGCCGCTCACTGCCTCTTTTCCTTACGTGAATTAAGCCTTGCATTTTTAAGAGAACAGATCAATTTTATTTGAGGGAGATGTGAACTAGAAAACTAGACATTGCATTGCCCATATCATTGGCTTTTGCATTTACAAAGTTCTCAGCCTGACTGTTCCAGAACTTTGAGCATAATTTGTAAGTTTTTCCCTTACATTTTTGTTGGATATTGTATTCCACAAGTCATCTGTGATCCTAAATGTCACCCATGTGATTAGCTTCAGTCCCAAATTTAAGAGTACAATATACTACCATATACGTATTAGCCCTGACGTTTCTTGGTAGGGAGGTTCCAGAGTAGGATTATGCAGTAAATAGAGAGATTAATAGCATAGATGACTTGCAGCCCATAAGATGAGGGTGATGAGCTAGCTGAGAATGTTTAGGAAGTGAAGAAAGTTCTTTCCTCATCTGAAATAGAATTTTTTTTTTCAAATAAAAGCTAAACATATTTTATGTACTGTAGTTTAAGTACTTAACATTCTGTCTTGACTAATGCGAATATTGCAGGAACTGTTAAAAAGGCTGAGGAATTGGTATAATGATGAGGTGCTGAGAACTCTCTATGCTTGTGGTTATTTTAAAGATATGAGTGATGCTATTCTAGATGTTCTTGATTGTATACCAACTACAAAATGTGAACCCTTCCATCGCCTGACAATTCAGCTCCTCTATTGCCAAGATGTAGGAGTTTTAGGTCAAGATAGCACCTTAGAGGTAAGACTTTTCTTCAACACAAAATTTATTGTACCATTTCATTATAGGTAGGAAATTTTGTGAATAAATGTTTTGTTCATGAAACTTACCTGTCAGATATATATATAGCTGTATTCTCTGAAGTCTGACAGAATTTCTAAAAACTTACGACACACGTAGTGGGAGTAGGGTGGTTAGTACCCATTCCCGCCGCTGGGAGGCGGGTATCAGGAACCATTCCCATTTTCTATCAGATTTCTTCTGTCGCCGGTGTTGTAAACATCTGTTTACAGCACCTCCGCCTCAGGATTTTGGAAAACTTTCTTTGCTTGAGTATCCTCTTGACTTTTTGGTTATTTGTTATTGGATCGATAGCTTGGCATACGTGACTTTGGATTGTTTTTTATTTTGGCTTGGTTTTTTCCTTAAATATGTCAGGTTCTAGTTCGGCTAGTGCCAGAGTGTGTATGAAAGACGAATGCAAGGTGAGGTTACCAAAAGCTTTGGTTGATCCTCACACAGTGTGTAAAGGTTGTAGGGGGCAAGTGTGTAGGTATGATTTTCGCTGCACGGAGTGTGAAAGTTTGAATGATGCTCAATGGAAGACTTATGAATCCTATGTAAATAAATTAGAGCGTGATAGGATCAGGAGGTCTTCCTCCAGGAGTAAATCGGGTAGTAGACAGGGTAATAATGTAACCCCTTCTAACCCTTCTTTAGATTTTGTGACTCCTAACCCCGTAGTGTTGCCTTCGGGCCCTCAAGTGGTGTCTGCGGAGGGTAATGCCCTTTCGCTTATTTTAGATTCTTTGAAAACTCTGGAATCTAAGGTTCTAGCCCTTGAAAACAGGGAAAGTGCTAAGTGTAGTGATAGTGCCCCCAGTGAAGTGGAGGGGGCGTCAGATCGGCCCTATAGCGCCTCTAGGCTGGGACCTCTGCCGGACTCCCAGGACTCAGGGAGAGGGCATGTCGAAGGCCGAAGGAGGGTTACGGGGATCCCCCACCGATCTGACGTCCCTTCAGCAGTACCTGTTGATGCTTCCCAGGCTGCTAAGGAGCGTGCTCGAGCACGTGTCCTAAAGGATTGTTTCTCGTCTTACGACGCGTCCTCCCCGCGCAAGGGGTGGGAATCTCATTCGGATTCGCGACCGTTGAAGAGGACGTTTCAAGATCAGGACGCTTCACGTCATGCTTTGTCGGATTGGCATTCTTCTCCGGAAAGCGTGTCCTTTCCGCCCCAGAAGAAGGCTAGGTCGTCTTCCGATGATGACGTCTTTGAGCGCCCCAGTCGCTCTAGAGCTAAGGCTGTTCCTGGGAGAAGGAAGAAGGCGTCCCCTCGCCCCTCACCTTCTCGCAGGCATGGCTCTTCTCCTCGTATAGATCCTTCGCAGACGGAGGTAATCCTTGCTATGCAGCGACAACTGGATGCTTTACTTAAGCAGAAGGAAACGGTTTCTGGCCGTAAGAAGGACGATAGACTTCCGATCAAGAGATCAAGACAGTCTTCTCCGCCTGCTCGTCTTTCGTCCCCGTTTCATGGTATTTCGTCGTCTAGACTTCGTTCTCCCCAGCGTTTGTCTAGAGGTGGAAGTAAACGTCAGGAGAGAGAGAGGTTTCTTCATTCTGCCCTCTCTTCTCGACGTGAGGACGCTCGGCGTTCCGACATCGACGTTTCTGATGAAGATGCTTTAGTTTCTGACGGACGGAATTTGGAACGCACCGCTCTGCTTCGTCATGCTTGTGTTGACGTTCATCGGGACGTTCGTCAAGTGTCAATTCCTGTCTCTTCGCGGGACGATCGTAGAGACGCTAGGAGGGACGCTCCGCTCATCGCTTCTTTGGACGCTTCGTTGGACGCTCACTTGGACGCTGATTTGGACGCTTCGTTGGACGCTCAGAGGGACGCTAGGTCTGACGCTCCGATGGACGCTAATAGACATCGTCGTAAGAGCGTCTTGGACGCGAGTACGGAAGTTCGCTCTCGATCGGACGTTATTCCCGAGTCTTTAGATGACGCTACACGTCTTCCTTCTACTTCGCGTTCTACTCAAGTTGTGATTGCTGTTCCTGTATCGGCTAACGATTCTGTTAAGGATACGTTACCCTCTTCTTCTCGTCATCGGTCTGATAGGAGACTTGGAGTGAAAGGTCTTCTACCTCTTTCTTCGGAGTTTAACTCGGGTAAGGAAGAAGGGGAATTGAGCTGTTCTTCGGAGGAGGTTGATGAAGAACAACCCTCGACGTCGTCTTCTTCAGACTATCAAGTTTTGGCTCGGCTGCTCCGTGATTCTTTTGGAGATACCTTCCTTCCTGCTGCTCCTCCTTCTCCTCCATCGCAGTTTTCGTCGTCGAAAGCTAAGAAGACACCAGGGTTTGTTAAGATGAAAACGTCTTTGTCTACCAAGAGGGCTTTCCGGAAAGTTAACACTTGGATGGAGACTAGGAAAGCTAAAGGAAGCACCACTTTCGCCCTGCCTCCGTCTAGGCTTAGCGGTAAGGCAGGGATGTGGTATGAAACCGGTGAGGAGTTAGGTTTGAAGGTTCCGACGTCAGCACAGGGAGATTTCGCCAGCGTTGTAGATGCTTCAAGAAGAGCTCTGTTAGCCTCAGCGAAGGTGTCGTGGACTACGTCAGAGATGGATCATCTGTTGAAGGGTCTGTTTAGATCCTTAGAAGTATTTAACTTCTTAGACTGGTGTCTCGGAGTACTAGACAACCAGTCGCGTAAGCCAGATTCGATCAGCTTGGGGGAGCTGTCCAGTGTTTTGTCATGCATGGACAAGGCCGTCAGGGATGGCTCAGAGGAATTAGCATCTCATTTTTCAGCAGGCGTGTTGAAGAGATCGCTGTATTGTAACTTTGCGGCTAAGTCTGTCTCTCCCGCACAGAAGACAGAACTTTTGTATGCGCCGTTCTCGAGTCATCTCTTCCCCCAGGCTTTGGTGAAGGATCTGGCAGTAAGTCTGCAGGAGAAAGCTACTCAAGACCTTTTGACGCAGTCGTCGAGACGTCCTGCTGTCCCTTCCACGTCTTCAGGAGTTCAGTCTTTAAGAAGCAGAAGCCTTTTCGTGGAGGATCTTCAGCTAGATCTGTATCCCGAGGAAGAGGTCTTCCTAGAGGTAGAGCCCCGGCTAAGTCCAGGGGCAAGAAATGAGAATGCGTGCCTTCAGTCACCGGTAGGAGCCAGGCTTCAGTTGTTTGGAGGAGCCTGGAGAGAAAGAGAGGCAGACACCTGGTCTCTCAACATCATAGAGAAGGGGTACAAGATTCCGTTCGTAAAGCCTCCCCCTCTGACTTCCACTCCCAGGGACTTGTCCCCGTCGTATCCTCAAGAAAAGCAAAGGATTCTTTTCGATCTGCTCGAGCAGATGCTCGAGAAACGAGCAGTGGAACAGGTCTTAGACCTGGCTACGCCAGGATTTTACAACAGATTGTTTCTTGTTCCGAAACACTCGGGAGGGTGGCGGCCAGTCTTGGACGTAAGTCGTCTGAACCTCTATATAGAAAAGCAAAAGTTCAAGATGGAGACACCTCAGTCAGTTCTGGGGGCCTTAAGACCGGGGGATTGGATGGTATCACTCGATCTTCAGGACGCATACTTTCACGTCCCCGATACACCCCCAGTCTATGAAGTACCTTCGGTTCGTCCTGAAAGGAAAGGTGTTTCAGTTCAGGGCTCTCTGTTCGGTCTGAGTACGGCCCCATTCGTGTTCACCATCTTAATGAAGAATGTGGCGAGGTGGCTCCATCTTTCCAACATCAGAATCTCGCTCTACCTGGACGACTGGCTCATACGAGCTTCTTCGCAGACCCGGTGCCTGAAGGACCTGAAAACGACTCTGTCTTTAGCTGCGTCCCTGGGACTTCTGGTGAACTTCGAAAAGTCACATCTGACCCCAACACAGTCCATCGTGTATCTGGGGATTCAGATGGATTCAGTGGCTTTCGGGCTTTTCCGTCCCAGGAACGTCAGCAACAAGGCATAGAGAAAGTGTCAGCCTTTCTAGGGAAAGATTCATGCTCGGTGAGGGAATGGATGAGTCTGCTGGGGACCATTTCCTCGCTGGAGAAGTTTGTTTCCCTGGGGAGGCTACATCTCCGACCTCTTCAGTTCTTCCTGTCGGACAATTGGACAGAGAAGGACAACTTCGATATGATCCTAACCATCTCAGAAGAGGTGAAGAGCCATCTAAGATGGTGGCTCGATCCGTTAAAGCTCTCAGAGGGCATATCCCTCAAGCTTCGGAACCCCGACCTAGTGTTGTTCTCCGACGCGTCATCCACGGGGTGGGGAGCAACACTAGGGGGGAGGAAGTGTCAGGCACCTGGAGAGGGGAACAGGTAGCCTGGCACATCAACTACAAGGAGCTGGCAGCGGTTCAATTAGCGCTCCAGTTCTTTCAGGACAAAGTCTCTCGTCGAGTGGTTCAAGTCAACTCGGACAATACCACAGCCCTGGCATACTTGAAGAAACAAGGAGGAACTCACTCTCGCTCCCTGTTCGCTCTAGCGAAGGAAATTCTGATTTGGGCGAAGGCAAGAGAGATCACGATCTTGACAAGGTTCATTGCCGGAGTCGAGAACGTCCGGGCGGATCTCCTCAGTCGACAAGGTCAGTTGCTGCCGACAGAGTGGACCCTCAATCAGGACGTATGCCAGGAGCTGTGGAGTCTTTGGGGACGCCCCTTTGGTGGACGTTTTTGCAACCGCAAGGACGACGAGACTTCCTCTTTACTGCTCCCCAGTTCTCGATCCGGGGGCAGTAGCAGTAGACGCCCTGTTATGGGATTGGACGGGCCTAGACCTCTACGCATTTCCCCCCTTCAAGATTCTGGGGGAAGTGATGAGAAAGTTCACAGCTTCGGAGGGGACGAGGTTGACGTTAATCGCCCCCTTTTGGCCTGCAGCGATCTGGTTCACAGAGGTGATGTCCTACCTGGTGGATTTTCCGAGATCTCTTCCGTTAAGGAGAGATCTACTCAAACAGCCCCACTTCGAGAGGTACCACAAAAACCTCTCCGCTCTGAGTCTGACTGCGTTCAGACTATCCAGAAGTTGGCCAGAGCGAGAGGTTTTTCGAAACCTGTGGCTAAAGCTATCGCCACCGCGAGAAGACCTTCGTCAATCGCGGTTTACCAGTCGAAGTGGGCAGCTTTTAGGAGCTGGTGTAGGAAGAAAGGAGTTTCCTCTACCACGACCTCTGTGAGCCAGATCGCCGACTTCCTTCTTTATCTCAGACGAGATTTAAAGCTCGCAGTGTCAACCATTAAAGGCTACAGAAGTGTCTTGTCTGTAGTTTTTCGACATAGAGGTCTTGACCTTGCTAATAATAAAGACCTTCATGATCTGAAATCTTTTGAGACCACCAAGGTACCGATGGCTAAGTTGCCTTCGTGGAATCTGGACGTGGTTCTCAAGTTTTTAACGTCAAGCCGCTTCGAACCTATTTACTCTGCCTCTTTGCGAGATTTGACGAAGAAGACTGTATTCCTAACTGCTCTGGCGACGGCGAAGAGGGTTAGCGAGATACAGGCGATTAGTAAACACGTCGGCTTCAAAGGGCATAATGCAATCTGCTCTTTGAGTATGTCATTCCTGGCTAAGAATGAGAACCCTTCCAACCCTTGGCCTAGGACGTTCGAAATAAAAGGTATGGCAGAAATCATTGGTCAAGAGCCAGAAAGAGTCCTGTGTCCTGTTAGGGCTCTTAAAGAATATCTTCGTAGGACAAAGGAGTGTAGAGGTTCTGCGGAGAACTTATGGTGTTCGGTTAAGAGGCCTAATATGCCCATGTCTAAGAATGCACTGGCATTCTTTTTGAGGAACACCATTAAGGAGGCGCACGCTTATTGTCAAGATAGTGACTTTAAGCTTTTAAAAGTTAACGCTCATGAAGTAAGGGCTATTTCGACTTCTATAGCCTTTCAGAAAAATATGGCTCTCAAAGATATTTTAAGTGCCACTTTTTGGAGAAGTAACTCAGTGTTCGCCTCGCACTATTTACAGGAGGTCAGAACGACATATGAGAACTGTTACTCTCTTGGACCATACGTCGCCACAGACACTATCTTGGGGGCAGGAGGTAGCACTCATCCTTTCCCATAGAAAAGGGTAGGTGAGTTTTTAATGTTCGTAATGTTTATGGTTGTAGGGTCGGCCGCCGATGCGGTCTTCCCTTCTTTTAGCCTTTGGTATATGGGAGTATTTGATTAGGCTAACTTAGGTGGTGGTTTTGCCTCGTTGTCCTCTTGAGTATGGTCATGGTCTAGTCACATTGTGGTCTCGTCCCCGTTGGCAGATCATCTAGAGCGCACCAACTAAACAGGTCTCTACCTTGTTGGTAACTCTAGTGAAGCAGATGCAGGCTTGGGTGACAGTAATCACGAAGTCAGCTATGCTAACAGGTAAGGAACCAAGATGTCAATCATCTACATATATATGTTTCCTAAATCCTTTTCTGTCTCTCCCACTGCCAAAGGTGGGATTCAGCTATATATATATCTGACAGGTAAGTTTCATGAACAAAATGATATTGTTAAGATACAATAAAGTTTGTTCATACTTACCTGGCAGATATATATATTTTAAGTACCCACCCACCTCCCCTCAGGAGACAGTGGAGATAGAAATCTGATAGAAAATGGGAATGGTTCCTGATACCCGCCTCCCAGCGGCAGGAATGGGTACTAACCACCCTACTCCCACTACGTGTGTCGTAAGTTTTTAGAAATTCTGTCGGACTTCAGAGAATACAGCTATATATATATCTGCCAGGTAAGTATGAACAAACTTTATTGTATCTTAACAATATCATTTTAATCAGCACATCCTTGGTTGATGTGATGATTTTTTTTTTATTAAAGGAGACAAAATTTGGCAATATTTCCACTGAATGTATATTTGGGAAAAGCAAAGGAATCTCCTCTGATGTAATTCTACCAGACCTTAGTTCAGATGTTTATCTTTGTTTGTTTAATTGCAACTAACTACCAACCAGTTAAATCTTACACATATATTGGTATATTAAGGTGTCAACACAGTTTTTAGATGATTTGGAGCATGGCTTTTGGAATGGTTCTGATCAAGTTGCAAGAATTATGCTAATCCTGGTCCCAGTTTTGGGCCTGGTCTCCTCAAGGTATTGAGTGTGAAGTGTATATACAGTGCTACTCTAAGTACCTAAGTATGCTTGAGTTATGTACGTGTTTTGTTCCTCCACTAGTATGGGCTCTTTGGAGGATGAGTTCATTATGTACAAATTATGATATTTTCTTGGAAATTATTGTGCAATGAAAAACTAGCAACAGGAATGACAGTGGTTGTGTATCTCACCATCAAAATACGTATACTATAATGGAGTTAATACTTCATATCATAGATACTATTTAGCTAGTAACTATGGATAATGGTAAGTAGTAATCCAGACCGTATGATTATAGCAATACTAGTGGTTTTAAGTGTTAATAATATAAACTATATGAACACAGCAGCAATATTAATAATCCACACAATATGAATGTACAGTGGAACCTCGACATACGAAAGTCCCAACTTACGAAAAATTCAAGTTACCAAAGCAAATACAAAGATTTTTTGTTCTCTGCAGACGAAAATAATTCGCGTTACGAAAGGGTGTTACTGTAAAGTCCCGAGATTTGCTCGGACCACCAAGAACAATTTTAAAACGCACGCCGCCAACTGAGTAGACTCGCCACCATCCTCCCGTTCTCCCATTGGTTCCTGATGCTAGTCACCGCCGTAAGATCCTGCTCTCTTATTGGTCAGCATCTCTCCCATCTTGCATCTGCGTAAAGGCGTCCTTTGGCCACTCCATTGCAGCATCGTTATCATACCCACACGGATTTAGTTCGTTCACATATACAATTTAGTTTGTTAACGTAAATTCGTGTTAGTGATTTCACTTTGTACATAATCATGTTGTGTGAGAACTTAACCCTTAAACGCCGAAGGGGTATATTAAAAATTGTCTTCCGTGTGCCAAGGGGGTCCCGAAGTGAGCGCGGAAGAGGAAAATTATTTTTTTTTTCAAAAATTCACAGCGCGCTTAGTTTTCAAGATTAAGAGTTTATTTATGGCTCCTTTTTTTGTCATTGCCTGAAGTTTAGTATGCAACCTCAGAAATGAAAAAGATTATCATTATCATATATAAATGTGATATATGATAGCGCGAAAACAAAATTTCATATATAATTGTATTCAAATCGCGCTATGCACAAAACGGTTAAAGGTAACGAGTTAATTTTTTTTTCGTTGTAATGTACACTAAATTGCGATCATTTTGGTATATAACACATTGTAAAACGATAAAAGCAACACAGAGAAAATATTATCACAAAATGATGCATGAATTCCTAACGCGCTGACGTAAACAAATATTTTATTCAAAAATTCACCATAAATCTAAATATTGTCCTAGAGACTTCCAATTTGTTTCAAAATGAAGAGAAATGATTGAATATTACTATACTGTAAGAGTATTAGCTTACAATTGCAGTTTTCGACCATATCTGATGAGTTAAATTTGACCGAATGTAGAATTTTTTTTTATATTTTTTTATATGCAATTATTTCGGAAATTAGAAAAGCTACAACATTCAAATATTTTTAGTTTTATTCTACATAAAATTGCGCACATTTTCATATATAAAACTCTATGAAATGCCTAATATAAAATAGAGCAAATATTCCGAGAATGCGATGCACGTATTTCGGAGATTTGCGGGGGAGAATCTGCGCGCGGAGGGAAGGAAAGTTTT
The DNA here is from genome assembly GCF_015104395.2 of Macrobrachium nipponense. Lineage (NCBI taxonomy): Eukaryota > Metazoa > Arthropoda > Malacostraca > Decapoda > Palaemonidae > Macrobrachium > Macrobrachium nipponense. Next base: position 85,869,650 of record NC_087203.1, on the reverse strand, counting down.
TTTTTTTAATTCACCATAATTCTAAATATTGTGCTAGAGACTTCGAATTTGTTTCAAGATGAAGATAAATGACTGAATATTACTAGACTGTAAGAGTTTTAGCTTACAATTGCGTTTTTTCAACCATTTCGGTGAAGTCAAAGTTGACCGAACGTGGTTTTTTTTTTTATTTATCGTGATTTATATGCAAATATTTCAAAAATGAGAAAAGCTACAACCTTCAATTATTTTTAGTTGTATTCTACATAAAATTGCGCACATTTTCATATATAAAACTTTATGTAAAGGCTAATTCAAAATGGTGCAAACATTACCACAATCGCACGTATGATTTTTTCGGAAGAGTTACCGCACGGACGTAAGGAAAATATTATTTTTTTCATAAATTCACCATAAATCGAAATATTGTGCTAGAGACTTCCAATTTGTTGCAAAATTAAGGTAAATGATTGAATATTACTAGAATATAAGAGTTTTAGCCTTCAATTGCGTTTTTTGACCATTTCGGTAGAGTCAAAGTTGACCAAAGGTTGAAAATGTGTCACTTATCATTTTTTATATGAAAATATTTCAAAACTGATAAAAGCTACAACCATGGGTTGTTTTTAATTGTGCATGAAATTGCGCACATTTCCATATATAAAACTTTGTAACGGCTAATTTAAAATAGTGCAAACATTACCACAATCGCGCACATGATTTTTTTCGGAAGAGTTACCGCGCGGACGTAAGGAAAATGTTTTTTCATAAATTCACCATAAATCGAAATATTGTGGTAGGGACTTCCAATATGTTGCAAAATGAAGGTAAATGATTGAATATTACTACAATATAAGAGTGTTAGCTTACAATTGCATTTTTCGACCATTTCGGTAGTCAAAGTTGACCGAAGGTTGAAATTTTGGCATTAATCGTTATTTATATGAAAATATCTCAAAACTGATAAAAGCTACATTCATGAGTATTTTTTTGTTATGTTCTACATGAAAATGTGCACATTTTCATATATAATACTCCATGTAACGGCTAATTTAAAATGGTACAAAAATTATGTCAGTGACAAAATAATTTTTGAGATGTCACCGATACTTTATAGTGCGGCAAGAAAGAAATTCGCTTTTGCGCGCCTGTGTAACAATTGTAAACAAAACAACACCCTGATCCGTGAACTCCCAGCATCCCCCAAGGCGCGTGATTCAAAAGTTTTCGGCTGGTAGGCCTATAAGTTAAAGGGTTAATTAGTACATAACTTAATTACAGTGGTACCTTGGGATACGAAATTATCCGTTCCAAGGCCCCCTTTGTATCATGAGTTTTTCGTATCTTGAATCGTATTTTACATGTAAAATGGCTAATCCGTTCCAAGCCCTCCAAAAACACCCCAGTAAATTTCATAATAAAGCTAAATTGACCTATAAACAATGAAATACTACAACAATATGGACCATACAATACCTAACTTAATACGTACTGCTAATATGTACTTCATAGTACCTGTAAATAAAGTGTATTAGTGTACATGGTATACAAGAAATACTGTACTACGTACATATGTAGGTATGTAGTAAAATGTGGAAGCTTACCTTTCGAGTGAGGCTATCTCCGAAAGTGGCGACAGAGGAGGAGGACAAACGGCAGATATGTACACTTAACTTTACGAAACACACACAAAAATGTCAGGAAAACATAAACTAAACTTTATGAAACACATTAACAAATCTGTAACACTTAAGTTTACAAAAAACTTAAAATTAATTTGTTTTACATTTTTTTTTTTACATTTTTTTTTTATTTTTTTTTACTTTTTGATAGTTTACGTATTTTACAAAATTTCAATTTCTTCACCTCCGAATGGATGCCAGTCTGTTTACGGAATTTTTCGAACCACCCATGAGAAGGCTTGAACTCTGGGGTTGCCGTCGATGTCCCCTCTCCTCCGTCGTCTTCGGCTTGGGCAATCAAATCGCCGAAAATAGCGCTGGCCTTCTGGCAGATTGCCATCTCGGTTATCGTATCGCCATCGATTTCTTTGTCCTCAGTCCATAGAAGAAGCAGCCTATCCATTTCATCATGCACATGGCTGCCCTTGTTGGACAAAATAGTCACGCTCTTGGAAGGTGTAGTTGCTTTGATGGCTTCCTTCTGCTTAAGGATGGTGCCTATTGTCGACGGATTTCGGCCTTATTCCTTAGCGATCACACTCAACCGCAAGCCAGCTTCATACTTTTTTATTATCTCCATTTTTGTCTGCATAGAAAGCATTCTCTTCTTTCTGTGAACTAAAGCAACTTTCTTGGGACCCATGACTACACTGTACGTAATTAAGTTAAGTAGTATACTAATTAGGTTCTCACACAACACAATAAAGTAGTACAATGAAATCACTAACACGAAGTTACGTTAACAAACTAAATCATATACTAGTATGTGAACGAATGAATTCCGTGTGCGTATGATAACACTCATGAGAAGCAATGGCTGAAGAAGAACGCCGCTACGTACGATGCATGATGGGATCATGGGAGGGATGTTGACCAATAGGAGAGAAGGATCTCATGGCGGTGACTAACATCAGGAACCAATGGGAGAGCTGGAGGATGGTGGCGAGTCTACTCAGTTGGCGGCGCGCGAGTTTCAAAATTGTTATTGGTGGTCCGGGCCAATCTCGGACTTTACAGCAACAACCTTTCGTATCTTGAGCAATTTTCGTATGTAGAGCCGTAAAATTTTTCGTATTTGCTTTCGTATCTTGAGTTTTTCGCAAGTTGAGCCTTTCGTATCTCGAGGTACCACTGTACGTAGTGTCATGGGTCCCAAGCAAGTTGCTGAAGTTCACAGAAAGAAGAGGATGCTTTCTATGGAGACAAAAATGGAGATTATCAAGAAGTATGAGGCTGGCATGCGGTTGAGTGTGATCACTAAGGAATACGGCTGAAATCCGTCAACGATAGGCACCATCCTTAAGCAGAAGGAAGCCATCAAAGTAGCTACACCTTCCAAGGGCGTGACTATTTAGCCCAACAAGAAGAATCACATGCATGATGAGATGGAGAGGCTGTTGCTTGTATGGATAAAAGACGAAGAAATCGCTGGCGATACAATAACCGAGACGGCAATCTGCCACAAGGCCAGCTCTATTTTTGGCGATTTGATTGCCGAAGTTGAAGACGATGGAGGAGAAGGGACATCGACACCAACCCCAGACTTCAAGGCTTCTCATGGGTGGTTTGAAAAATTCTGGAAACGGACTGGCATCCATTCAGTGGTGTGGTATGGGGAGGCTGCCAGCTCGGACACGAAAGCGGCCGAAGCCTTTATTAAGATGTTCGACAAAATTACGATCAACGAAGGCTACAGTTCTCAGCAAGTCTTCAACTGTGATGAGACTGGCCTTTTTTTGAAAAAAAATGCCTCGTCGGATGTACATCATGGAGGAAGAGAAGAAGCTACGCGGGAATAAGCCTATGAAAGACAGGCTTACGCTCGCACTTTGTTCCAATGCCAGTGGGGATTGTAAGGTGAAGCCCCTACTAGTGTATCATTCGGAGACTTCTCGAGCCTTCAAGGCCCACAAAGTGTTAAAGGAGAAGCTTCCAGCGATGTGGAGAGCTAATGTGAAAGCCTGGGTAACGAGACTTTTGTTCACGGAGTGGGTAAATCTGTGTTTCGGCCCGACAGTGAAGAAATTCTTGGAAGAGAAGCACCTTCCTCTGAAATGTCTGCTGGTGTTGGACAATGATATCGAACTTCAAGAAGCTGTATACGAAACATCTTTTCAAGAGATGTTTCGACATCAACAACGCTACAAACCTCACCTTGCGTGAATTTTGGAAGGAGCATTTCGATGTTGTCACATGCATCCGACTCATCGATCAAGCTTGGCAGGAGGTTTCGAGGTGAACCTTGAATTCTTTGTGGAGGAAACTCTTGCCTGATGCCGTATCTGCCCCAAGACTTTGAGGGGTTCAACATGGGTGAAGCTGATGCAGATTCAGAAACAGTTGATGATCCTGAAACTGTTAGCAACCAGATCTTGAAGAGATCGTTGCACTCGATAAGTCCATGGGGCTGGTCGTCGACGAGGACGACATCAATGACCTTCTCGAGGAGCACCAAGAGGAGCTTACGACGGATGACCTGAAGGAGTTGGAGGCCATGTAACATAACATCGTTCAAGAAAAGTTCTCTAGCAGTGGTGAGGAGGAGGACCCTATGACAATGGCAGAAATTAAGGATGCTCTAGCTGCTTTTCATAAGGTGCAATCATTTGTAGAAAACACACACCCTGAAAAGGCTTACACAGGTCGTATGCTTGCGCAGCTCGATGACGTTTGCCTGGGTCGTTTCAGGAACATTGTGAAAAGCCGGGTGAAGCAATCTTCCTTGGATAGTTATTTTTTAAAGAGGCCTTTAGTAGGAGTAAGCAAACAGGAAGATCCGAGTGATACGAAAAAACAAAGTTGAAGGTGGTGAAGAAATTGAAATTTGTTCATGAGACTTACCTGTCAGATATATATATAGCTGTATTCTCCGTAGTCTGACAGAATTTTAAAACTTGCGACACACGCAGTGGGAGGCCAGTTGGTTAGTACCCATTCCCGCCGCTGGGAGGCGGGTATCAGGAACCATTCCCATTTTCTATTCAGATTTTCTCTGTCTCCGGTACTGTCAACACCTGTTTTCAGTACCTCCGTCGTTGGATTTCGTAAACTTTCGTTGCCACTTGAGTATTTTGATTGTCTTTTGGTTTTTTGACTTGGATTTGTGGCTAGGCATATGCTATTGTGGACTGTTTTAGGTTTTGCTTTGATTTTTCTTGGTTAAGATGTCTGGATCTAGTTCTGCTAGTTTCAGAGTATGTTGTGTGGAAGAGTGTAAGGTGAGGCTACCGAAAGCTTCGGTAGATCCTCACACTGTATGCACGAGGTGTAGGGGACATGTATGTTTGATAAATGATCGGTGTAAGGAGTGTGAGAGTTTGCCTGATTCCAGTTGGAAGACTTATGATTCCTATGTGCGTAAGTTAGAGCGTGACAGGATCAGGAGGTCTTCCTCCAGGAGCGTGTCAGTGAGTAGAAGTAAGGGTAGTAATTTTTTACCTGCTAACCCTCCTGTAGACTGCTATTCCTAACCCTGTGGTGTTGCCTTTGGGCCCTGAGGTTGTGTCTGCGAATCCATAATCACAGACCTCCTGTCTGTGATTATGGATTCCATCCGTAACCTGGAATCGAAAGTGCTCGCTCTGCAAAGTGGTGTTGTGAAGTGTAGTGATGGTATTAGTGCCTCTAGTGTTGTGGAGGGAGCGTCAGATTGGCCCTATAATGCCTCTAGGCCTGGGCCTCTGTCGGACTCTCAGGACTCAGGGAGTGGGCAAGTCGAAAGCCGAAGGAGGGTTACGGGGGCTCCCCACCGGTCTGGCGTCCCTTCGGCAGGTCCTGATGACGCTTCCCAGGCTGCCAAGGATTGTGCTCGTGCACGAATCCTTAAGGATTGCTTCTCGTCCTCCAAAGCGTCCTCCCCGCGCAAGGGGTGGAGCTCTCGGAAGGACTCTCGCCCTCTTAAGAGAAGCTTCAGAGAGGAGGACGCTTCATGTTCTTTTTCTTGAGAGGCGTTTCGGTCTTCACCTGAGAGTTTTGATGCTTTCCCGCTGCAAAAGAGGACCAGGACGTCATTGGAGGATGATGCTGTTGAGCGCCCCAGTCGTTCCAGGGAAAGAGCAGTTTCTTTTCCTGTGAGAAGGAAGAAGGCGTCCCCTCGCCCCTCGTCTTCCCACAGGATCAGCCCTTCCCCTGAGAAGGAGACTTCTCCTACGAAGAAGATTCTGCTAGGAATGCAGCGGCAGTTAGCTTCGTTTTTCGCCAAGAGGGAGGCAGAGCCGCGTTGACGCAGGAAGGACTCGAGGCTGCCTATCAGGAGGTCCAAGCAGTCCCCCTCTCCTCCTCGTTCGTCTCCTTCGTCTGCTTCGTCGCCCTCTAGATTTCGTTTGGCACCCCAGCGCTTGTCTAGAGGTTTTGATGAGCGTCATCCCTGACACACTTCTCTAGACTGTAAGGCTCATCGCAGCAGGGATCGCCGAGCTTCTCGACATGACGCTCCTCTCGCTCTCCTTTGTGACGCTCTGCATGCTGCTCAGCGTGACGCTCCTCAGGCTGCTCGTAATAACACTTCTCATGCTGCTGCTGCTCGTCAGGACACTCGTCAGGACGCCCCCTTCGCGGATCTTCGGGACGCTTCAGAGGCTGCTGTCAAGGATGCCCAGCCTTGTTCTGCTAGTACATCTTCGAAGCGGAGGTCCCTTTTGCGAGTTGGGCCTCAAGGTCTTAGACCACCTCACCTCCTCGGATTTTTGAAGACTCTTCTGTTGCTCCCGTTGAAGAGGGAGTGTTATTAAGTTCGGCAGAGCCTGCGGATGAAGAGCAGCCTTCTACTTCGTCGTCGACTTCGGACTACCAGGTTTTGGCCCGCCTTCTGAGGGACTTGTTTGGAGACAAGTTCCAACCTTCTGCCCCTTGCTCTCCTCCTTTGCAGTTAGCCTCATCGAAGATGGGGAGAACGCCAGGCTTTGTGAAGATGACGTCTCTTTCTACGAAGAGAGCCTTCAAGAAAGTCCATGATTGGATGGATTCTAGGAAGGCCCAAGGCAAGACTTCTTTTGCCCTGCCTTTGTCGAGGTTGAGTGGAAAGGTGGGGATATGGTATTAAACGGGAGAGGACGTTGGTTTGAGAGTTCCTTCCTCTTCCCAGGGAGACTTTGCCAGCCTTGTGGACGCTCCAAGGAGGTCTCTCCTTTCCTCTGCGAAGGTGTCTTGGACTCTTTCGGAACTTGATCATCATCTGAAAGGGCTGTTTCGAACGATGGAGGTCTTCAACTTTCTGGACTGGTGTTTGGGAGTCCTGGACTTGCAGTCTCGGAGTCCTGACTCGATTAGTCTGGGGGAGCTGTCCAGCGTTTTGGCGTGCATGGACAAGGCCGTCAGGGATGGTTCGGATGAACTGGCTGCCCACTTTTGTACGGGGCTTTTGAAGAAGAGGGCCTGTACTGTAACTTCACAGTGAAGTTTGTTTCTCCCTCACAGAGGGCAGAGTTGCTGTTCGCCCCTCTGTCGAGCCATCTTTTCCCTCAATCCATGGTCAAGGATCTCGCCGTCAGCCTGCAGGAAAAGGCTACCCAAGACCTCCTGGCCCAGTCGTCCAGACGTCCAGCAGTCCCTTCGGCTACTCCACTTGGACAGGCTTCCAAGAAACCGAAGCCCTTTCGCGGAGGAGCTTCCTCGAGATCGTCTCCTTGAGGAAGAGGTCTTCCCAGAGGCAGAGCCCCTTCCAAGGTTAGGGGTAAGAAGTGACTTGTCGGACCTTCAGACACCAGTTGGAGCCAGGCTTCTTTCCTTCGCAAAAGCCTGGAGAGCGAGAGGGACGGACAGCTGGTCCCTCGAAGTCATCGAAAAGGGATACAAGATCCCATTTCTCAAACTTCCACCGCTGTGCACTACACCCAGGGATCTGTCGCCCTCCTACCATCAAGAAAAGCAGCAGATTCTTTTTGATCTGCTCGAGCAAATGCTCGAGAAGAGAGCTGTGGAACAGGTCCTAGATTTGGAATCCCCAGGTTTCTACAACAGGTTGTTCCTGGTGCCGAAGCAGTCGGGAGGTTGGAGACCAGTCCTGGACGTCAGCAGGCTGAACCATTTTGTGGTGAAAGAAAAATTCAAGATGGAGACGTCTCAGTCGGTTCTAGGAGCCTTAAGACCAGGCGACTGGATGGTTTCGTTGGACCTCCAGGACGCCTACTTTCACGTCCCTATCCATCCTCAGTCAAAGAAGTACCTGAGGTTTGTCCTGAGGGGACAGGTCTATCAGTTCAGGGCTCTTTGCTTCGGGCTAAGCACAGCCCCCGATGATTTTCACAGTGTTGATGAGGAATGTAGCGAGATGGCTTCACCTTTCGAGAATAAGTCTCTCGCTATACTTAAATGATTGGCTCATTCGAGCCTCGTCGGAGTCGAGGTGTCTGGAGGACCTTCATTTGACTTTAGAATTGACAAAGTCCCTAGGACTTCTTGTGAACTTCAAAAAGTCCCATCTGATCCCAACTCAGTCCATCGTGTATCTGGGGATTCAGATGGATTCAGTGGCTTTTCAAGCTTTTCTGTCCCAGGAATGACAGCAGCACTGCTTCAAAAAGCTTGCAGAAGGTGTTTCTCTCAGCCTTCAGAGCCCTGACCTAGTGTTGTTTTGTGATGCGTCCATGTCAGGATGGGAGCAACACTAGGGGGGAAGAAGTGTCAGGCACCTGGAGAGGGGAACAGGTGTCCTGGCACATAAATCTCAAAGAATTGGGGGCAATTCTTTTGACACTCCAATTCTTCGAGGAGCGAGTTTCAGGCCGAGTAGTCCAGATCAACTCGGACAACACCAGAGCTCTGGCGTACCTCAAGAAACTGGGAGGAACACACTCTCGGTCCCTGTTTGGCCTAGCAAGAGAGATCCTGCTGTGGGCCCAGGCACGGAATGTAATGGTTCTTACGAGATTCGTTGCAGGAGTGGAGAACGTCCGTTCGGATCTACTTAGTCGGCTATAACAACTGCTTCCGACCAAATGGACCCTTCACCAAGAGGTATGTCAGGAATTGTAGAGGTTATAGGGACGTCCCTTGGTGGATCTGTTTGCGACATCGAGGACGAAGAGGCTTCCTCTATACTGCTCCCCTGTACTCGATCCAGGAGCAGTAGCGGTAGATGCCCTCCTCTGGGATTGGACGGGGATGGACGTATGTGCCTTTCCCCCGTTCAAGATCTTGGGAGAGGTCATCAGGAAGTTTGCAGCGTCAGGAGGAGCAAGGATGACGTTGATCGCCCCGTTTTGGCCTTCGAGAGAATGGTTCACAGAGGTCATGACCTTCTTAGTGGACTTCCCGAGGACACTACCTTTGAGAGTCGATCTACTCAAACAGCCCCACTTCGAGAGGTACCACAAAAACCTCCCCGCTCTGAGTCTGACTGCGTTCAGACTATCGAAAAGTTGGCCAGAGCGAGAGGTTTTTCAAGATCAGTGGCAAGAGCTATTGCCAGTGCAAGAAGAGCTTCCTCTAGTATAGTGTATCAATCGAAGTGGGCCGCTTTCAGGAGATGGTGTAGTAAGTAAGGCATTTCCTCAACCACGACCTTTGTGAATCAGATAGCCGACTTCCTTTTTTATATGAGGAAAGAAGAAAAGCTGGCAGTTCCAAATATCAAAGTATATAGGAGTATGTTGTCAGCGGATTTTAGACATAGAGGTTTGGATCTAGCAAACAACAAGGACCTTCGAAGACGATCTTTCAAGGTCTTCTGAAACCACTAAGGTGGCTCAGCCAAAGCTGCCTTCCTGGAACTTGGACGTGGTTTTGAAGTTCCTGATGTCCAGTCCGTTCGAGCCTCTCCATTCTGCGACGTTGCAGGATGTGACCAGAAAGGCCATTTTCCTAACCGCTCTGGCAACAGCGAAGAGAGTTAGCGAAGTTCAAGCTATCAGCAAACATATAGGCTTTAAAGGACATAATGCTGTATGTACCTTAAGCCCTACGTTTTTAGCCAAGAATGAGAACCCGTCTAACCCTTGGCCCAGGAGCTTTGAAATCAAAGGTATGGCGGAAATTCTTGGACAAGAGCCAGAGAGAGTCCTGTGCCCTGTCAGGGCTCTCAAATTTTATTTGGATAAAACGAAGGAAAGTCGAGGTCCTTCGGACAGTCTGTGGTTTTCGATGAAGAGGCCAGACTTGCCAATGTCGAAGAATGCACTGGCGTTCTTCTTAAGGGATACTATTAAGGAGGCTCATACAAACTGTCAGGACAGTGATTTTAAACTGTTGAAAGTAAATGCTCACGAGATGAGGGCGATTGCAACCTCAGTGGCATTTCAGAAGAATATGGCACTCAGTGACATTCTGGGTGCCACCTTTTGACGAAGCAACTCTGTGTTCGCTTCACACTACCTGAGAGATGTGAAAAAGACATATGAGAACTGCTGTTTGCTAGGGCCATACGTTTCCGCACATGCAATTTTGGGGGCAGAGAGTGACACTCATCCTATCCTTTAGAAAATGGTTAGGAAGTGTTTTTTAATTTTATTATTGTGTTTTTATGGTTGTTGGGTTGGCCGCCAGAGGCGGACTTCCCAGTCCTTAGCTTAAGTTATGCTATCATAACTTAATTAGGTTTGGTCAGGTGGTTGTTTTGCTTCATTGCCCTCATAGTATGGTCAATATGGTCTAGTCACATTGTGGTCACGCCCCCGTTGACAGATCATCTAGAACTCTAGTAAAGCAGAAGCAGACTTGGGTGACAGTAATCACGAAGTCAGCTATGCTAACAGGTAAGGAACCAAGGTGTCAATCACCTACATGTAATTTGTTTCCTAAATCCTATTCTGTCTCTTCCCACCTCCAATGGTGGTACAGTGGTCCCCCCGTATTCGCGGGGGATGCGTACCAGACCCCCCCGTGAATAGCTAGAACCCGCGAATGTTTGGAACCCCTATGAAAATGCTAAAAACACCCTATTTTGTTAGTTAAAACTTAAGAAAAACCCACTAAAAATTTTCATACATGGTTTTTTTAATAGATTTATCACAAAAAAGTGCATTTTATGATGAAATTCATCAAAAAAAACCAGGAATTTGTGGATATTTATCATAGAAAAATACCGCGAATGCGCGAATTTTCTGCGAATTATGCAGGGAAACTTTCCCCAGAGAAATCCGCGAATGTGTGAGTCCGCGAATCTGGAGAACGCGAATACGGGGGGTCCACTGTATTCAGCTATATATATATATCTGACAGGTAAGTCTCATGTACAAAATGATATTGTTATGATACAATAAAGTTTGTTCATACTTACCTAGCAGATATATATATTCATAGTGCCCACCCACCTCCCCTCAGGAGACAGTGGCACTAGAAAATCTGAATAGAAAATGGGAATGGTTCCTGATACCCGCCTCCCAGCGGCGGGAATGGGTACTAACCACCTGGCCTCCCACTGCGTGTGTCGTAAGTTTTGAAATTCTGTTGAACTACGGAGAATACAGCTATACATATATCTGCCAGGTAAGTATGAACACACTTTATTGTATCATAACAATATCATTTTTGTAAAAAATTTAAAGAATAAAAAAGTAAAAAAAAATGCAAAAATCATAAAAAGAAAAAAAATTTAAGTTTTTTGTAAAGTTAAGTGTTAGTTTTCTGCCATTTTTTAATGTGTTTCGTAAAGTTAAGTGTTCATGTTTTCTGCCATTTGTCCTCCTCCTCTGTCGCCACTTTCGGAGATCACCTCACTCGAAAGGTAAGGTTCCACATTTTACTACATATGTACATACAGTATTTCTTGTACCCCGTATACTAATAAACTTTATTTACAGGTAATCACAGTTATTTAAGGTATTGAATGGTCCAAATTGTTGTATTTCATTGTTTATTGGTCAATTTAGCTTTATTATAAAATTTACTGGGGTGTTTTTGTAGCGCTTGGAACGAATTCAGCAATTTACATGTAAAATGTGGTTCAAGATACAAAAAAATCAGGTTTTGAAGGCCGCTTCGGAACGGATTAACTTCTTATCCTGAGGTACTACTGTACATTACATATGTATTATTATTATTATTGATTATTATTATTATTCAGAAGATGAACCGTATTCATATTGAACAAGCCAGTATAGTGGCTTTTGACTGAAATCCAAGCTTCCAAAGACTATGGTGTTCATTAGGAAGAAGTAAGACAAGATGAGGGGTAATACAAAAAGAAGAGTTCTTGACCTCGCTTCTTAAAAAAGAAATTGTTAATATTCTAGGTCATATGGTCATAGCAAGTGCTGGTCATAATCCAGATCATAAGCATGTATCAGTGGTACTCAAACTTTTTCATGAGCGACCCTACTATTTGCAACATTTAACTCCTTTGTGACCCAGAATAAGGCACTAAATAAAAAGAAAATGTACAGTGATATTTGTTGGAAAAAAAAAATGTGATAATTTTCCGGTGTCCCTGCGACCAATAGTTTGAGAACCACTGCTTTAGATCATATTAATGTAGAAATAGGTTTGATAATAACCTCAGATGAATTTAGCTGTGTTCCATCTACTCACCACGTTGGTTCTTCACGTTATATGAAATCTCAACTGGTAAGATTTATTCAGTGTTGGACACCAATATTCACACAAATAATCAAGGCATCCTTTAAAATCCAGTGAATCGTCTTTTAAGAGTATGTACATACACTGTTATTTATTATTACGTATTTCAGTAGTATATGAAACCTATTCACATGGAACAAACCCAGCGGGCAATCGACTTGAAATTGAAGCTTCCAAAGAATGTTGGTTTTAACCTCCCACCGCAGACCCCACACTGCAGCAGTAACTAATCATGGTTCAGAGACTGATTTTTCGTTGCCCTGGGGGAGGCGCGAACTCGCAACATCTGAGCAGCATGCCACAGTGCTACTTACCATATCAGCAGGCCTGCTAAAAATTATTCATATAATAAATGTATCATTAACAAAATATGACATCTGGTTATATACAGTGAATGGAAATCACTACTTGAATCATGAAGGCTAAGACATTGTATTACAATATTATGAGCTGAGATAATACGTACTGTATGTATTGTATTTAGAATCACTAGGGAATAACAGGACAAAATCTTCTACATACAATGCTTGGCCATAACAGGAAGGCCTTTGCACTTTGACAGCTATAGAAAGTGCAATTTTTGAATCTTAGAAGAATTTCTTCACTGACTGGACCTGCACTTCTTGCATGCATACTGCATTAGTTGTGGGGATGTAATTTAGATGTTAATACAGTGGATCCCCATATTCGCGTTCTCCAGATTTGCGGACTCTCAATTCGCGGATTTCTCTCTGGAGCATTCGCGGTATTTTTCTATGAGAAATCTCCACAAATTCCCCCCCCCCCTTCCCCCCCCCCCCCCCCCCCCTTTTTTTTTTTTTTTTTTTTTTTTATCATTAAATGCACTTTTTGTGATAAAGCTATTAAAAAGACCAGGTATAAACATTTTTAGTGGGTTTTTCTTGAGTTTTAACTAACAAAATAGGATAGCGGTTCTTGTGAATGTACAAGGGCCGCAGTTTCGGTCATCACTAGGGAGTTAAGAGACCTAGCAAGCCTTGTCCTAGCGCCGAACTCTGTTTGAATCAGAGTTTCTGAGAGCCTAGGGAGACGTTCCCTAAACAGGGATATCGCACAGTCCGGTTTAAGCTTCCCCACAGAGAAGATTGCCGGAAGATCTACCCAGATGTCTTCACCACCCGGAAGCAACAATGACGTAGGGTCTGTCTCTCTCAGTTGAGGCATAGGCTCATCCCTCATAACTGCCTGAAGAGTGAGATCCGCTACTTTGGAAGTGAACGGTAAAGGATTCTCGTCGTACGTTATAAACATCGTGAACGGGCTCTTGAAGGCAGTTACTTTGGTATTGGTGCAGTTCCACTCGTCCAGACTGCGAATCCACGCCTGTTGGGCTTGGTCCCTCGAAAGGATTATAGTCTCCTTTGGGACCTTGTCCTCCCTAACTAGAGCAGACTCCGTAAGGCGGACATAGCCGATGAAAGGAGCCTGTAACCCTGGAGGGTAGAACTCGAAGTCTTCAAGCCTTTGAGTACCGCAACCCTCGATGGTTAACATTCCGTTGACGTAAGGGGAGTAGTTTGCCACCCTCCAAGGATTACCCGGGTGGAAAGGAGGGAGAGTGGAACTGTCTGGCATAACCTGGCTTGGTGCCAACTGACTGGGGTGCACCATACCTGACACACCCAGCTGGAGTCCTGACATTAAGGACTCCTGTGTACCTAGCCTCTGAAGTACTTCTTGGACCAAGTTGCCTAAGTTACCAACCTGTTCCAAAATGTTCGAGGCGAACGAATCTGAATGAAAGGAAGGAGACAATGACTTTTCCCTTGGTACACTATGATGTACCTGACTCTTAGAGGTCGATGGAATGGGATGTGAAGGGGAAGGGTAAGACTTCCCCTTCAGAGGCTTAGACTTCAATGACCTTGGCAATGACTTTTGTCTGTGTTTGTCGACTCCGGGATGTTGAACCGGAGTTTTATTACTTAAGCTATCATATGATTTTTTGGGGTTGTCTTTAGTTTTTTGCAGTAGTTTAGGCTTGTTTTGTTTTGACTTTAGGAATTGCCGAGAGGGATTTCAACCTAGATGGAGGTGATCCGCCGGCGAAACCTTGAAAAGAATTAGAAGACGAAGGAGAAGAAGTATCAGAAGCGCTCAAGGAAAGACCCGGAGCACTAGGAAGAATAGCCTCATTACCACTCTTACCATAGCCCATGTCTAAAGTCAGGGGCTCTTGAACCATATCCGGAGCAGGCTCTTCCACCATTAGTTCCTGCTGCGAAGTTTCCTCCTATTCTTCAGCAACTGCAGCCTGAATAGAGGCGATGACCGGGCCTGCCAACTTCGGATCCACATAGCTCGCACTTTTTCCTGCCGGAAAGATTAGAGTAGCCAAATCTTGTGACAGGATGTACGGCTTCGCTTTGCCAACCTTGCGCCCGAAGCCACCTACCCATACCTTCAGGGTAGAAAGAGCAGAGTCCCGTACAGCCTTCGAGGTCTGTAAGAGAAGGAAAATGTTAACCAAGGACTTAAATGGATATTTTATAAACAAAATTAGAGTTATATTACTCTTAAACTATACCAAGTTACATGTGAATAACCGCAAAATTTGTTGCAAGCCTCGCGGAAGAAGAACTTACGTCAGAGGTGACCCGTTCGACTAGGTCGTAGCAGGCAAAACAGTTTTCATGGTGCCAGACGATCGACCCTTCTAGTTGAACGGCGCAAGATGCATGGCTTCTGCAAACATCATGTCCACAAGGGTCTTGGATGACGGCGTTACAGCCAGTCACCAAACATCGGGAGGCCTGTAAGAATAATGATACATGAGTACCATTGGCAACAGGTATAGAAAGTTCTGGGTAACATTTAATAATACCGGAGTACACCGGAATAAAAAATATATCCGAACCTGCCAAACCTTCCATGTACTCTTATTAATCGCTTCGGAGTTTATCAATGGAAAGCATATGCATTCCGGATAGACCGGAGCATAAGGCTCTAACCACTGACATTACTATAACAAACCGGAGAGGAGGAGCACTAGCAAAAAGTGAGACAGAACGAAGGAACTCGAAGGTTCCTTAATCAAATTAACACTAGAATATAGCTCGAAGATGAGCATATACTCTAACACATAAATGATAAATAATATAATAATATTTGCCTGACGGAGGCTTAGCCACCAAGTAGACGTCCACCTCCGAGACTCCGGGTATATCGGGAAGCCTGTTCCGACATAAGACGGGGAAGTAGCGTCAGGGGCGAATGGATGGATAAAAGATCCCAAACAGCCGAGGAGAGCCCCACAAGAACTCGGGTCGGTCGTCGCGAGATAAGCACCCACCTAAGTAGGGCCTCTGAGGAGGGGGGGGAGGCAGGTCGGAAGAGGGAGACGATCACGTGACCGCCCGCCTCCCTCGCGGTATGGGGAACTGCGAGAAAGACAGAGCGGGAGGCTAGAGGACTAGCCTAGCCGACGCAATACAAAAACAAAGCATAAATAAAGAAAGATAATAACATATGTACTGGACACGGGGTGTGAAAATAAAAATAAGAAACTAAATAAGCGGTATTAGAAAAATAAAATTAATACATTAATGAAAAATAACGCTTGTCCCGTAGAACACGAAACAAAGAGACGTACACAAGAGAAAAACCCCATGCCAGTGCACAAACAAGAAACAACAAAATAAAATAAAATAACACAAGAATATATGTATAACCATCAAAAATAGCATCCAAAACACTGGGGGAGATAAATAAAAAGCGCTATTTCTGGGCTCAGTTCGTGTCGCTGCGTGAAATAATCCTTAAGTTCATTATTTTTAAGGTAAATGATGCTAACACATACCAGAGAAAAAACAAATTCAGGAGGATGTCAGTATGACTGACTCGCTCACCCTAAATAAAAAGAGGGTGTCGGTATGGTATCTGGGGTGAGTGAGACCACTACCACGAACCTCTTGCCATTTAGAATTCTCCCACACCAAAATCCCCCTCCTGAGAGAGCCAACCCACAGGCGGAGGCGGCAACTACTACTACCTACTACGCCACGCACCACGCCGACTGCCGCACCTCTGGTGGTCATCCTTTTTCGTTAGCTGATCTAGGTAGCACGTGCCCACTTTAACTGTGTGCTTTTGTGATTATTTCGTTGGATTTACTTCAACCATGGAACGCGCAGCTATCGCCGCAGCTAAGTTAAGTAACCCGAAAGGTTTGGATTTAGTTTTGTCAGCCAGGGACCCTTTATTACCGTTTTTTAGGTCTGAAATAGTCACCTGGTCTGGCGCATGGCCACTACGGCTCGCCTCGTGTTTGGTTAGATTTCTCGGTCTTCCATACCGAGACATCTTTTATAGAATTCTACCTTTCATGGGTTTTGTCACGTGCTACACTAGTTCCCATTATCTTTTACATCGTATTTAGGGAATTCATAGCCTATACCTTTGATCTTAGTTCATGCATGCATGTCTCTTTGTCTAGGTGGATAGGCTCTAGAGTGATTATTTTATTCCTTCTGGTCCAGCATCCTGGCTATTGCCCTCCTTTTATGTGTTGGCTAAAGCTAGCTTCTGAGTAGTCGGCTCGTTCCTTCGGGGACTAGCCGCCTTCTCCTGGATTTCTCTTTCTCTATCATTCGTGTTTTCCCTCTCTCTCTTTACGATGTAAAAGTTTTTATTTTATCATTTTATATATATTTTGTATGTTGGGTTAGCATTTAGGGCAACCAGATTATCCTAGGCGGTTTTGTTCTCTTTGTTTTCGGTCTATCTACCGTTTTGTTGCATTATCGTCCCTTGGTCCTCTCTAGTCCACGTGGTCACTAGGCCTAGTTGGTTGTGTTGCTTTATCACCTCTGGTCCACATGTGATCGCGTGGTGTGTCTGGTTGCCCTAGTCCCAGTCCCCTTCCCTCCCTCCCGGGCGGAAGGGGGGGGGTCTGTCCTGGCTCGCTTACGGTCGCTATGGCAACCACCCGAGCACCTCTCCCCTCTCCCCCCAGTCAAGGGGGTCACGGGAGTTTGGGACAGCTGGGAGCACTGGTGGGCCGCATGTTGTCTCCTCAGGCTCTGGGGAAGCTCCTGCGTGGTCGGGAGCGGGGGTTGGCCACTTTCCCTCCTGTCGCTTTGGTTCCTCTCCGGCGTACCTTGGGTCTGATTTCTCTCCTGTTGTTTACCCTTTCGTCAGCAGACGGAGCACCTGCTTGCCATCCGGGTGTACCTTCGGTTGCCGAGGGGGTAGCTGGCTCCGCCAGACGGCGGAGCTACACGCTCCACTATTAATGGAATAAATTCTTTCTAATTTAAGTAGAGGGCATCCTCTCCCGTTCTCCGGCGTGGTGTACTACTCCTGAAACTTATTATGGGTATATGAAAACATCTGGTTGGATCATACTCTTCTCTCCGGTGTACACCGGAGTTCCCAACCAGTTTATTAGGTCATAGACCTTCTTCCACACGGAGTGCAGGGGTGGATTATGCCCAGTAACTTTAAGCTACTCCGGCATGCAACGGAGTATCACAGTAGCCCTGTGAGTGTATAACTTTGACACTTATATCTTTTCACTTACAGGCTACTAACTGTCAGGAGGCGGGGTGCAACGCCGTCCTCCAAGACCCCTGTGGACATGAGGTCTGCAGGACTCTCGCTCCCTGCGCTACCCGCCGTGGTGAGCTGATCGGCTGGCATCACGAGGCTTGTACCATCTGTTACGACTTGGTGAGCCAGTTTTTGGACGGAGTAAGTATATACCGGCGTCAGGTTCGTCCCTTGCATGGCATATACTGTCACATATCTTAATCTTAAGGTTAATATGGTCATATTTATCATTGTTAATGATCCGTCCTCGGGGCTTTGTTGTAAGGACTACAATGACCCTCTTTTCCAGGCTGCCGCCGTCAAGGAAGTCGCGTCGGCTACCCTGCGGGCCTGGGTGGGAGGCTTCGGCAAAAACGCGCCGAAGGGACAGCCGTACTTGCTAGATAAGAAGTTGGCTGTCCTGATCTTCCCAGGAGGGGTCGACGGGGTATGTGGACCCCACTGCGGCAGCTCCAACAATCGCGAGCATACAGCAACAGGTGGAACAAGCCCTAATCTGAGGAGGAGGCCAGGACATCGTGGCGGACGTAGCAACCTTGGACCTTAATTTAGAGCCAATGACGGTAGGTGCTGAGGATTTATTAATTGAGGTAGGTTTGTTGGGCGCCCAAGGGTTTCCCTTGGGTGCCTCTGGATCTTCTTCCCCTGTCCCTTCATCTTCCTCCTTCCAAGGCGTTACGGGATCTGAGATCCCTACTAGTACGCCCGCTGCATCTGAGTCCCCAAAGTCAAGGGGCACAGAGAGCAGAAGACACTTCAGGAGACGTCGTCCAAAAAGACGTCGTCGTCTTCTACCTCTCGTAAGTCTCCGGCTTCCCATCCCGGAGCAGAGAAAGCGAAGTCCTCTTCTTCTTCGCACGCGAAAGGGTCGAGAGGCAAGTCCTCTTAGGAGAAGGCCCGCGCTCCTGTCGAGCCAGTACCTTCTCCGGCTGCTACCGTAACTCCTCCGGTGACTCCTGCCGGGCCCAGTACATCTGGTACCTTCGATTCTGCTGCATTTTCGGCAGGAGTCATGCAGCAAGTAGGAGATTTGGTTGGTTCGATGAGCACGAGATTCGAACAAATGTTCGCTCAAATCTCCACCTCCTTAAACCAGTCGGGACAATCAATTCAGAACCTTACTGAACGAATGTCCGACCAGGAGAATCGTCTGGCAGGCCTGAATCAAGCACCTCAGGCCGACCCCTCGGTAGCAGGAGCTGGACTTGCCCAGTTGCCAGATTACAACACCCTTCCTTCCTTCTCTATGAATAATCCTTGGAGGGAAGCAGCCTATGCGCCCTACAAGGATGGCATGATCTCTATCCCGGACTACGGAACTCGAAGGATCGAGGACTTCGAGTTCCATCCAGCCGGCTTACAGCCTCCTTTCATGGGTTATGCTAGGCTGACGGAGACAGCCTTAAATAGAGAGGACAAGATTCCCAGGGAGACAGTTTTGTATAGCCGGGATCACGCTCAAAGGGAATGGTTACATTGCCTGGAGGATTGGGATTGCACAAATACTAGACTCCAGGCATTCAAGAGTCCCTTCACTATCTTTGCCACAGAGGAGGAGACACCACTCCCCTTTACGACCAAGATAGCTGAAAGCACCTTGCAGGCTATTATGAAGGATGAGCCCCTTCCTCAGCTAAGGGAATCGGACCCTATGTCTCCACTCTTCCCTGCATTTGGAGATTTGTGGGAAAACCTACCGGCCACTTTTACGGTAGGCAAACTCATACCGGACTGTGCCATGGAACAGTTCGGTGAGAGGTTACCCAGATTGCCAGAGAACCTCATCCAAGCAGAGTTTGAGGCGAGAACCAGACTGGGCAGGACACTGAACACTCTGGTTACGACGGAAGTGGCTGCTCTGACTTATGGTACGGAGCCTTTATTTAAGCTCCTAGCCAAGTCACAGATGCAAACCGTACAAGCTGACCTGTACCAGTTTGCATTGGCAAGAAGGAACTGCCGGAAGCATGTCCTTCAGGAAGCAACTATTCGTCACGAACCGAATAAGTTGCTTTCCTCCAATATCTGGGGGGCGGACCTCTTCCCAGAATCGGTAGTTAATGAGGTCCAACACGAGGCGACGAGGCTTAACCAAAGCCTCAGAGCTCGTTGGGGTCTCACTAGTAAGAGGAAACCCGAGAACCCTTCCTCTTCTACTAAGAAGTTAAAGAAAACGAAGAGGTTCCAGCCCTACCAGAAACAACAGCAGCAACACTTTGTACAAGCTGTTCCGGTTTCTCAGCCAGGACAACCGGCAGCAGCAAAGGGACAGAGTCAACCTATTCTCCTGTTGTCCCCACAAGGTCAGCCCTCGACCTCTTACGCTGTTTCCCCGGCATTCAACCCAGTGTTTGAATGCCAAGCTTTTCAAACCTTCAACAGGTTCGCTAGGGGAAGCAGGGCTAGAGGTGCCTCTCGACAGCGAGGAGGAGGAAGAGCTACCAGCAGAGGTAAGCACTTCCATGGAGGACGCGGAGCTCACCCCGCACAACAGCAGTGAGATCTCCCAGGTAGGAGGGAGGCTGTTCCTCTTCCGACATTGGTGGGGGTTCAGCAGCTGGGCACAGAGCGTTGTGTCCAAAGGGCTGGGGTGGAGTTGGATCAAAGGTCCTCCTCCACCAAAGTCATTCATTCAACTACCATCAATGGAATTGACAGATTACGCAGAGGAGCTCCTTCAGAAAGGAGTAGTGTCGAGAGTCAAGCATTTAAAGTTTCAAGGACGCTTATTCAGCGTGCCAAAGAAAGGCTCATCAAAAAGAATAATCATCTTAGACTTGTCCCGGCTAAACTTATTCATTCGTTGCGACAAGTTCAAAATGCTGACCATCTCGCAGGTGCGGACCTTACTTCCCCGTGGGGCTGTCACCATCTCTATCAATCTTACAGACACATACTATCATATCCCAATCGCGAGACACTTTCGCCCATACCTAGGCTTCAAGCTGGGAGACCAGGCATTCTCTTTCAAAGTGATGCCCTTCGGGCTGAACGTAGCCCCCAGGGTATTCACGAAAATAGCGGAAGTAGTGGTACAACAACTGAGATCACAAGGGATAATGGTGGTAGCGTACCTCGACGATTGGCTGATTTGGGCGCCAACCGTCGAGGAATGCCTCAGAGCCACGAACAAGGTACTTCAATTTCTAGAACACCTAGGGTTCCAAATAAACAGGACAAAGTCCAGGCTCACTCCGGAGTCTTGTTTTCAATGGATCGGCATTCATTGGGACTTGAACTCTCACAATCTGTCAATTCCTGTGACCAAAAGGAAAGAAATAGCCAAGTCAGTAAGGCAATTCCTCAAGAACAAACGAGCATCAAGGAGAAACCAGGAAAGGATCCTAGGTTCACTCCAGTTTGCGTCGGTAACAGATGTTCTGTTGAAAGCAAGCCTGAAAGACATAAACCGAGTTTGGCGCTCAAGAGCAAATGTCAAATCTTTGGACAAGTTGTCAGTAATCCCGCAGATTCTTCGCAATCATCTCTGTCCATGGGCGGAGACAAAGAACCTGTCCAAGTCAGTTCCTCTTCAATATCCTCCTCCGGCGTTGACCATCCACACAGACGCCTCGCTAAGCGGGTGGGGAGGATATTCTCAATTCAAGAAAGTTCAAGGAACTTGGTCACCCCAGTTTCGCCAGCTCAATATAAACGTATTGGAAGCCATGGCAGTGTTTCTCACCTTGAAGAGGCTTCTTCCCGCAAAGAACTCTCATGTAAAACTGGTCTTGGACAGTGCAGTAGTGGTACACTGCATCAACAGAGGAGGATCCAAATCATAACATGTGAACCATGTCATGGTAGCCATTTTTTCCCTGGCAAACAAGTACAAATGGCACCTATCCTCCACCCACCTAGCGGGAGTAAGGAACGTGATAGCAGACGCCCTGTCTCGATCAGTTCCACTAGAATCAGAGTGGTCCCTGGACAACAAGTCTTTCCAGTGGATACGCCGGAGTGTTCCGGGTCTCCAAGTAGATCTTTTCGCATCTCAAGCGAACCACAAGCTTCCATGCTATGTGGCCCCCAACCTGGACCCTCTGGCATATGCCATAGACGCCTTGTCCATAGATTGGAATCAGTGGAAGAAGATATACATGTACATCTTTCCTCCAGTGAATCTTCTTTTGAAAGTACTGAACAAACTCAGGACTTTCAAGGGACAAGTAGCTCTAGTAGCCCCGGACTGACCCAAGAGCAACTGGTACCCTCTGCTTCTGGAATTGGGTCTCCGACCTCGACGGATTCCCAATCCCAAACTATCTCAGTCAGTACAAATGAGGACTGTGTTTGCTTCCTCAGGAATTCTCAAAACCCTAACTTTATGGACTTCATGAAGTTTGCGGCTAAAAAAGATGCAAATATCGATCCTCAGAATATTCTTTTCTTAGAATCAGATAAGAGAGAGTCAACTTTGAGACAGTATGACGCTGCTGTTAAAAAGTTAGCATCTTTCCTGAGGGAAACAAACACCACAACCATGACAGTTAATTCAGCTATATCCATCTTCAGATCTTTATTTGAAAAAGGATTAGCAGCTAGCACTATTACCACTAATAAATCAGCTTTGAAGAAAATCTTTCAATTTGGGTTTCAAATAGACTTAACACTCTCTTACTTTACGTCTATTCCTAAAGCTTGTGCTAGACTTAGACCTTCTGAAGGCCTAGTTCAGTATCATGGTTTTTGAATGATGTCCTCAAATTGGCTTCAGACACTGACAACTCTTCTTGTTCATTCATAATGCTACTAAGGAAGACGCTTTTCTTACTGAGTCTGGCCTTAGGAGCTAGAATTTCAGAACTGTCGGCTCTTTCCAGAGATGCGGGACATGTAGAATTCCTCCCTTCAGGAGAAGTTTTGCTTTCCCCGGATCGTAGTTTTCTGGCTAAAAATGAGGATCCTTTAATGAGATGGGCCCCTTGGAAAGTCATCCCTCTTCCTCAAGACCCTTCTCTTTGTCCAGTGATGACCTTACAAGCCTTTCTGTGTAGGACATCCTCTAGGTCCTCAGGCCCCCTCTTTATGAGGGAGAAAGGTGGCACTATTTCAGTAAAAGGCATTAGGCAGCAGATCCTTTACTTCATTAAACAAGCAAATCCTGAATCATTCCCTAAAGCTCACGACATCAGGGCAGTAGCCACCTCTATTAATTATTTCCAGCATATGAACTTTGACGATTTGAAAAAGTATACTGGCTGGAAATCGCCGACAGTTTTCAAGCGTCACTATCTAAAGTCCTTGGAATCTTTAAAATTTTCAGCAGTAGCAGCGGGAAACATAGTTTCCCCTGACACTGCACAGTAGTTGTAGTTGAAGATCCAGTTCTCCTTTCTACCTGCCTCAACTAATATTTCCCCTAACCTACCGTTATGCTCTATATGGTCCTTTAGCCTTAGCTGCTTATGATATGATTATGGTGGTGTGTCCCTTAATTTTTTTGCTAGGGGCACCCACAACTTTGTTGTATATTATGATGTTTATAATTGGTGTTGCTCCCCTTATTTTTATGCTAGGGTAGCACACCTACTTAATTAATGTTTCAATTTGAGAATGATTTTGTACTTAGTGAGTAATTTTCCCATGTACCTTGTAACTCACTAACATAGATAAGTTATCAATCCTAGTATAAGTTTAATTTTAAGTTAACTATAACCCTGGTTTATGTATTTTAAGTTAACTTTTGTATATGATAACTTGTAAGCTCTCAATAATATTATATTTGTTTGTTTTACTTTTTAGTTTCATTGAGACCTTCCTCTTTTGCTATTCAATCTTGTGCTATTTCTCTGGTACTATTTCACGCAGCGACACGAACTGAGCCCAGAAAAGGGATTTTGACGAAGGAAAATCTATTTCTGGGCGAGGGTTTGTGTCGCCCAGTGAAATCCCCCCTATGTCCGGCCCTGCAGCCCAAGATTGGCATCTAACGACAAGGATGACCACCAGAGGCGCGGCAGTCAGCGTGGTGTGTGGCGTGGTAGTAGTAGTTGCCGCCTCCGCCTGTGGGTCGGCTCTCTCAGGAGGGGGATTTTGTTGTGGGAGAATTCTAAATGGCAAGAGGTTCGTGGTGGTGGTCTCACTCACCCCAGATACCATACCGACACCCTCTTTTTATTTAGGGTGAGCGAGTCAGTCATACTGACATCCTCCTGAATTTGTTTTTTCTCTGGTATGTGTTAGCATCATTTACCTTAGAAATAATGAACTTAAGGATTATTTCACTGGGCGACACGAACCCTCACCCAGAAATAGATTTTTCCTTCGTCAAAATCCCTTTACTAATCGGATCACAAGGTATGGAAGACCGCGTGAAACCGAAGCGATACGCAAAGGGAACGCTCTAATGGCGGCTCGGAGCCGACGCCTCATGAAGCGACGCCTGCTAAAAACCTAAATAATAATGGCATGAAGGCCAGAAAGCACTCCCTAAATAGCGTAAACACTAAAACCAGTACTTAACTTGGATGCAGATGGAGATTGACGATCTATAACGAAGGAAAAAATCCAAAATAGCAAAAACACAAGAGAAAGAAAAAAAACGCGTGCATATAGAGTACGGCTATCTGAAGGAATGACGCTACATACGCGGTCGTAGGTAGCAAGCCGTAGAACGGCTCCCCTTTTCTTGGGGGTTTTGATGTAGGAGAGGCTAATTGGAGTGGGTGCCGTGGTAGTGAGTTTCACTTGCCCCAGATCTATACCGACACCTTTTAAATGAAGGTGAGCGAGCTGGAATATTCTGGCAGGTCCAATTTAGCAGTTCTCTGGTAGTTTAGCAATATCTTACCTTAGAAATAGTGCTGAAGGAACCTATTTCACTGGACGACATGGCTTCCTCGCCCAGAAATAGATTTTTCTTACGTCAAAATCCCTTTTTTAAGCATTATTATAGGGGTTCCAATTATTTGCGGGGCTAACTATTCACGGGTGGGTCTGGTACGCATCCGTCGCGAATACGGGGGGATCACTGTGCTTGCATTAGGAATGTGAGCTAGAGGCAAAATTGGAATAAAAAGGCAGAGGGATTCTTAATACTGTATAGGGAAAAGTCATTCATAAGAGATAATCTTGAAAAACCCAGGTTACATTGACTAAAATTAATTTTCATATATAGAATGTAAACTGCATCAAGAAGTTCCTTTCAATGTCATAGACATCTTAGAAGCACAAGCTACCATAGAAAATCAAGGGAACCTTATGAAGCCAGAATATGCAACTTGAAAGATAGAAATATTAATTTTTAAATATCTAACTTCCCTGGTAGTTACATATACATAGCTTTATCCTGCCGATTCGTCGTGCGCACGGCAGAAATTCAAAATTCACGGCAATCGCCGATAGATGGTCAGGTGATCATACCTGTGCTCCCTCTACCCAGGTACTTGGAACCATTCCCATTTGTCCTCGGAAATTCCCTGCCGTCATTCTAGCTACATGTTGGAAATTCGCTCTACTTTGTTTGGGTTTGCTTTGACTACAAATTGGTGAAGTACCCATTGGTTGGTTTTTTGGTTGATGGCTTTTGCTGATACTGGATTTTCCTTGATTTCTTTTTCACACGGATAAAATAGATTTTGTTGGTTTCCGACTTGGACAGTCTATTTTAACTTGTTTTCTGGATTTTCAAGATGGCTGACTCTGTTGTTAGAATGTGTGTGAGGGGTGCAAGACCCGGCTTCCAAAAGCTGCTCTTGATCCCCACACAGTATGTAAGAAATGCAGAGGGCATGTGTGTACATTTGATAGCAGATGTAATGAGTGTGAAAGTTTGTCGCAGAGAGAGTGGAGAGAGTATGATCGCTATGTGAGGCGATTGGAAAAGGACAGAATTAGGAGAGCTAGATCTTTGAGTGTTCTGTCAGCTAGGTCTTCTGATAGTCAAGTCCTTTCTAACTTGTCTAATACTAATATTCCTGATCCTAGCCCTAAGGTGGTAGTACCAGACCCACCTGCTGAGTCGGAGGTAAGTGAGCCTACTATGAAGGATATTATGGCTGCTATTTCTGCCTTGGGTGTTAAAGTGCAATCCCTTACTTCGTATAGGGAAGTGATGTTGGGGGCAATGCGTGGTTTGCGTCGCAAGTTCGGGGACAGTGCTAGTGCAGTGGAGGGTGCGTCCATTCGTGTCTGTCATGCTCCTAGCCCTAGACCTCTTCCATGCTCCCCAACCCCTGGAAGAAGGAACATCGACAGGCTAAGGGAGGTGAGAGATGTTGAACAGCGAGCGGACGTCCCCTCGAGTGATCCTGTGGACGCATCCCAGGACGCTCCCCCTCGCCGCAGGAAAGGCGAGATGAGGAAGTGTTCGTCATCCTCGGATGACGCAAGACCCAGACGCGGTTAGCGACAACCTCAAGAATCGAGACCTCTCAAGAGACGCAGGTCCCCCTTTACGTTCCAGCAACCCTCTGTAGCAATTGGAGCTCTCCGGAGAGATTCCTGTCGGAGGAGGACGACGTGTCCGCACCTAAACAGTGTAGGACGCATAGCTCTTCGGAGGAAGAAGACGTGCACATTACGTCAGTTCACGCTTCTCCCCCTCCCCCGGATTGGGAGGTGTCGCAAGGGGCATCACCACCTCTTCGCCAGAAGACCCCAGCTAGAGACTCCGAAGCTGTAGACATACATGCAGTGCCATCTCCAGTTGTTCCCCAGCAGCAAGAGGCACTGCAAGCAGCGTTCTTGTCAGAGCTTCAGCAGTCCATTACATCTCTGTTTGACATTTACAAGTCGCAAGGACTAAGAGAGGAAGCACGCAAGAAGGAACCTAAGGACGTCAACAGACCCAGGAAGAGGATAAGACTTGAGTTAGGACAGCGAGACGCTAACAGCCAGCAAGACGCGAACAGCCAGCAAGACGCGGACTCACTGCAAGTTGCAGCGCTCATAGACGCTCCCTCGCAGCAAGCTGGACGCCTGACGGGAGGTGACAAGGATCTTGACGCTCCCTCGCAGCATGCTGGACGCATGCATGACCCACACAAGCAGGACGATGCGCGTGATTCCCCCACTCGTTCGACATCGGAAATCGCCAATCCTTTGGAAGAGATCTCGGAGGAAGAGACTCGAGAAACTCTTCATGCGGCGGATCTGAAATGATGACTTGCGGTATTGGCAGACTTATATCCGAATGATTTTCAGCAGGCTGTACCTCGGAGCCCGCCCTCGCAGTTTATGAAGGGTAGACCCCAGAAGTCTTCCTCCTTCAAGAAGACAGTTTTAGCCAGATCGGTGAAGAGGGCTTTTTCAACGCTGAACGAATGGATTTTGAAGAATAAGGAACAGGGAAGGACAACCTTTTCCTTTCCCCCGACGAGATTGGTTTCTAGATCTAGCGTGTGGTACGAGACTGGGGAGGCTCTCGGCTTGGGAGGCAAAGGGACTTCTCCAGACTCGTAGACGCCTCGCGTAGAACAGCCATGACTAAGGCCAAAGTTACATCGGAAATAGACCACTTGCTGAAAGGCGTCTTCAGGAAAATTGAAGTCTTCAGCTTGATGGACTGGACTCTCGGAGCCCTCGCAGATGTTATGGACGAGAAGAATGAGACGCAAATGCACCCGTTGGAGACCCGTTCTGGACGTAAGTCCACTGAACAAGTACGTGAGCAAAGTCAAGTTTGCTATGGAGACATCTGCGTCAGTCCTAGCAGGCACCAGACAAGGAGACTGGATGGTGTTGATAGACCTGCAGGACGCGTATTTTCACGTCCCAATTCACCCGAACTACAGGAAATATCTGAGGTTTGTACATCACACAACAGCATATCAGTTCAGAGCACTTTGTTTTGGACTAAGCACGGGTCCTTACGTTTTCACACGAGTGGTATCGAACGCGGCTCTCGGGTTACATCTGAAAGGGGTACGAATATCGATGTACCTGGACGACTGGCTAATCAGAGCCAGGTCGCAAGAAGTGTCTGGAGGATCTACAAGTGACAATGACTATGACGCAACAGCTGGGACTGGTAGTAAATCTTGCCAAATCACAGCTGATGCCTTCACAAGACATCATCTACCTGGGGATGAGGATTCAGTCAGTGGTTTTTCGGGCTCTTCCAGCCCCGAAACTCATTCTAGAATGCTTAAAAAAGGTGAAGCTCTTTCTAGGGAGATGGACCTGCTCGGCGAGGGAATGGATATGACTGCTGGGGACCCTCGCCTCGATCGAGCAATTCGTCTCCCTTGGAAGACTACATCTACGTCCACTTCAGTTCCATCTGTCAAGATAATGGACGAGACCAAGACCTAGAGACGTGGATCCCGATCCCTCTGGGAATCAGGAATCAGTTGAGTGGTTGAGACGACACCAACAAACTACAAGAAGGCTTTGAACTTCAACAGAAGAACCCCGACCTAGTGTTGTATTCAAACACATTGGACGTGGGGTGGGGTGCAACACTGGGGAAGGGCGAGATCTCGGGTCTATGGGAAGACCATCAGAAGAAATGGCACATAAACGTGAAGGAACTGGTGGCCATTCCTCTAGCGCTAATATACTTCCAGGAGGAGGTCCAGAACAAGTTAGTACAGGTCAACGCAGACAACACCACAGCGTTGGCCTACATCAGGAAACAGGGAGGCACTCGTTTAGATTCCCTTTACGAGGCAGCAAAAGATCTTCTGCTGTGGGCAAAAGCGAACAATATAACTCTGATAACCCACTTCATAGAGGGAGAGAAGAATGTCAGAGCGGATCTTCTCAGCAGAGGAAGACAGGTTCTCACAACAGAATGGACCCTACATCACGAGGTATGCAGCAGGCTTTGGAATCTGTGGGGAGAACTGTCAATAGACCTCTTTGTGACGCAGAGAACAAAGAGGTTACCTGTTTACTGCTCTCCAGTCCCAGACCAGGAAGCAGTGGCAGTGGATGCTTTCCTCATGGATTGGGAAGGACTAGACTCGTACGCCTTCCCCCATTCAAGTCCCCCCGTTCAAGATCCTAGACAGAGTCACGAAGAAGTTCAGGGAGTCGAACAACGCCCGCATGACCCTGATAGCTCCATTTTGGCCCATGAGACCCTGGATCACAGAAGTGATGGAGTGGCTAGTAGACACCCCCAAATCGTTACCTTGTCGGAACGATCTACTCAGACAGCCACATATAGAGAGATACCATCAAAATCTCCTCGCTCTCAATCTAACTGCCTTTCGACGATCGAAAAACTGGCAAGAGCGAAGGGCTTTTCGAGGGAAGCTGCAAGAGCAATCACGAGAGCGAGGAGGACGTCCACAATCAAGGTGTACCAGTCAAAGTGGGACGTGTTCAGGGAATGGTGCAGAGTTAACAACATTTCCTCTTCCAGTACCTCTCTAACTCAACTGGCAGATTTTCTGTTACAATTAAGAACCCAAGAGAGACTAGCAGTATCGACCATCAAGGGATACCGCAGCATGCTAGCTTCCGTCTTCCGTCACAGAGATATTGACGTGTCGGGAGACAAGGATCTCTTGGACCTCATAAGGTCCTTTGAGACAGTTAAGAGGAAGGACAACCCAACCCCCTCTTGGAATTTGGATGTAGTCCTGATGTTTTTAACCTCGAGCAGGTTTGAACCTCTCGACAAGGCTTCATGGAAGGATCTCACTAAGAAGACCCTATTCCTGGTTGTGTTGGCAACAGCCAAGAGGATAGGAGAATTGCAAGCCTTTAGCAAAAATGTAGGCTTCAATGGAGAGAATGCAGTCTGCTCGCTGCAACTAGGTTTTCTCGCCAAGAACGAGAATCCTTCTCAGCCATGGCCCAGATCCTTTACCATACCAGGGTTAGCTCATTTAGTAGGACAGGAAAAGGAAAGAGGCCTTTGTCCAGTGAGGGCCTTAAAATTTTATCTGCAGAGGAGACCAAAAACATGAGAGGACAGGCAGACAACCTCTGGTGCTCAGTGAAGAAACCTTCGTTACCGTTGTCAAAGAATGCACTGGCGTTCTTTATCAAGGATTTAATAAGGGAAGCTCACCAGAACTGTGACGAGAAAAGCTTCCCAATCCTCAAAGTCAAAGCACACGAAGTAAGAGCTGTGGCGACTTCGATGGCTTATAGACACAACAAGTCTATGAAATCGATTTTGGAAGCGACATTCTGGCAAAGCAAGTCAATCTTCACAGATTGTTACCTAAAAGGGGTATAGACCCAATATGAGGATTGTTGTTCCCTGGGTCTGTACGTTTCCTCCAGCGCCGTAGTTGGAGAAGGTACTACTGCTTCTAACCTATAACCTTGTTTATACCCTTTCATCTTCTTGAACTTGATCTCACAGATTGTCTGTGAAGGTTGTTGCAACCTTCCACGGTCTGGGGTGCAAGTCTAAGTTAGGTTTTATGGAGTGTGTTTTTAGTGTGTTAGTGGGTCAGGTGGTCAGCTCATTGTCCATGGCTATGCCAGGATAGCAAGGGTGGTGGTCTAGTCATGTTAAGGTCGCGGACCGTGTGACAGCCCCACAGAGACTTTCTACAGCCCCCTGGGTGGATCGCTGGGTCTCTCAAGGAATGCAGGCGAATGAGGCAGGAAAACTATGAACCCAGCTTCCTTATCAGGTAGGACCCAGATTATTGGTACAGCTAATATATAGCGATTAATAATTATACGAATTCCCAACGGTGTTGCGGTTCTCACCCACCACCAATTGTGTCAATCAGCTATATATATGTAACTACCAGGGAAGTTAGATATTTAGAAATGGTATTTTCATTATAAAATAAGTTTTCTGGGCTCAGCCATGTCGCTCCGTGAAATACATTCCTTTAGCACTATTTCTAAGGTAAAATATTGCTAAAATACCAGAGAACTGCTAAATTGGACATGCCAGAATATTCTGACTCGCTCACCCTTTCTAAAAGGGTGTCAGTATGAATGTGGGGCGAGTGAAAAACACTACCACAGCAGCCTCTCTAATTAGTCTTCCACATCAAAACCCTTTAGAAAAGGGGAGCCGTGCTACAGCTCACTCCCTGCTACCGCGAAGGTAGCGTCAAAATCCCTTTTTAAATATACTTACTTGGTAGTTACATATATAAAAGGTCCCTCCCTCCTCCCCTCTGAGAACAGGGGCATGGAATTTCTGAGGACAAATGGGAATGGTTCCAAGTACCTGGGTAGAGGGAGCACAGGTATGATCACCTGACCATCTATCGCTGATTGCCGCGAATTTTGAATTTCTGCCGTGCGCGCAACAAATCGGCGGGATAAAGCTATATACGTATATGTAACTACCAGGTAACTATACAGTAGAGCATCGGTTCTCGACGATAATTCGTTCCAGAAGGAGCGTCGAAATTCGATTATTTCGAGAACTGAATCAAGTTTTCCCATAAGAAATAACTGAAAATGGATTAATCCGTTCTTGACCATCAGTTATTACCCTAACCTTGCCTTTTTATACAAAACATTACATTTAAATTACAACTAAATAAGTTAAAAGTTAAATAAATATCATGTTAAACGTGTATTTATAATTTTAAATGTATAATATACAGTATAAAAGAAAACTAGCCTGCGTCCAACCGATTGTTGACCAAGCGCCATAGGCTACCTAGGTAAATAGTAAGTAGAACGTAGTGTAGTGGGTAGGCATAAAACGTGTTGCTAACATAATAAAAACATTGAAAAGCAAGTCTAATTATTACGGTAAATTAATAAACTATTAAAATTAAACAATATATATTTATCAAAAACTTGGAAAAATTTGCCTACAGTAAGTCGGCATGTAAACAAAGCATAGCGCAGCCCTGGTGGTTTATATCGGGACTATGGTAGTAAACAAACCATATCGTCGCTATAAGCCTAGAAACGTTTACATTCGATATTAATTTATGGTAAATCTTTTACGGAGTCGACTGCAATACTGTATACAAAATCGCTTGAAAATTATCTTTCAGTAAATGTAATGTTATGATACTAACGATTTTGTTTTATAAATGTCCTTATAAAAAAGGTGCGTCTTTTACGGCAAATTGTCCAATATCAGGGCTGGTTTCAAGCTTATTGGACTTTGACAATTATTATGGTACTGCATGGTACGTAATAGTAAAGTAAAAGAATCTTCTTAACGTCTTTAATTACTATACCATTACGTACCAGCATCTCTTGAGTTTTAATATCAAGCTAACCTCTTTTTTTTTTTTTTTTTTTTTTTTTTTTTACGAGGAAGCTTATAAACCAAGCATACAGATTGCGTTCGTTACCGCGCACGCGTTGCATATGTAAACTGTCACTACCAGACCTCATACATAAACATTGACGTCATTTTACAGTAGCCATAAAAGAATCGTCTTAATTTCTATAATTATTCTATACCATAGCGGCTTCTCTGATTAAGCTAAGGCTAACCTCCTCTTTATCAGCAAGCTTAACAAAGATTAAGATTGTTGCTACCGAACAGCACACGTTACGTATGTGACAGTGGTTTCACTACCAAATCTCACACGTAAACAATGACGTATTTTTACAGTAGACATAAAAGAATCTACTTAATTTCTATAATTAATGTATACCGTAACCTCTTCTTTACCGGCACGCTTAAAAAGCTTAGATTGCGTTGCTACCGAACCGAACATGTTACGTATGTAACTGGTTTCACTACCAAATCTTACACGTAAACATTGACGTATTACAGTACGACATAAAAGATTTTTCTTAATTTCTTAATTACTACGCACTTAATATGGCATAGTGGCTTCTCTGATATAAGCTATGACTAACTTCTTCTTTACCGGCAAGCTTAACAAAGCTTAAAGATTGCATTCGCTACCGAACCGCACATGTAACCTACGTACGTAACATTGCCTTCACTCCAAACCTAACACTTAAATACATACTGCATTTGCTACAGAAACGCGCGCCTCAAGTGTGAGCATGGGTTTAGAATATGTCAACGCTTGAAAAAAAAATCAAGCAAAGGTGCTTGATTAAATCTTTTTTTCGCTCATCACTTTCATGCAGAGGAGAGGATAGACGAAACTTAAGGTTTATTTTGGAGTTGGAAATGATGGAAACATTTTGAAGAAAGAAAACGCGAGATGCCATGTAAACTTTTTCCATTTCAGAGATTAACATTAGCAAAAGGTTTTAAAAGATAGCCAGTAGTAATGTTGGGACCCATGATGAATCAAAAGGTAACTGCGTATAGAGTTGATACCACCGAAAAAGCAAACGAAATGCGCGCAAGGTGTACAAGACACGACACATGTTTGAATGTTTGTAATCATTAGTTGCGGACTTTAAACAATGTCGAGTGGCGTCACCAGTGTTACCAACCGTTTTGCTAAATTATGCTAGTCGGTCCAAGCAAGAATTTATGCCAAATATGGTGCAATTTTGTGCCAGAATTATGCTATTAATCTATCATTATCTCATTTCTCTAATACATTTGAGCTAAAACAACGATGTAATGGAAATTTAAAACATTTATATATTAGGTGAAATGATACAAAGTGACGAACAGACAATATTATAACTAATAATTTGATTATCTTTACATGTTAGGAAACTCGTAATAAAACCCCATTTTTCTTTAATAGATCACATACGCAATCACTAGTACACTATTTGATATGCAATCACTAGTATTATACTATTTGACAAATGTGTGAAGATCACACATACAAATGTGAAGAAAAACAACAAATTTTACTTACTACTGCATCATTATCATGCCACGCAGAGCCATTTTTCTTTAACAGGTCACATAAACAATTAATAAATACTTGAAAATGTGTGAAAATTACTTCAAATATAACATTTTGTTATTTACTGATATTTACTGAAAAATTAAAACTAAAAAAAAGGTAAACAAACAAACCAGTCTCTACTCAGGAAGAAAAACATACGTACTTATTACTTGATAATTATCATGCCACTTAAACACTATTTTTCTTTAACAGATCACATACACAATGAATAAATACTTGAAAATTGTGTGAAAATCACTTCAGACATAATTAAAATTTTGATAACTACTGAAAAAAATAAACTTAAAAAAGGAAAAAAATTAATTCTTTACTCATGAAGAAAAAATATTATTAACACTTTACTGATCGTTTGTCATGCCACTGTGGGTATTTATTTATATTCACAAAATTTAACATTCCTTAGTTGGGTTCAAACTCATTTGTTAGTGCTGCTTTTGAGGTAATTTCACTATGAAGATACATTCACTATAGCTGTGTATGAAATTGAGGAATTTTCTGCATTTTATTTAAAATTTTAGTGAAAATACATTCTAAAATTGTACTAGAACCCTAAGTGTGAAAGAAATTATGCTAGCTCCAATTCTTGTGTCAAATTATGCTAAGAAACATGAAATTGTGCTACATTTGGTAGCACTGGATGACGCCAACTAGCGGCGGCTGGCAGAAACAGTTTTGTTTACAAACATCATATGGTCGGGGGTCGGAAACTGGTTTTTTGGTTGAAAACAGATACAATGTTTATTAGAAATTTAGTGGCGAAATCCGATTATGTCAAGTACTAATACGGTCGTGAACCGGGTCTCTACTGTATTTAAAAACTTATTATAGCAATATTTTACTAGAAATAGTGCTAAATCAGACACATTTCCTACGTCAAAATCCCTTTTATAATGAAAATACCATTTTTCTCCTTGTATCATGGTTTTGATTGGCTGATGTACTAGCATAAAAGTAAATACATCTATGTATATTTTCAAATTCATTATTTTGGTAAATCTCTATAATTTCCTTTCAGAGCCACAAAAATATTGTACAATTTTGCCAACTAAGAGACAATAAAATAAAAAATTTCACAGAATTACATTCCCTGTGGGTGCAAACTGTTGGGTCCAAGAAATATAGGAGATAGAACTCCTTCCAAGAAAGCAAAATATGTACTGAAAACTATAGTGATAGCATGATATGTACTTCTCTGTAAGACCAAAAACAATGACCAACAAAATTTTACTTGTGCAAAAAAATATTGCATCAGATGTTGAGAGAGAACAGGACACCAGCAAGAAAAAAAAATCCCTGTTCTCAAATTAAATGAACCACGCATCAGAAAGAATGTGAAAAAGGATAGTGTAACTTCAAGATACTGTAAGCACCACTGAGGATAACTTTACCACAGTAAAAGCCTAGGTGTCGTAGGCTTTTTTTTAGCACTGGCCATTCCAGAGTGGAAATTTCCAAGAACTCAATTTCATTCTGGCTCTGTGAGGTGTTTAAGCAGGCGTACTCCTCGCCTGATAAGTTCTGTCACAGAGTCTGTGCTGGCTACAGCAGCTGACATCAGAGAAATGAGTTCCTTTCTGACATTTAAGAAGAACTTATCTGTTCACAGGATTTTGAATGCTGGTTCCTGGCTTCAGGAGACCACATTCACTTCCTTTTCCTGAAGTACAATGCCCACAGGTCCTTGGACACTTTTTCCTTGGGTCCTGGTGGTGGCTGCCCAACAAATTGTAACTCATCCAGTGCCCCTAGCCAGACAGTTTGTATCTTACCCAAGATGGTGTGGAAGAGAGAATGGTTAAGACGGCTGGTCTCCTCCCTTCTCTCTTTTTCCTTTCTTTTTCCTACCTGTGGGTTGAAGAATAAGACTCATTATAAGCTGGAACTGGTCTGATACAGGTGAGTGTGGCAGCCATACTGGGTGCAGTTATTTGGTGTGTGTTCCTATACAATAAGCAAGTCTGCTTCTCGGTAGCGCTACTCCTCTCTTTGACAAGGGGGAGAGGAATAGTAACAAATCCCTGTGGCCTACATGGTTTGTTGCTTGAACAGACAGAGTTCTCTTTACCTTCCATGAATGCAATGAATCTGGACATGTCTCATTGTGTTTAATCTCAGAAGGTTGAGTTTTTAAGATACTCGCTTATCTGTTCTGTCATGGGCTCAGTCCCCTATCTTTAGAACTCGATCTTCTGGGAAGGGTGGCCAGGTGGGCTGAACCCCCAGCTGGTTCAGGGTACTTGTACCTCCCTCCAAGTATGTCTATCCTCCTGTTAAGACTGAAGGCTTGTTCCGTGCATGAACAAATAACACATTTTTCATCAATTTGTATTTTTCATAGCTAACAAACCTGAGATCTTAACATTAACTACCCACCTTTAGTTTACCCTCTCATATCCTTGGTTGGAAGAAAGACTGGTGTGTCATGAGGTTCCAAGCCCGGTCGGTGACCAGCATCCACCTCGTATATGCATGAGTTGCCAGATGTCACAGATTCCTTGCTTTACAATGTTTGATTGTTTTTTAATTGGTTTCCAGCTGGCACTATGAGATTATCCTGTGAGGACCAGAGAGTAAGACAGGTAACTGGGTACTGATTATTTATTACAGGTAAACACAGGCTATAAAGGAGGCTGTGGACGGATATGTAGTATCCTACCTGGACAGAGAGAAAACTGGGTCTGGGCCAGGGTTTGTTTTCTTGCAGACATACATAGTACATGAATATCTATGGGTACAATTGTTGTTAATACATGATGTACAGTGGTGCTCAAATTTCATGCGACATGATTCTTTGTATCATCCAGATTCTCAGAATCAATGTGACGTTGCCAAGTAGTGCTAAACTTTTTTTTTTTCTAATGTCATACATGTCGAAAAGTCTGCGAATTCACAGCTAGCCATATTTTTCTTATGGTTATAAAAATATGATCCCTTTTATACATTGCTATAATTCGTAATCTGTGGGATATGAACTTTTTTTTTCTTTTTTTCTTTATGTTGCTTAGTTCAAAGTGCAGTGGAATAAGGTTAGCGGTGCCATCATTGAAAGCACAATTAACATGCTCCTGGGACTGGTCAACATAACCACGTCTGCAGCATTATGACAGTAGACCTTATAAGCTCAACAGTCATCACAACATTTTCAAAGTAGGAATTTGAATTAAAAACAGATTTTCTTTGAATGTCGAAGTTTTTGGCTGTGTTTAAGCTGCAAAATGTTTAATAGGCCTAAAAAAATAATCTAAGCCTTATGAGATGTAATCTGTTACTAATATTTTTATTTGTAGAGATTACCTGTTGTTTGAAGAATAAAAGATGATGATGATTTTGATTATATGGAGAAGATGGCTATTAATCGAAATATAAATATTAATATCAAGGCGTATGGATCACTTGTTTTTAAACTGGTTTAAAATATTATTTTCTTAAAAATTCTTCTGCTCGCTTTTGGTGTATAATTTATTCTTTCATGAGGTAATTGGAAGTGTAAGAATGTTTAGATAACCTAATTTACTTTCTAGCCAGAAATTGTTAATAGATAGATGGGAATATTAAGTAAAGTATAAAGAAATCTAACACCTAGGCCTAGGAACAATATCTTGGCTTTGACAAAAGAATAATTGCATGGGCGAATATTTGGTAGTATGACATCATTTTTGAAATATTTTAGAAATATAACAAATAATTATGTATGAAAATACAAATATTCCTCTAAGACTTATAAAGTAAATGTTTTTAAATTAATTTCATTGACACTACCTATTGTAGACCTACTTATGTTACACCAGGTGGTGGTTGTTGCACTGACACTAATGATGCATCACACATGCTCCCCTCACATGTTGATATAGGTGGGCGCATTCTACTTTTCTATATACATATTTAAATTTTTTTCAGTGTTGGGTGTAAAAACAATCAAATAGGACAAGTATTTAAAATTTTATGCTTGCTTTGGAAGCATTTTTAATGTTATGACATTTCTTTTTCATTTTTTTAAAATTAACTTTTGAACTGAGGACTTCATTATGGTCAAATGCTTCAGTGATGTGTGAGCTAAAGTTTTGAAAATGTTTCGTAAGGGTTTTATCTGAAATTTGCTACACGTGACATTTTCTTACAATTTTTAAATATACAGTAGTACCTTGAGATACGAAAGGCTCAACTTACGAAAAACTCGAGATACGAAAGCCAATGCGAAAAATTTAACGGCTCTACATACGAAAAATTTTCAAGATACGAAAGGTTTCTGAAAGTCCGAGATTCGCCCGGATAACAATTTTGAAACTTGCGCTGCCATCTTAGTACTAGTAGACTCGCCACCATCCTCCTGCTCTCCCATTGGTTCCTGATGCTAGTCACCACCATGAAATCCTTCTCTCCTATTGGACAGCATTCCTCCCATCATGCATCTTAACGTATACGTGGTGGCGTACCTATCTCGGCCTCTTCATACCAACATCTTTATCGTACGCACACGACATTCGTTCGGTCCAACGATTTCATTTAGTAACGTAAATTCATTAGTGATTTCGTTGCACTACTATTATCGTGTTATGCGAAAACTTTATTGTGTTACTTATACGTAAATTACATACAAGATAACGTAGTCCTGGGTCCCAAGAAAGTTGAATTTCACAGAAAGAAGCGCATGCTCTCTTTGGAGACAAAGATGAGATCATCAAGAAGTATGAGGCTGGTATGCGATTGAGTGTGATCGCAAAGGAATACGGCCGTAATCCATCGACAATAGGCACCATCCTTAAACAGAAAGATGCCATCAAAGCAGCTACACTTCGAAGGGCATCACTATTTTGTCCAGCAAGAGGAGCCACGTACACTATGAGATGGAACAGCTGCTCCTCGTCTGGACAAAAGACAAAGAAATCGCTGGCGATACGGTAACGGAGACAGCAATCGCCCACAAGGCCAGCGCTATTTTCGGCGATTTGGTTGCGCAGGCAGAAGACGACGTAGGGGAAGGGACTTCAACGCAAACCCCGGAGTTCAAGGCTTCGCATGGCTGGTTCGAGAAATTACGTAAACAGACTGGCATCCATTCGGTGGTGCGTCATGGGGAGGCTGCCAGCTCGGACACAAAAGCGGCCGAAGCATTTAAGAAAACTTTTGACGAGATGATGACCAAGGAAGGCTACAGTTCTCAGCAAGTCTTCAACTGCGATGAGACTGGCCTTTTTTGGAAAAAAATGCCTCTTTGGACGTACATCACGGAGGAAGAGAAGAAGCTACCCGGGCATAAGCCTATGAAAGACAGGCTTACGCTCGCACTTTCTTCAAACGCCAGTGGGGATTGCAAGGTGAAGCCCCTACTGGTGTATCATTCGGAGACTCCTCGAGCCTTCAAGGCCCACAAAGTGCTCAAGGAGAAGCTTCCAGTGATGTGGAGGGCTAATGCAAAAGCCTGGGTAACGAGGCTTTTGTTCACGGAGTGGGTAAATCTGTGTTTCAGCCCGACGGTGAAGAAATTTTTGGAAGAGAAGCGCCTCCCCCTGAAATGTCTGCTG
The DNA here is from genome assembly GCF_015104395.2 of Macrobrachium nipponense. Lineage (NCBI taxonomy): Eukaryota > Metazoa > Arthropoda > Malacostraca > Decapoda > Palaemonidae > Macrobrachium > Macrobrachium nipponense. The sequence goes on along the minus strand of NC_087203.1, from coordinate 85,830,686 downwards.
GTGTTGGACAATGCCCCTCCCCACCCTCCTGGCCTCGAGGAAGATATCCTAGCGTAGTATTCCTTCGTCAAGATTCTTTTTCTTCCGCCCAACACCACCCCTCTCCTCCAGCCCATGGACCAGCAAGTGATAGCGAACTTTAAGAAGCAGTACACGAAACCTCTTTTCAAGAGATGTTTCGACATCACCGATACCACAAACCTCACCTTGCGTCAATTTTGGAAGGAGCATTTCGACATCGTCATTTGCATTCGACTCATCGACCAAGCTTGGCAGGAGGTTTCGAGGCGAACCTTGAATTCCTCTTGGTGGAAACTCTGGCCTGATGCTGTATCCGCCTGAGACTTCGAGGGATTTGACGTGGGCGAAGCTGGTGCTGCAGAGTCAGAAACAGTTGACAATCCCGAAACTGTTTCCCAACCAGATCTTGACAAGATCGTTGCACTCGGCAAGTCCATGGGGCTGGTCGTCGATGAGGACGACATCAACGACCTTCTCGAGGAGCACCAAGAGGAGTTTACGACGGATGACCTGAAGGAGTTGGAGGCCATGCAACATAACGTCGTTCAAGAGGAGTTCTCTAGCAGCGGCGAGGAAGAGGAGGAGGAGCCTATGACAACGGCAGAAATTAAGAATGTTCTAGCCGCTTTTCATAAAGTGCAATCGTTTATCGAAAAAAAAGACACACCCCGAAAAGGCTCACACAGGTCGTATGCTTGCGCAGTTCAATGACGTTTGCCCGAGTTGTTTCGGGAACATTGTGAAAAGTAGGCAGAGGCAATCTTCCTTGGATTGTTATTTTTTAAAGAGGCCTTCAGCATTAGCAGGAGTAAGCAAAAAGGAAGAACCAAGTGATAAAAAAACAAAGTTGAAAGCAAAAAGGAAGAACCAAGTGATGAAAAACAGAACGTTGAAAGTGGTGGTGAAGTTGAAATTCTGTAAAAAAAATAAAAAAAACCTATGTAAAAGTAAAAAAAAAAAGTTAAAAAAAAAAAAAAAAAACATTAAATTTTTAGTTTTTTGTAAAGTTAAGTGTTACAGTTTTGTTAATGTGTTTCGTAAATTTTAGTTTTATAGTTTTCCTTAAATTTTTTATGTGTTTTCGTAAAGTTAAGTGTACATATGTACGTACATTATCTGCCGTTTGTCGTCGTCCTCCTCTGCCGCCACTTTCGGAGATAGCCTCACTCGAAAGGTAAGCTTCCGCATTTTACGTTACAGTAATAATATTTCTTGTACACTAATATACACTTTATTTACAGGTTTTGCATTTTTACTATAAGTTACCTATTGAATGGTCCAAATTGTTGTAGTATTTCATTGTTTATAGGTCAATTTAGCTTTATTATGAAATTTACTGGGGTGTTTTTGTAGGGCTTGGAACGGATTAGCCATTTTACATGTAAAATGTGGTCCAAGATACGAAAACCTCATGATACGAAAGGCGCCTCGGAACGGATTAATTTCGTATCTCGAGGTACTACTGTATGACAGATTTCACTCTTATGAAACATATTATGGCCTTATTGTATGCAATAATCATGTTTGCACATTGAAATAATAGATAAATATGGAGCATGCTAGGTTGCCAGTTCGTGAATTTTGAAAGAAATCCTATAGAGTCATGTTGTCTTTACAAATACTCTCCCCCAAGATAATTATTATTAGGGTATAATGATTGGATGAAAAATATCTTGGAGCCAGGAGGTGGCCCCGGTGTCCTTGTGACACTTTTTGTGGGGCGTCATCGAATGTCGAGCCCTTCAATGATGCTGGCTGACAGGATGCCTCCCCTAGTGGTTGCCTGAGGGTTTCTATGTCGACTGAGGGTAACCAAGACACTGGAAGGAGCTGCATTGTGTGCGGCAGCGGCGTGGGATGTGCCGTGGGGACCCCCAGGTGCGGCAGCGGCGTAGGTTGGGCTGAGGAAGCCCTGAGCACAGCGGCGGCATCCGGCGGGCAGAGCAGAACCACAGGTGAGGCCCAAAGGTGCGGCAGCGGTGTCGGTGGACTGAGGTCAACTACAGGCGGCGGTGTTGGTAGGGTTAGCAGGTCCACAGGTGTGGTGGAAACGTCGGGCAGGCCAAGCAAGTCCCAGGAGCGACGGCAGCGCCAGGGCGGTTGAGGAAGCCCACAGGCAGTGACGTCGGGGGGCCAAGCAGGCCCACATGTGCGGCATCAACATCTGGTGGGTAAAGCAGGACCCTGGGTGCAGCAGCGGCTTTGGAAGGTTGCCTGAGGGCTCGCAGATGCGGCAATGGTGCCAGGGGAAGAACCGAGGCGGCCTGCAGGTTCAGTTGGTCGAGAGGGTATCTGGCGTCCCTCGGTTGAGGCAAAGGAGGTCGCGACGTCGAATGGATGTTTTTGGACCGCCACCTGATTTTGTGTTGGCTGACCAGCAACCAGCTACCCGTCCTCGTGGCTAGTCTCGCTCACAGAACGGACGAAACAGCTTGTAAAGTGGCAAAACCCCCTGGAAGATGGGCCATAATGGGTCCGTTGATGACATCTGTGTCGTCCTCGGAATGGAGCTTTCAGAGACCTAAACTGTGGCGCCATATTGAGTCTGCTAAAGGTTCTCTGAAGGTGAGCGGCCATAATAGTCCATTAAAGACTGGGCCTAAACCGCTGTGTCACTGACTCTGGAAGGTCACCACCTGTGAGGACCAGAGAGTATGACAGGTAACGGGGTAATGATTATTTATTACAGCTATAAAGGAGGCTGCTGATGGATACGTATATATAATATCCTAACTGAACAGAAAGAAAACTGGGTCTGGGCCAGAAGGATTTGTGTTTTCTTGCAGACATATATACATGGATATCTATGGGTACAATTGTTGTTCATACATGAATTATATATCGGCAGAAAGGCAAGAGAGTTCTACACATGATGATGTACAATAGAATTTAGCAAGGTGTTACAGTGGAACGAAGAACGAAAATAGCAGAAGGGCATTGTCCTTACAATCCTATTGTTAAGATTTCAGGTTTATTAGCTATGGAAAATACTAATTGATTAAAAATTTGTCATAATAATACTCTTATCTGCAACATGTTTCAAATAGGTTTAGTTTAAGAAACTGGAAAAATTACAAAAAGTTACCTAAAAAATCTAGTTAGATATATGATATAATGTAGAACTAAAGACAGGAGACAAAATCTCAGGCAAATTGTTATCTTATTTTCTTAATGAATTAGATTAGAAAATAAGGCTAATGACTGTAAAAATTAATTTTTGAATAAAATTATTCAATCAAGGACCATTAAGCTTAAAATAAAATGTCCAAAGCAAAGAACTGTAAATATCAATCGTCAAGCACTTTGCAATGTAATAAATTAAATTAACTTTGTTCCATAAATCATGAAAATCTCACGACAATTGTGTAGTATCCTCAAAGAAATTATTATACATACTTAGTGAAATTAAATTTTACTTTGGAGCATTGTTTTTGGAATGGTTACTTGCCAAGGAATATTTATAACTACAAAACATTATGTCAGATTGTCAAGATGGCATACAGCAAGGTTTGATGTGTTGCAATATATTAGGTTACTTACTAATAAAATCATTATTGAAAAATTGGCTATTAGGGTGTTGGGAACCTAACCCCTGGAGGAAAATGGCTAACTTTTAACTGTGCTCTAGTGATTACTGACTGGAAATAGCATTTCCACAATAATTACTAAGACACTAATGTTTTCTTCATGCCTACATTAAATTTTGTGGCTGTTCACTTTAACCAATGTCATTACATTTAAGGCACTGGTAAAGACTAGTATCTTTTCTCTATCCAGGATATTAGGAGAGTAAGTTTTTAGATGTGCCACCAGGGTATAGACTGTGTGGGTTTACCTAAATCTTGTATGAAATTTATATATGTATTCCATTTGAATAATTACTTTATGGTTAGAAGTAGGACAGTTTTTCAGTTGTATCTAGAAAATCCCAAAATATTTACGTACATTCTCACCGAGTTAATCAAACAGATTATTCTGTTAACATGATTTAACACTGCATATGTGCAACTTAAACATTGATGCCTTGTCAGAATGTTCTATACTGATCTTGGTATGGAAAAAAAGGAAAGCGGTACTGTAGCATGGCATGACAGTGTAAAGAAAATGTTATGAAACCTGTCCCATATATTATTACTCTTGCATTTTTCCAAGATTCATGCAAAGAAGAAAACTCTTTAAAATGTCTCAAAACTCGACAGGAAAACTCAATCGACTGTTTCACTGTTGCACAAAAAACTGACGAAACGATGTGTAGCCTAAATATAAGCAGAATTTGGGTAGCTTATCATTATAATCTCACATGGAACATTTTGCTTGCTTAAGTGTCATTGTTATGAATGAATCTAAAGTAAATTGTCTAGATTATTTTATAATACTACTGTGCTTTAATATTGCTTATGATGTTTCTTATTGTTTATGTCAATGTGTGTTTGCATGGGGTAGGCAAGATTGTGGTAGGATTCTGTGGTAGCTTAGCAGAGAAAACATATGTTTATTACATTGCACACATTTCACAATTGTTTACGATCTTCTTGGGCCTTGTAGTGCAAACACTGTATTATGTAATTTTTATTACTGTATTAGTTGCATTTATATGGTTTTCTTCCGTAGGGCATTAGTGCCATCAATGCACCTCATGCCAGTGCTCTGTAGGCATTATTTAAGGTTCTTTACAGTGTCCCTTCAGCCCCTAGTTGTAACCCCTTTCATTCCTATTACTGTATGTATCTTCTTCATATTATCTTTCTTCCATTTTGCTATCCACCCTTTATTAACAATTGTATCATAGTGCAACTGCAAGGTTTTCTTTTATTACACCTTTCAGACCTTAATTTCTACTTTCAATTTCCTTTTCAGCGCTGAATGACCTCATAGGTCCCAGAACTTGGCCTTTGGCCAGAATTCAGTATTTTATTTTATATGGTTATTTCAGCAGACTATTACCTTTGATTTTAGATCTGTACATTAATTTTACTGTAGTACTGTACATACATTACTGTGTACATGATAGGGAAAAATTTGGTAGGTATGTTACAAACTACGTAGTAAAGTGATGCTCAAATCTCATGCGACATGACTCCATAGGATTTCGTTCAAAATTCACTAACTGGCAACCTAGCATGCTCCATATTTATCTATTATTTCAATGCGGAAATGCGATTATTGCAATACAATATGGACATATGTTTCATAAGAGTGAAATCTGTCATATATTTCAAAACTGCAAGAAAATGTCACGTATCAAATTTCAGAAAAAACTTTCAAAACATTTTCAAAACTTTCGTTCACACATCGCTGAAGCATTTGACCAAAAAGGGATTTTGACGTAAGGAAAAATCTATTTCTGGGCGATTGGTTCGTGTCGCCCAGCGAAATATCCCTTTAATCCATTATTTCTAAGGTAAATGAACTAACAAATACCAGAGAATAAATAAAATAAAGAAAAAGGTCAGTATAACTGACTCGCTCACCCTCCAAGAGGGCGTCGGTATGAACACTAGGGCGAGTGAGACCACTACCACGAACCTCTTACCAATAGAAATCTCCTACGACAAAACCCCCACAAGAGGGGAGCCGACCCACAGAATGGGCAGCGACTACTACTACTCCACCCCACGCTACCGACTGCTGCGCCTCTGGTGGCCATACTATGAAGTTAGCTGACAATCTTGAGCGCAGGGATGGGTAGGGTGGGATTTTGCTGGGCGACACGAACCAATCGCCCAGAAATAGATTTTTCCTTAATTCAAAATCCCTTTTCTGGGCTCAGTTTGTTCGTGTCGCTGCGCGAAATCGTACCAGAGAATTAGCACAAGATTGTAAATGAAAATAAATAAGGTCTCAATAAAACTTAAAATAAAATAGATTATTATAATTGCAAGAAAATATATATATACACAATTGTTTATACAATTTAGAAAAATAATACTTAAGATTAGCTTAAAGTTAACATATATGTACAGGGCTTACATGGGAATATATGTTGAACTTAACATCTGTGTATACTTATTACATACAATAATAAATAAAGCAATTATAATAAATAAAATGATTCTGAACAAACTTAGAATACAATATAGTAAATAAATTTATATATGATATATGGTAAATAAATTTATAGATCTTAATAGACAAAACCCATAACCATTGTAAATGGAGATGTGTCACCCTAGCATAAAAATAAGGGGACCACATCATAGAGATCATTATATACAATCAATTATGGGTGACCCTAGCAAAAAAATAAGGGACACCCACTGTACCATCACAAGAGCAGCTAAGACTCAAGGTAGACGTAGATGAACATGGTAGGTATAGACAAACTGTTGACTGAGATAGGTAGAAAGGAGATCTGGATCTTCAACTTAAGATTAAAGCAGAAGTCGGGGCAACTATGTTACCTGCCGCAACTGCTGAAAATTTAAGAGATTCCAAGGACTTTAAGTAATGACGCTTAAATACTGTCGGCGATTTCCATCCAGTATACTTTTTCAAATCATCAAAATTCATGTGTTGGAAATAGTTAATTGAGGTGGCAACTGCCCTGACATCATGAGCTTTAGGGAAGGAATCAGGGTTGGCTTGTTTAATAAAGTACAGGATCTGTTGCCTGATACCTTTAATTGATAAAGTACCACCTTTTTCTCTTCTAAAGAGAGGACCCGAAGAGGATGAGGATGTCCTGGACAGAAAGGCTCGTAAGGTCGATACTGGACAAAGAGAAACATCTTGCGGAAGGGGTATAACCTTCCACGGTTCCCACCTCAACAAAGGATCCTCATTCTTTGCTAAAAGCTACGATCTGGGGAAAGTAGAACTTCCCCTGAGGGAAGAAATTCTATATGATTCGGATCTCTGGATAACGCCGACAGTTCTGAAATTCTAGCTCCTGAAGCCAAGCTTAATAAAAATAGAGTTTTTCTTAAGAGCATTATAAATGAACATGTCGTATTGTCTGTTTCTGAAGCCAGCTTTAGAACATCATTCAAGAACCACGACACTGACGTAGGCCTTACTGAAGGTCTAAGTCTAGCACAAGCCTTGGGAATAGACGAGAAGTAAGAATCTGTCAAGTCTATGTTGAAACCGAGTTGAAAAATCTTCTTCAAGGCTGACTTGTTTGTCGTAATAGTGCTAGCTGCTAAGCCTTTTTCGAATAAGGATCTGAAAAAGGATATAGCTGAATTGATTGTCATGATTCTAATGTCTGATTCTCTCAGGAAGATTGCCAACTTTTTGACTGCAGCATCATATTGTCTCAAAGTTGAATCTCTTTTATCAGATTCCAAGAAAAGAATATTTCGTGGATCGATATCTGCATCTCTTTTAGCCGCAAACTTCATGAAGTCCATAAAGTTAGGGTTTTGAGAGTTCCTGAGGAAGCGAACACAGTCTTCGTTTGTACTGACTGGGAGAGCCTGGGATTGGGAATCCGAAGAGGACGAAGACCCAGTTCCAGAATCAGAGGGTACCAGTTGCTCTTCGGCCAGTCTGGGGCTACTAGAGCTACTTGACCCTTGAACGTCCTGAGTTTGTTCAGTACCTTCAGGAGAAGATTCACTGGAGGAAAGACATAAATCTTCTCCCAGTTGTTCCAATCTATGGACAGGGCGTCCGTGGCATAGGCCAGAGGGCCCAGGTTGGGGGCCACATAACATGGAAGTATGTGGTTCGCTTGAGATGCGAATAGATCTACTTGCAGACCTGGAACCCTCCGGAGAATCCATTGGAACGAACTGTTGTCCAGTGACCATTCCGACTCCAGAGGAACTGAGCGGGATAGAGCATCTGCTATGACGTTTCTCACTCCAGCTATATGGGTGGAGGAGAGGTGCCAACTGAACTTGTCCGCTAGGGAGAAGATGGCTACCATGACATGATTCAGATGTCTTGACTTGGAGCCTCCCCTGTTTACGCAATGGACTACCACTGCGCTGTCCAGAACTAACTTTATGTGAGAGTTCTTTGGCGGACGTAACCTCTTCAGAGTCAAGAATACCGCCATCGCTTCCAATACGTTTATGTGAAGCTGGCGGAACTGAGGTGACCAGGTTCCTTGAACCTTCTTGAACTGAGAATATCCTCCCTAGCCGCTTAATGAAGCGTCTGTGTGGATGGTAATCCCCGGAGGAGGAAACTGAAGGGGTACTGATATGGACAGGTTCTTCAATTTTGCCCTAGGGCGCAGACGATTCCGTAGAATCTGTGGGATTGATGACAACTTGTCCCTGGATCTGACATTTGCTCGTGAGCGCCAGATTCTGGTTAGGTCTTTCAGTTTGGCTTTCATCAAGATGTTTGTCACTAAGGCAAATTGGAGGGAACCCAGGATTCTTTCCTGGCTTCTCCTTGAAGCATATTTGTGCTTTAGAAATTGCTTTACTGACTTCGCTATTTCTTTTCTCTTGGCTGATGGAATCGACAGAGTATGGGAGGATAGATTCCATTGAATGCCCAGCCACTGAAAGTTGGACTCCGAAGTGAGTCTTGACTTTGTTCTGTTTATCTTGAACCCCAGATACTCTAGGAACTGGATTACTTTCAGTGTGGCTTTGTGACATTCCTCGACTGTTGGAGCCCAAATCAACCAATCGTCGAGATACGCTACTACCATTTTCCCTTGAGACCTCAGTTGTTGGACGACTACTTCCGCCAACTTCGTGAACACCCTGGGTGCCACGTTCAGACCGAATGGAACTACCTTGAAGGAGAATGCTTGATCTCCTAGCTTGAAGCCCAGATAAGGGCGAAAGTGTCTTGCAATAGGGATATGATAGCATGCGTCTGTAAGATCGATAGAGGTGGTGACGGCCCCATGGGGAAGTAAGGTCCGCACCTGCGAGATAGTCAGCATTTTGAACTTGTCGCAGCGAATGGCCAAGTTTAAGCGGGACAAGTCTAAGATTACCCTTCTTTTTTGTGAGCCTTTCTTTGGCACGCTGAATAAGCGACCTTGAAACTTTAATCTGTTGACTCTCTCTATTGCTCCTTTCTGAAGGAGGTCCTCCGCATACTCCGTCATTTCTTTTGACGGAAGTTGAAGGAATGGTCTGGATGGAGGAGGATCCGCAATCCAACTCCAACCCAGGCCTTTTGACACAATGCTCTGTGCCCAATTGCTGAATCCCCACCGATGCCGGAAGAGAAACAGCCTCCCTCCTACCTTCGAGCTCTCACTGTTGCTGAGTTGAGTGACCTCCGCGGCCGCCACGGAAGTGTTTTTCCCCTGTTGAGAGACCTTCCTGATCCTCTCTGACGAAAGGATCCCCTAGCTCTTCCTCCCCTGCCAAACCGGTCATAGTGCTGAAAGGCCTGGCCCTCGAACACTTGGTTAAAGGCTGGGGAGACAGCGTAGGAGGTGGAAGGCTGAGGCTGGGGGGAAATCACATAAATAGGTTGTGACTGAGCCTTAGAAGTAGAGGGTTGGGCTGATTGTACCATAGGTACAGCCGAAACAGCCTGGGTAAAACGTTGCTGCTTCTTTTGGTAAGGCTGGTAACGTTTAAGTTTCTTCTGAGACTTACCTTTTGTAGCTTGATCTTGGCGTCTCTTAGCTGTGAGACCCCAACGATCTTTAAGGCTCTGGTTGAGCCTTGTTGCTTCAGCTTGGACCTCCTTGACCATCGACTCAGGAAAGAGGTCTGCCCCCCAGATGTTGGAGGAAAGCAACTTATTCGGCTCATGACGAATAGTTGCTTCCTGGAGGACATGCTTCCGGCAGTTAATCCTAGCTGTAGCAAACTCAAACAGATCAGACTGGACGGTATGCGTCTGGGACTTAGTCAGGAGCTTGAAGAGCGGCTCTGAAGCATAAGAAATAGCTGCTACTTCCGTCATTGCCATGGTATTCATGGACCTGGCAAGCCTAGACTTGGCCTCAAATTCAGCTTGAATGAGGCTGTCAGGAAGCCTAGGCAGCTTCTCGCCGAACTGATCCATAGCGCAGTCTGGTTTGAGCTTGCCAGCTGAAAAGGTGTTAGGCAAATCTTCCCACAATTCTCCAAGTGAAGGGAGCAAAGGAGATGTGGGGTCTGCTTCCCTTAATTGAGGTAACGATTCACCTTTCTGGGCAGCCGGAATGGTGACCGTTGCTATCTTGGTAAGGAAGGGAAGAGGAGTTCCCTCCTCCATCGTAAAAATGGTGAAGGGACTCTTAAAGGCTTGTATTCTCGTGTTAGAACAATCCATCTCCTCTAAACACCTGAGCCATTCTCTTTGAGCCTGGTCACGTGAGTAGAGGACTGTCTCCTTCGGTACCTTATCTTCTCTAGTCATGGCTGCGTCAGTAAGTCTGGCGTAGCCAATGAATGGCGGTTGGAGGCCCTCCGGGTAGAACTCGAAGTCCTCAATCCTTCGAGTACCACATTCCGGGATAGAGATAAGGCCGTCCTGGAAAGGGGCGTATGACGCCACTCTCCAGGGGTTGTTCATAGAGAACGGAGGCAGAGAGTCATGAGGTGGAAGCTGAAGCAGTCCAGCACCGAAAGCTGGAGGAGTAGCTAGAGGGGCCTGATTAAGTCCGGCAATTATTTTGTCCTGGGACGTAATCCTATCGGACAACCGGGAGAACATCTGCTCCATGCTGCTCCTCAGAGAGCCGACCAAGTCTCCCATGTGTTGCAACAATCCAGCATTGGGATCCAAAGCTGGAGCTGCTGCGGAGGTGGAGGGATAACTTGGAACAGGTACTAAGGGGAGAGGAGAGACTGCCGGCTCAGCCGGAGTACGGGGCCTCTCCTTGGAAGACCTGCTCTTCGAGGACTTCGAGCTTGAAGCAGAAGCTCTAGACTTCTCTGCTCCGGGGTTTGCAGCTGGAGACTTACGAGATGTTGACGCCGACGAAATCTTTTTGGACGACGACGTCTTTTTGAGGGTTTTCTGTACCCTCTGGCCCTTCACCTTAGGTTTCACCGAAGCATCGGGTGAAGCATAAAGGAGCTCAGCTCCTGTAAAGCCTTGGAAGGAAGCTGGAGAATTAGCAGGAGAAGAAGATCCAGTGGCGCCCAAGGGAAGCCCTTGGGCGTCCAACGTACCTACCTCGACCAACAGGTCGTCAACACCTACCATCGGTTCTACATTTAAATCCAGTGTCGCGACTTCCGATGAGATATCGTGGCCTGGTCCTTTATCGAAGTGGCGATCTGCTGTTGGATCGCCGCCGTAGTCGGGGCTGCTTCTGCCGGGTCGACGTAACCAGTCGACTTGCCGCCGGGGAACAGCAGGACAGCCATCCTCTTCTCCAGGATGTAGGGCTGTCCCTTGGCGGCGTTCTTCCCGAATCCGCCGACCCAAGCCCTCAGGGTTGCCAGAGCAGTCTCTCTAACGGCAGCAGCCTGGAAGAGAGGGCATCCATTAGTTTTAAGTTTAAACTTAAAATTAAACCTTAAACTAAGACTAGGCTTAACCTAAAAGTATTCGGGGATGTAATACCCAACATAAAGAGAGCTTAAGCTTAAAATAAAAGATTAAAATTAAACTTAAGATCTAAAACAGTCATTGGAATTCATGTACGGAGTTGGAAATACTTACCCCGTCTAAGAACTGACTCACGAGATCGTAACAAATAGTGCAGGTTTCGTGGAACCAGACCTGCAGATTCCCATGCGGAGTCGCGCACGGAGCGTGGGACCTGCAGACTTCATGTCCACAGGGGTCCTGGAGCATGGCGTTGCATCCCGGATGCTCACAGTTGGTGGTCTGTAAGTGAAAGGATACATGAGTACCATAAAAGACATCACTTACAGGCTAATAGAACTCCGATGCATGCCGGAGAGCGAAAAAATTTTGGGCATAACCCCTCCCTTACCGCCTGAATAGGCTATAACCCCGGAGTGATCCGGTGTGAAAACGGAGGTAAGGGAGGAACCCGGCTTAAGCTAGCTTAAATTAAACTTATGATAGCTTAAAATAAACTTAAAATACACTTAAGCATAAATTAGCACTAAATTCCGGAATGGTTCCGGGTCGCGGAGGTGTTCGTCTCCCGGTATACCGACGAGACGGGATGGTTAGTTAAAAGACCAACTGTACACCTGAGGTCCGCCCGCAAGCAGGGAACCAGCTCCCTTCCTCGTGATTGCCGGAGCTCCGGTAAGATAAAAATGCACCGACAATCCGGGAAGGAGCGAGAGGGCGAAACAGACTCGAGCAAACATCGGGGCAACGGAGCAACAAAGGAGGGGGAAGGCCAATCCCCCTACCCAGTCACAACAAAGCACCGTGGAGCAGAGAGAACGGTCTAGTCCAGTCCTGTGTCTGTCCAGCCTCCCCTACTCCCTCCGCGTAGGGAGAGAGGGAGACAGGCCCGGGTGGAGCGAGCGAGGACGGACCTCCCTCCCCCCGGCTCTATGGGAGAGCGGGAGGAGGGCAGGGTGACTGGACGGGCGCCTGGCTGCATCGCGATCACATGGTGACCACGAAGCGGTAACTCTATAAAACACACAAAAAAAACATAGCCTAGGTTAATGCAACCAAACTGATCAGCGAGATGCTATCGTAGATGCAACAAAACTGATGAGAGGAAGCAACAAAACTGATGGGGACCATGATATACTGAACCTAGGCTACACTAATGTGCCAGACGCCATAGGCTAACCTAAAATACACAAAATCACTAAAAATTAAATTAAAATGAAAGTAGGAAAATAAAACAGTAGGAGAAAAAATCCAGGAGTGTACGACTAACCCGAGAGAAAGTCTACCACTCAAAGCTAGCCGGGGCCGATACTAAGAGCTGTGGCTAGGGTCTGGATAGAAACTAAATGCCTACGCAAGGTAAAAGAAGACATGCATTCATGACATAAACCAAGTAGGCTGGACCCCTAACATAATGTAGATAACTAGTAATAGAGCGTAAAGTAAAAGGGAAGGTTCTAGATATGGAAGACCAAGAACGAACCCGCCACGAGGCAGAACAATGCCGCCATGCTTCTGGCCGCGAGCCAGTATTTATACCTAAAAAACGGTAAATACTGACTCAAAGCTGGAAAAAACTAAGTAGGAACCTTACGGAATACTTAACTTAGCTGATGCGATGGCTGAACGCTCCATAACTAGATAAAATCCTCACAAAGGGGCACAAAAATCACAGAGACAAAAAAGTACGTCTGATAAGGCACATGCTAACAGAAAGGATGGCCACCAGAGGCGCAGCAGTCGGTAGCGTGGGGTGGAGTAGTAGTAGTCGCTGCCCATTCTGTGGGTCGGCTCCCCTCTTGTGGGGGTTTTGTCGTAGGAGATTTCTATTGGTAAGAGGTTCGTGGTAGTGGTCTCACTCGCCCTAGTGTTCATACCGACGCCCTCTTGGAGGGTGAACGAGTCAGTTATACTGACCTTTTTCTTTATTTTATTTATTCTCTGGTATTTGTTAGTTCATTTACCTTAGAAATAATGGATTAAAGGGATATTTCGCGCAGCAACATGAACTGAGCCCAGAAATGAAGTTGTCATCAAGCATCAGTTCAAATAAATACAAGAAGCACGAAAAAAAAATTGTCATAACATTAATAATACTTCCAAAGCCAACATAAAATTTAAGATAGTCCTGTTTGATTGCTTTTACACGTCAATGCTGAAAAAATTTAAATATGTAGTATATACAAAAGTAGAATGCGCCCACCGATATGCGAGGGGAGCATGTGTGACGTATCTATCATTAGTGTCGGTGCAACAACAACCACGCGGTGTAACATAAAGTAGGTCTACACTGAGTAACGACAATGAAATTATCTTGAAAACACTTACTTTATATGTGTAAGAGGAATATTTGGATTTTCATACATAATTATAATTTTTAAATATTTAAAAAGAATTGTGGCATACTAGCAAATATTCGCCTATGCAATTATTCATTTTTCAAAGCCAAGATATTGTTCCTAGGCTTAGGCGTTAGATTTCTTTAGTTTACAATTAACAGTCACATCTCTCTATTAACAATTTCTGGTCGAAAGCAAATGAGGTTATCAACCCATTCTTGTTCTTCAAGTTACCTCATGAAAGAATAAATTATACACCAAAAGCAAGGACTTTCAAGAAAATAATATTTTAAACCAGTTGATAAAAAAGTGTTCCATACACCTTGATATTAATACTTATGATATTTCAATTGACCCTCTTACGCCGAAGCGGTAAAAAAAAAATTTTCTCCCGTCTGCCGGAGGTGTTTCAGAGTGAGCGCGGAAGCGGAAAAAATATTTTTTTCAAAAAATCACAGCGCGCTTAGTTTTCAAGATTAAGAGTTCATTTTTGGCTCCTTTTTTCCCATCGGCTGAGTTTAGTATGCAACCATTAGAAATGAAAAAAATTATCATTATCATATATAAATAATGCGATATATGATAGCGCAAAAACGAAATTTCATATATAATTGTATTCAAATCGCGCTGTGCGCAAAACGGTTAAAGGTAACAAGTTACTTTTTTTTCGTTGTAATGTACACTAAATTGCATCATTTTGGTGGGATATACACATTGTAAAACGATAAAAGCAACACAGAGAAAATATTATCACAAAATAATGCATGAATTCGTAACGAGCGGACGTAAACAAATATTTTTTTCAAAAATTCACCATAAATCTAATATTGTCCTAGAGACTTCCAAATTTGTTTCAAAATGAAGAGAAATGATTGAATATTACTATACTGTAAGAGTATTAGCTTACAATTGCAGTTTTCGACCATGTCTGACGAGTTAAAGTTGACCGAATGTCAAATTTTTTTATATATATTTTTTTTATATGCAATTATTTCGGAAATAAGAAAAGCTACAACCTTCAAATATTTGTTGTTTTATTCTACATGAAATTGCGCACATTTTCATATATAAAACTCTATGAAATGCCTAATATGAAACGGAGCAAATTTTCCGAGAATTCGATGTACGCAATTCGGAGATTTATGGCGGAGGGAAGGAAAGTTTTTTTCATAAATTCACCATAAATCGAAATATTGTGCTAGAGACTTCCAATTTGTTGCAAAATGAAGGTAAATGATTGAATATTACTAAAATATACGAGTTTTAGCTTACAATTGCATTTTTTGACCATTTCGGTAGAGTCAAAGTTGACCGAACGTGGTTTTTTTTCTATATCGTGATTTATATGCAAATATTTCAAAAATGAGAAAAGCTACAACCTTCAATTATTTTATTGTTGTATTCTACATAAA